>NC_136505.1:69291044-69326044 GCF_053919585.1 Euprymna scolopes
TAGGTTACATCGGCTAAAAAAAATATTAAATTCCACCAAGCATTTTTTTCTTAAAAAAACAGACTTTTTGTCATCTGGGGATATAGCTCAGTAATAAAGTGTTTAACTACGGATCAAATTACCTTTTCTAGCTCGAATTTTCTCACCATTTTATTTATTTATTTTTCCTCTTATTAATGAGTTTAATCCATAATAAAAGTAGATGAAGCATTTACAATTGCCGCAAATCATTTCTCGAATTGTATATTTTAAAACTAAGCAATAATAATAAGTGGCATTTCCAGGTATTCTCTGTCAAACCCAACTATTAGCTGATGTGGAATGTTACACGAACACTGGGAGAATGAGATGAACGACGTCATTATTATTATTATTATTATTATTATTATTATTATTATTATTATTATTATTATTATTATTATTGTTGTTGTTGTTGTTATTTATTTATTTTTTTATTAATTTTTTTGCAATCAGTCATACTGGATTTATTTTATGATAATACGTAGTAGTCTGCATGAATAAAAATGGCATGTTTAAGCGTATTGTCCGAGCAAGTTTGTTATAAAACCATATAACAATGATATACAAATCGGCTTTTAAGGATGCATCGGGTCGAAAATTACGAAATGATCTTGACTGACATCGATGTTCGTAGTTGTAATAATGTTAATCTAGCGTTGTTTTTTTCATACGCATTTATTTTCTCTTCTATCTCTATCTTTATCCGTCGTGCTTATCTTTTTTCTTTTCTCTCTTTTGCCATCACCTGACAGAGGATTGGCAGTTTTAAATATGACTTCGTTTGCAACGGTCTCTCCTCATCTTGGCCGATTTGCAGTTGGTTTATATTTGTTTGAGGAGCTGAAATGAAACAATCCATTAAATACAGGGTATATTTCATATAATGATACCCATTTTTAACTCGCTTATCACAAGCGTTGATATTTCAGTTGAGGTTCTCAGCTCAGATAATTTATTCTTTGTAAAAGAATTTAAAGCACCGAAAATAAGACTAAAAATTTTAAACCTACTGACAGAAATTAATTCTTGGTTTAAAAAGTCAACCTTTTTCTGTAAGTCTCAACTAGCCAAGGACGTGCACATTCGTAACGTGTATTCCATATCCTTTCCATGAGAAGAAAAACTATCTGATACTCCTCGATATTAATTTCCTTTCAAACAATTAATAATATAAGTATACTCTATGCCCTCATATATTTATTACTACATGCAATATAAGATAGCAGAATCATCCAACGTTGTCAGGGATACAATGATGATCAACGAATTTTTAACACTCACATATTTGCATCGAACTCGGAGAAATCGCATATTATAAATCAGATGTATGACCTGCCTTCTCTAGTTGGGAACTCATTTCGGTGCACAAAGAACAAACTTTACATGACTCCCCGCAGTTATTAGTCCACAATATATTAAAGTCTACATTACACTGTAAAGAATCAACTGTTACTATAAAAATTACTATAATAGCCTTAATTAAAATTTAAAATCCAAAAGGCAAGCATGTTTAATATTATGGTGTTAAATGAAAATAAACGACAGGAACACAGGCATTTTAGGAACGAAACATGTATTCATCTATATTACAGCCAAATTGAGTTCAGTAATACCATTACTCAACTCACTGTGCCTGTAATATAGATTAGTAGTAGTATTAGTAATACCATTACTCAACGGAGGGGCGTTTGTACACGACATGCGTGGTCGAGAGCCAATCTCAAACTGTCAGGCACCGGTACTCGATACCGGAAGTGACGTCACTAGAGGAAGTGAAACTATGAGATAGTCTATTACTCCCATAGAGGGGCGTCTCCAACACCCCCTTCCAAGCTTTCTTCTAAGGTTTACCATCAATGGGTCGGTAACCTTTCTCTTACGGAACGACCGCCTTAGTTCAAGTGTTCGTTGAGGAGGTTCAAGATTAAAAGTTTCGAAGACAGTGTCTATCGGCTCATTTTCCAATTGTATACTGTCGCTGGTTTCAACTGATCGACATCTTCTTAGTTGGATCTGGTCACGTTTGTGGGTATATGCTGGCCCTTAGATGATATATACCATGTAACCGACTCTCTTCTTAATTGTACCCATCTCCAAGAATGATATATTGTTTTTATAACTTTTTGAAAAACACTCTTTCACCTTGTATGAAACATTTACTGGGTTCATAAGTGCTCACTAGTGGCCTTGACTGTTTTGTTAAGAGCTTGTCAAAACGGATTTCACTTTCCGCACAAACATCGTTTTTGCAGGTGATACTGCTGTTGGTGTGTTCGAGTTGGGTGTAATCCTATACACGTGTAGAAATTGTTGAAGTGTTTCATCTGTTGGGGTCCCTTGAGCCTTCTTAGGTTATTTGGCTTGGATAATTCTTTTGGCCAGGGTTTTTTAGCTTCCAGCTTTGCAGTTTGAGTTTTTTGCCTCCTTTTGCAAATTCCGTTGAAGCTTTCTTTTTCGATTTCTCTGCTACTGAAAATGGGATGTTTCGTTTCTTCTTGAAAACGGGCATATTTTTTTTTCTTTTAGTAAGAATCTTGCAATAGCCTTTGCACATTTTCTAGGTCCTGGTAGGAATATATCGGGAAATTCCTGTTTTTACTCGTCCTTCAGTTGTAGCGCTTCCATAGACGAGTCTTCTACCCTATTACAGAATGTATTCAGAAGTTGGTCCCAGAATTCGAATCGCTCCATCCAATCAGTAGCGAATAGGTTTTCAGTTATTCTATGAACATACACTTTCATTTTTTTTTAGTAACACCATTTAAGGTCATCGGGAGTGTGAGCTCTCCCTCAAATTCCACTTTATCGCCCGTTACAGCTCGATCTGATTTGTACGTCTTCTGCATGGTTTGTTTCCTTAGCCTTTTTTTGACGTCTTAAGGGAAGTGATGGGCAGGGGTGATTCAGAATCCAATTGTACATGCACAGCTTCATTTGTGATGTAAACTGTGACATATTTGCGCCGGTTCTTATCCGACTCCAAGTCGAATTTAGTCTGTCGGATGATGTTCTTTACCTTGTTCTTTCTGCACTGGGTCGCGTTGTGGCGCTTCCTGCAACATTTGTTGCAATACTTATGTTCGTAAACACATGTACTCGACCAATGTTTCCCGCCGCAGCAATAGCACGGGCTTGTAGGGGATCCGGGTCTTGTGACTGGGTGGTACTTATTAGGTGTAGCCTGAGTTTTCTTACTTCCAGTTTTGCTATTTAGGGGTGAGTATTTTTCCGTTCTTAATGTCATCCTTCTAATGACTGTTGCGCCTGACTCCTCGACATTCCTCGAGTTGTTCCTTACGAAGACTGCCCATTGACAATCCGCGGCCAACTTCTGGAGGATGAGGCACTGTTCCCTCTCAAGTCTAGACAGAACACGTTGTCTAATCTCAACATGTTTTATGAGACTAGACCCTGCGCAAACGTTAAACACTTGAAGTCATCTGCCGATAAGTCAGATAGACGGAAATCACCGCAGTGTTTATTTATCACGAACGCCGAGGTTAGGTAATCGTCGTCGTCGCTTTTTTGCAGATTCAAGCACGTCAATCTTCTATGAAAATGCGTAGAATTCGGGCTTAACAGTTCGGATAAAAGTTTGACTGTTCGGAAAAGTCCGATTCACTCGTCTTTCTCTGGGAGAATATAATCTACAAACTGTTCTTTGGTCTGTAATTCCCTCAAAAGAAGGAGACTATCTTTGTGTTGCCCAACTCTTTACAATCCACGGTGAACAGATCCTCATATCTCCGACAGAATGCGCCAATCATTCCATCCAACTCCGGTAGGTAGTTGAACGTTTTTATAACGTTCCATATTGTACTTTGTGAAAAAGCAAAACGGTTGTCCCTGTATTCCGTTCTATCGAATATTTTTAACAATAGCTCTTCTTGTCTCTTTTGTTGAAGCAGCATTCTCTCCCCCAACACTTGTTGCCTTTCTTGAAATTGTAACTGGAGTTGTTTATCACGTTCTTTTAGATTTTTCTCAGCCTTTTGCTGTTGGTTCATCTGGGCCTTTACTAGCTGTATTTATACTGTTTCAACGTCCTCTCTCTTTTAATGGCTATTCCAAACGAAAAAAATATTTCCGTTTTTGACTGGAAAAGTGAGATAAAATAATAAAAAAATAAATAAGAAAATGCGTTTATTTGAATGTGTGCGTATAAAGGAGGGGGCAATGTGTCCTTCACTTCTTGGAAAAAAACCTTAGAGATAACACAATATGAGGTGGGCCAAAAACTTACTTAGTTCTTTTACTTGCGAAACAAAACAAGAAACAATGTACTAGGTACACTGCAGTTGCAAAAGAATAAAAATAATTGTGGAAGTATCTGGAAGTTAACCGAAATTGCTGTTTTTTCTGATGTGTGTGTGGGGGGGTCCCCACGCGGCAGAAAAAAAGAGTGTTTCACATTAGCACCGAGAGATACAAATAGAATATTTCAGAATATTCCACTAAATGAAGAAAAAATCTTTGTTTTAGTTCAAGTAACACGGAAAGGAAAAAAGAAAATTGCTCTCTCGTTAAAAGACTGCATAAATTAGCAGCAAAGAAAAAGTGAAAAAAAAAACGTTTCACTTCCTTTGGAAAATGTTCAAACTTGTGTACGAATAATCAGTGCACATTTACAATAGGATTATTCTCGCGGTGAAAATTGGGTCAACATTTTTTCTCTTTTTCTTTTTTTTCTTGTTTCAATAGGTACTAACTTAATTTTTAAACATTAACAAAATGCGTTTATCCCGGTTCTTCACAATTTAAATATAGAGAAAACAGGTTACTTAAAATTTCGTTGATAACTTTGCCACGTGTTACTTTTCTCTTCTTTTCATTTTTTTTGTTATTAGGATTTCTTTTTAGCCCGTAATTGCCAACGGACTTCTTAGCTTGTAAATACTTCGATCTTTTGAAGTCATTAGAATTTTTGAGGAGTTAACCCGTGTGAAAGTCGAATCCTCACCGCCAGTTATGGTGTTAAATCGTAATAAATTAAAGGAACACATGATTTTTAGGAACAAAACATGAATTTACATAATTACAGGCAAAGTGAGTTGAGTAATACCATTACTCAACGGTGGGGTGTTTGCGCACGACCTGCCTGTTCGAGATCCAATCTCAGACTGTCACGCACCGGTACGAGATACCGGAAGTGACGTCAATAAATGAGATGAATTGCATTAATCCTATGGAGGGGCGTCTCCAACATTTAATATGTTTTAAACAGGAACATTAATTTCAAACGTGCCCCCAATCATTTACAAGAGCCTAGTAAGGATTTTATATTCGTAGCCATTCAGCTTGTGCGGGGATAATGGTTTGAATTCAAGTTTAAAATTCAAAGGCAAGTATCAGTGTGCAATTTTACTTTAAACAGATACATTCTTTTTACTGCCCAATGCGCATGACAGGCAGACACGTGGACGCTTCACAGGTAGGTCGTTTGTATGCCCGTTTATATTCCCCCCACTGTTTTCGAGCCAATAGGGAACGAACTCACACACATTAATATGACAGCAATTTTGTTTATAGAGATTTGAAGGGCATTTTCCATATTGTAATACGTCGAAATCTTTACTCATGACAATAAATTGCACACATATGCTGAACATTAACTGTTGTATAAAACTGCAAACTTGACAAATGATATATTAACGCATTATTAACTGTTACAATCACTACTAAGGCTACTATTTTGAAATATAAAAAAACGAAATAAATAAAAGGTCTACATGCATGGCTCTATATAATTCCACATAATTTGGAAAACGCCGTAATTTTATTGCGAGCCAAATAAAATTAGTATTCATTAATAAACTCAGACATTCAGCAGAAGGGACGATAGAGCAAAAAGCGTTCTTTGGACGCCAGGTTTTCTGCAACAAAAAAAATATTATCTACAAAAACAGTTGTCACACACAAGGAAAATTATTAAAGGATGTTTAACATTTCTTCGTAATCTGGCAAAATAAGTCATATATTGACGCGATGATTTTTATTTGGTCGAGAAACAACGCGGTATTAAAGAGTAAGATTCGTTTTAATTGATATGCATAAAGTCACAGACAGTGTCACGCAAAAGTATTGGGTAGATTACATTTTTTCTTCATAACATTTATTAGGGTTCAAGATTTTACCTAAAATTTGTCAGTATATTCCTATTACTATTCTAAATTATATTTAGAGCAGTAATTACAAAATGAAAGTTTAGAAAGTTTACATTTAAGGAAAAATATGAATTAACTAACGCAAAAGTATTGGATACACTTAAAAAAATCTTTTTCTAAAATAAATTTTAATGATTTTTGGTTAACGTGTTGCAATAATGCGAACGAGTTATGACTGACCAATCAGGGACCTTTATATTAAAATAATGTTATAAAATTCTTTCAGTTTTGGCTCACTCCTTCAAATTCAACCAGTTCATTTAGAAAAATTCCTAAGTTTAAAGAGTTGTCAATAGGCATTAGTCAAGAAATTATTGATAAGCACAAAGAAGGAAAAGGGCATCGAATAATATCAAGGCAACTTAATCTACCATTTAGTACAGTTGGAAACGTTATTAGAAAGTTTAAAAAACCCTGGTGAAGTTGTTGCAAATGTTCTAAGGTGTGGTTGGCCAAGGAAATTAAACGAAAAACAATCAAGGCGATAAGCAGACAGATACAAAAAGTTTGTCTTACTCGTGGCGAAATTCAAACCGATCTCAGAGAAACTGGGATTAATGTAAGCAAGGATACAATCAGTAGAGTCCTAAATCGTGCAGGTTTTGTATCAAGATGCCCAAGAAAACTTTCATTATTGAAGCTTAAACATGTCAGATCACATTTGAATTATGTTAAAACATAAAGGGAACAATCCTCAAAATTTTGAATCAAGGTAATCTGATCAGACGAAACGAAAATCAAAATCTTTGGAAGAAACGCAGCAACACATGTATGGGGTAAAAATAGCACCGCCTATTACAAAAAGAATTCCATTCCTGTGGTAAAGTTTGACGGTTGTTCGATTATAGTATGCGATGATTTTCATACAAAGGTACTGGTGAACTAGACATCATAAATGGTAGAATATATGGATGTATATACAGGGATATTTTGTAGAAAAACCTGCAGGAATCTGCTGATATGTTGCGACATAATAACAATTTCGTGTTTCCGCAGGACAATGACCCCAAGCATACTGCCAAACTAATCAAAGAATGGCTTAGTAATAACGGAATTGGCGTTCTTATTTGGCTCAGTCAGTCTCTAGATCTCAACCTAATTTAAAATTTGTGGAAAATATTAAAGATTAATGTTCACAAGAGAAGTCCACAAAGTATTCAACAACTAGAACAGTTCTGCAAAGAAGAATGGCGCAGAATACCTGCATCTCTTTGCAAAAAAACAAGTTTGCAATAATATTAGCGATTGGAAGCTGCTGAGTGCAATAAAGTCCATGCAATCAAATAGTAAATCAACGTATTCAATACTTTGCGTTGGTTCGTTTATATTTTTCTTTAATATAAACTTTCTAGACTTTAATTTTGTAATTACTACACAAATATATGTTATAATAGAAATACAAATATACTGGCCAAATTTTAGGTAAAATCCTGAATTCTAATAAAATTTATGAAGAAAAATGTAATATATCCAATACTTTTGCGTGGTACTGTACATGCAGTTATCAATATAAATAAACGAGTAAGGCAGTTACTGTCAATTTTTCTAGTTTTTGTAAACACCAATATATTTTCAATTATTAATCTTCTACTCAAACATTATTGTAAATCACTTATTGTACTGGAGTAATCGACCACACCACATGCTTATATTTTATACGAAGCCGAAAGGGGCGAAACTACGTGTTCATATTTATTGTAACACGTTTACGAAAATTTAAACTTAATAAAATGTATAATTCTAATAACGCATACCCTGATATTAAAGGGTTTCGAAATTAGAAAGTCAATCATGAATGAATTTAGATAAAGGAATGCGAAAAAGGCGAAATTTCATTAGTTGTGTTTATGAAAAATTCGAGTATAGCAAAATATTCTCTGTTGAAAACTCAGTTTATTACCGTTTACAATATCCGTTTTACTGCTCTGTTAAAACAGTTCTGCTTTGACTGATTGACCCGGCCACCAATCTATATATTAAATAAAATGATAGACTCTCAATAATTTTTCTAAATACTTGTCATGCGCAGATGAGGTCCTCGCGAGTTAAGATAATTTGACTAAAAATCGAATGAAAATATAAAGCCGATCTAAAGAAAAGTTCAAAAAAAACAGAGCAGACAACATAAGTAAATGCAAGACAATCTAATTAGGATTAAATGAGATTAACTGCTTTGGAGATGTTGAATTGCGATTAAAGTGTTTTCTGTCGAAGATGTAGTCAATTGCAGATGTTCTTTATAGTTAAATGACAATTTATCTGCGAATGGCTGAGTCGATTATCTACATCATGTATGTTAGGTATGTAAACAACTTTGGTATGGGTTTTCTATGAAGTGCATTATAGTAAAGGAAGAAAGTTTACCCAACACTGAGAAACCAGACATTGTATTAGGTTGGTGTAAAAACAATGCCGTTCTTTATATATATATATATATATATATATATATATATATATATATATATATATATATATACATACATATATATATATATATATATATATATATATATATATATTCAGACACTCTGATGTGTCTTGGACGACGAAACATGTGTCAGTGGGGAATTACATTTAAAAATAATATATATATATATATATATATATATACATATATATATACACACATGCACACACACACACCATACCCCCACACACATATATATATATATATATATATATATATATATATATATATATATATATATATATATATATATATATATAGGTAAAAAATGAATTTATATTTGATCCAACCTAATAATTAATGCATTCTCGGTAAATGAGTTATTGGTATTTACAGTTTACTAATGCATTCCGTCGATATTACGTTTAGTACTTACTCATTAAATATAAACCTTGTATACATCTATTATAATAAATTCTTATTCCTGGTCGTCTGTTTGTTTGTTTGTTTTTTATGCACATTTTATTAATATATACAAAAGTACAGTTTAACAAATTAATCTTCGTAATAAAAAGTAAAGTTTACATGATTTTGTTTCCGAATGATTTCTGTATATCATATTTCTTAAAAGGAAATCTATATTACATAACATCTAGTTTAATATTTACCTCCATGTAATCTACCGTTTATTGCTGTAGTATACTTTTTATTATTCTATTTAAGTAGATTATTTAAAGTTGATTAATTTAATTTATTAATTACATATATTTAATTTCATAAAATTTTCAATTATTATAAGTGAAAGTCAGCTAGTGCAATGTCAATAATAATCAATAAATTTAATAGTTAATTTCATGTTTCTAGAATTAATATGACCATCAAAATTAATTTACAGACATTTGTAATAAGCCAAAGATCGAAAAAATAGGATAATACGAGGAAAGATATATGAATGGTAAGTCACGAGCTACATTTTAATCGACGATAAACATGTTTGCTTATAAGTTTAATTATTTTGAGTTTTGCAATGGTGTTTTATATTTTAGAAAAGTTATTTTTTTTATTTTTATAAATTACTTTATTTCAGTATTGAGAGTTATTTTCTAGGTAATAAATTTTCTTCAGTACGTGATGTTTAAAAAGAGATCGGTCAACAGGAAAACACCATTACTTTTTTATTTAATTGTTTATATGAATCACATGATAGTTGTTTATTTGAGTAAGTATGCAAAATGCAGACCGAGCGGAAATGATACCGCCATTACTTAGAAAGCTATTTAACTTGGTCAGCAATATGGCGTTTGTAACAATTATGTACTCTTCCCTATTGCTTACAAACAAGCAGTATTTGTGGAAATTCCACAGTGGCATATTTCATATGTAATATATTCCTGTGGACATTCAGCATGAATGGACACACATTGATATTTTTTTTAGAATTGTGTTAAAACTGTAAAATTTATATCTAAGTTGGGCCCGTGTCAATTAGACGAAATTATATTTTCGATACTCACAATCTTGTTCCCAACATATACATGTTTGAATAAAAGATGATAAGGTTTGACCTGATATGTTTAATTTAGATAATAAACAGTACTTGAAATAATTTACAAACTTTCTTTATATAAAATGTTGCTGATGAAAGAAGTTCCTCATCTCTGGCCTTAGATAGAATTATTCTGAAAAGAGATTTACACTCTTACACTGTTTATAAACTTTGCTTTGGAGAAGGCCACATAAAGTTGTCCGTGAGCAAAGAAAGGTTTTCCTAGGTGGATCACACTTTATCAAAAGTCTGTCCTTGAGCTTTATTAATGGTAATTAAATATGATATGCGTTCAGGAAATTGAGTCCTGTGAAAAGCAAATGAAATATTTGTGTCACTGGTATTAAGTTCAATTCTTGGAATTAAAACCTGTCTCTAAGCATAAACTCCACTTTATATTGACGCTAAAATACTGTGGTTATGAAGCCCCAATAGTCTTAAATGCGTTCGATTGCATAGTCCTTGCGTTATTGACAGGTTTTGAGACAGCATAATAATAGATCTACCTAAAGGTTGAGACCATAACGAGGCATTCGTGAAGGCGTAAGTGATTCCAATAATCAATATCATTCCATGGCATTCATTGCATATCCATGGATTATTAACGCTTCATTACTTGTGATGATTCTCTCCCACCTGAAAATATTTGCTTGGTCCGAATGAGGAGTAATATTGAAGATATATTCTCAGTCAAAAGAATATTGCATTGGAAGATAATGTGAACCGGTTTTTCAATTTTTCAATAATGTTGCTGCAATACTTGTTCAAGCAGAAGTCTTCTTGAGCCATCAGGCAATCATGAATCATATTTTATGAAAAAAAGTTTGGCCAGAACCGCCAAGTGCATCTAGGTAAAACAGCCTTTGGTCAGATTCTAATCATCTATCTACTGCAATGTTTGCGTTAATGATAATCTTAGATACATGCCTTTGCTCAGTTTTTGGTATTCAGGATATACTTCTTGAGTTTCTTGCAGTTGTTCTATATCAGGATCCTCATCAGCTTTTTCTTGCAAATAAGGATCGCACAATTTCTGCTGTTTTCCTTCAACATTATGATTATATGATGCAATGCGATATATTCTGCGGTAATATTTGTGTACAATGGTCGTCTATCATAAAGTGCTTGCCATCATTACACAATTGTAATGCCTTTTGTAGTGTATTTAATATATTATATCATTGCAAACATGTCCAGAAATTTCGTGGCAAAATCTACCAAAATCTCCATTATTTCTACGTCTGTAAAGTAGGAATTTCAAAAATAAAAAAATGATTACATATTACGTTAAAGTCAATCTGTTTCAATAATTAGATATATATCATTGCTGTTTGTGAGTAATTAAAGTATATATATTTATATTTTAGGATTATTACTTTTTAAAGTTGTTAATTAAATTTTATATTTAATAGTATTTATTATTATGTAATTTTTAAAAACGTAATATATTATATTTAAAGGTTTATTGCTAGTGTATAAACAAAAAAAAATGTATCTGTTGCAAATCGCAGGACATTCGGCTAGAATATATATATATATATATATATATATATATATATACATGTACATATATGCATATATATGCACATACATACATACATACATATATATATATATATATATATATATATATATATATATAAATATATATATGCATAGATATGTAGTATCAGTAGGTATTTAAAAATTATTATTGTAATAAATGTGTCAGCATCTTTAGGTTAATATTGCTGAGCACTTTAAAGTTTAAACGTAAATCGGTCACTTAAGCTCGCATGCGAAGATTATTAGGATACAACCATTAGCAAACTCTGGAGGGACGTCACAACATGTAATAATCAATGTTTAAATTTCAACTGTATTTTTCGGGGTTAATATTGACCATGTGGTTTGATCTTTGCTAATAGTGACAGAGATGGCTTCGTGATCGGGGTCGAATATCCCGATCGGCTGTAATAGGGTCTTCCTGCACTGATGTTTACCAAAAAGATGAAACACTAATAGTGTCTTCCTGCACTGATGCTTACCGAAAAGATTAAACACTAGTATCAGTAGGTATTAAAAACTATTATTATAGTAATTATTCCAGCCCCTTTAAGAACTCGGTTGATATTGCTTAGCATTTAAAGTTAAATTGTAAGTCGGTCACTTAAGCTCGCATGCGCAGATAAATTTCTAAGTTTTAGGATAAATCTTGATAAAAATAGTTGATGACCCACATATAAGGGTTTATGTTCTCTCTGTTCTCTCTGCCGCAGAAGCATCTGTTAATTCTGAATGAACTTCTCGACATTTAATACATTTAATAAATGTAAAAATTTCACCTTGATTTCTCGCAGTTTACTTTGGCCATGTATGTGGTCTCTCCCTTGCTAATAGAGAGAGAGATGGCTTTGTGGCTGAATTCGAATCCCTAGACCGGTTGTAATTATGCCTCCATGCACTGATTATACCCGAAAAAATGAAATACTAATATATATATATATATATATATATATATATATATATATATATATATATATATATATATATATAAATAAATATATATATATATATATATATATATATATATATATATATATATATATATATATATATATAGGTATTATTTAAAATATTTATGTAATACTACTGCACCGGGACACGCGTTACTGTGGTTCGGTTTGTTGAAATGTTCTTATGTTTATGTTCTCAATACTTGTGGATACGCAGCATTTGTTCAGATATAGAGGTTGTATGATATTTTGCCTGTGGCACACGTTACTTGTTCATGTGAGAAGCAATCAGGGTGAAGATGTAAATCGCACAAATTTAAAAATTGCCCCTCGGTGTGGTTGAGGGGTCTGCAAATGACAAGCGAATTGGTAAGTGCAATATCTTTAACTAAAATGGTGTATCTGTTGAAATCATCTAATTCACGTCCAGTTTCCGTTCTTCCTGAGGTTGGTAGAGGGAAAACTATGAGGGTATAATGTTATTATATACATGTATGTGTGCACGCACTAGAAAATCTTGTAAAGTAAAAAATGGAGTCATTTTCTTTTTGTATAAAATTACGGTGTTTTATCAAAAATATAGCTGATAGAAAAATTGAAAAGAAAACTGTTTAAGGAATAAACCGACAAAGTCAGTGGGAGACCTACGATAATTCAGAAGGAATAAAGAAAGAAGAAAAAATGTAAAAATGTGGTAGTTTTTAAAAAAACAAATAATTTTGTAAACTGTCGTTTTAATTCAAAGAAAATATATAGCATTAAACTATAATTAATTATAATATTTTAAATCATTTCTGTGCCTCTTCTATTGTAGCGAAATTCGAACATTTTTATATTGATTTTCAAATGACACTAAGCGTATCTACTAAATTGACATGTCGCAAAAATGAAAAAATCCAAGACCTTCGAAAAATGATGAGGTAGAAAGTAAGTATTAAATAAAATAGTTTTCGAATAAATAAGAGGTGTTAGCTATTTCTCTTCTGTTTAATTGCCCCTTGACAATGCAAACATAGCCGAAATCATTCTTTCACGCAATCATGGAAGACCGAAATAATTGTGACAGGACAATTAGGTAGATAGCATTGTTTATTGTTAAAATTGACAAAAATGTAAGTAGTTATCATGTTCTTTTAATTAAATACAAGGATATCGGCTGGCTGAATTCACTACAATAATGAGGAAACACACTTTTTATCAGATGACCTGTAAAATGGGCACCCCATATACATTTTTTTAAATACCCATGCCGAATTTGACCCAGATTCTTTGAATTTTTTGTCAGTTATGGTTCGCGATTGACCGGCAGAAACTGGATTCAACGGAGCAAATAAGCAGATGCAGACGAATTGAAAGCCAAACAACCCGGAAAAAATGAATAACAATGACAAAAACTTAATCTAAACTAACTGAATATATATATATATATATATATATATATATATATATATATATATATATATATATATATATTACCTAGGAACAGTTGCATTTTGTATTGTTTATTTATTTTTATTATAGTTTTTTTTAATATTTACCAACAAAAGATGGGTTTCTCCAAAAAATGTGATTTTTTGCCGTAAATTGTGATATGTTTTTGAAAGAAATCTTACATTTTTTTTATTCACCAGCCAAAACCAAACACTACGTCCTCTTCACAACCAGTGGTATATGTTGATGGTGAAGATTTGAAAACAGTATCTTCTTTACATACCTCGGTTCTATAGTGTCTGATGATGCTAAATTTGAAAAGGACATCCAATGTAGAATTAATAAAGCTAGTGAGGTATTTGGTAGGTTTCGACACAGACTCTGGAACAGTCACGATGTGTCTCTAAAAGTAAAGGTGGCAGTCTACAAATCTGTTGTTCTGCCTATTCTTCTGTATGGTGCCGAAACGTGGACCTTGTACCGCAAGAATATAAATCAGCTTGACTCCTTCCATATGAGATGCCTGCGTTTTATTTGGAATGTTGAATGGCAGGATTGTGTTCCGAATAGTGAATTACTGGAGAGATGTGAAATCACTGGTATTGAATCATTTTTGATCAGGATACAAATGCGGTGGTCGGGTCATCTTGTAAGAATGGATGACTCAAGAGTTCCTAAGCAACTTTTTTATGGGCAACTGACAAATTCTTGCCGTCCAATAGGACGTCCCCTGCTTCCTTACAAAGATAAACTAAAATACAACCTGAAACGTTGTGGAATTTCTCTGTGTTCCTGGGAGAGTGCAGCAGGGGATCGCAGAAAATGGAGGAAGATGGGTTTCCTGGAGACCAAAGAAGTTAAACATAACCGCCTTCATCATAGGGACGCCCTTCGTGCGAATATGAAGGCAAAACACAAGAAACATCCACCTAAATATATGTATGCCATTGTGGTTTCAGAGCATGCAGCAAAGCAGGGTTATCTGTTCACTCGAGAAGGCATCTTTGACCGACGGCCATATGAAAGCTCACTATCTGCGGAGGATTGTGCCGGACGTCTACAGGATTGTAACTACGCATGTGGTGTCACAGAGCTTGGGAGCTGCTGAAGATTGCAAACTGAACCCTTATTTATCGTCTTCGATGAGAGAATCCATCATATACAAATATATATTTATATATATATATATATATATATATATATATATATATATATATATAGAGAGAGAGAGAGAGAGAGAGAGAGATAGGGAGAGAGAAAGAGAGAGATGGAGAGAGAAAGAGAGAGATAGAGGACATAAAATCAAATGATGACTAAAATTGAAATAGCCAATGAAACTTCTATGTGTAGTAATTCGACCGTTTGTTTAACAAAAATATATTTACATATAGTATCATTTTTCAATGTACCGCTCTGACGAATTTAATTTTATCGAAAACAACAATATTAAGAAAATCGAACGTGTATAGGTGTGTCTGTTTTCCTAGCATTTATCACGTTTCAAAATAGTAGTCAAACGTTCAAGACGGATGATGAACATGTTTGTTTTATTGTTGAAGAAGTGTATAATATTAAATATATTCCAAGTCTATTGAGAGTGTCGCAAATTTTTGCATTATTATTTTGCGTAGGAATGAAAAGATATTTGTTTAGTAGGGGATATCTGTTCTTTTAACTTCCCGGTTGTTTTATATTATACTATTTGTTAGTGGTTTTCTTTGCGTTAGAAATGAAATATTCTAAAGGCACGCAAAAAAAAAACAATGATCATGCCAGTTTTTATGTTATTATTGTGGTGAAACTCTCAATAGACTTGGTATATATTCGATACAAACAACTTCTTCAACAATACAACAAATATTAAAACCAACTAAGACCTCCCTCAAAACCCTCACATCCAACACCGGCATATACTCTTTCCCTTGTAATGACTGCCACCAAACGTACATAGGTGAAACACAACGTAAATTAGAAATAAGACTTAATGAACATGGAAGAGACATAAAGAATGGAAACTCCTTAAATGCACTTTCCTGCCATTGTGCTGCACGCGATGACTCGTTTGACTATCAAATTCGTTCTAGATAGAGCTAAGAATCAGCACTTATTCAAATACTAGTACCCTCACGCAAAGAAAAAGGTTTCTACAATTTAGCCCCTATTATAGAAAATATAGTAATCAGAGAGCAAAATATGAATACAGATCCTGAGTAATCCGCCAAAGATCCTTAAGCGTCTCTCTTCATATAAAAAACAAAACAAAAAAAGATGAAAAAGTGTATGTGCATGTACATGTGTATATGGATAATGTTTTAATGTGTATATATATGCATAGAATAATCGAACCTTTCCACGCGCACATTTATTGAATCTGTCAGAGGGGGAGGTCTTTAGGATTTTTTTTTTTTTTTTTTTGCTTTTTCACTCGCATATGATCTGTAATCGTTTTCTTTCTACATTTTTCCTACGAAATCCTGATGATATACCAAGAAATAGGGACGAAACGTTGATTACTATTTTATTACTTCTCGGTTTTCCTTCTCAAATAGCATAACGTCAACTATCGCTTGTATTTTTATTTTATTTTTACTCATACACATATGCACTTTTAAGTGTGTATTATAATTATTTATTTGATTTCAAATTATTTTTGTTTTTAAAATCTTTTATCTCTCAATTTTGATTTGTTTCTTTAATCATTGTTTTTTATTACGTAAGATCATAAATCAATTACAAATCAATAACAAATCATAAAATATTTCATTTTAGCTTTTACTTGTTTTTCTCTATAGTTTGAGTGACAACAAATCTCACCGATTTTTCAGCACTCCCATACTCTTTTGATAACCTTTGCCGATGAATTTGTTATCGAAATTGTCGCATACAATTGATTTCAAGTCGGCCGCGACTTTTGATATTCACCGAAATTTATATTATACCTGAAAAAATAAATATACAAGAAATAAATGTTACAATAGTCAATAAAAGTTCAGTTCATGTTTTTTTTGTTTTGAAATAGTTTTTAATGCTCTTTACTTTAAATAATTTCAGAGAACCGAAATTAAAACGAAATGTGAGGCGATAACTACTTAAATGAATTTGTAAATAAACTACACATGCCATAATAAAGTATTCCTCAAGCACAAAATAACGGAAAACATTGAAATATGTCTATAAATATTCATTACGTTGACGGAACTCTCTGAAATTGTTAACACAGAATGCTCAGGTGTCTCTCCCTCAAATTGAGAACGGGACTGTCTATTTAAAAGACGTTGCCATTTTTTTTAACCGGTCCGTGAATTAAAACATTTTTTTTTTTTTTTTTGCAATGCAATTTTCTACCATAAAAGTGACTTTTATTGACTGTGGTAACAGTTATTTCTTGTATATTTATATTATATTATATTATATTATATTATATTATATATATATATATATATATATATATATATATATATATATATATATATATATAACATTTTCTCTTTGCAATGAACCATCATTTTGTTGGTCACTCTTGACTACGAATGGAAAAAAATTGATATAAAAATATATTTTCGTGAAAATTATCTTTACTTCTATCATATTCTGCTTAGGGTAAAATTTTCTTTTTACAATCCCCTCCTTTTCATAACTTATCATAATTTTATCAATCATAGTCCATTGTTTGTAGACTATTTTTAAACCCAGTCAACAACGAGTACTTCTGCTTGTATATATTTGTATATATATATATATATATATATATATATATATATATATTTATACAAATATATACAAGCAGAAGTATATATATATATATATATATATATGCATATGGATTAATATATACTTATAGAACTGCAAGGACAGAGAAAGGAAGTGACATAGGTGTAAATTACGTCTAAACAATCGAAAAGAATGGATCACTTTCGAAAATATCGGTGAAAATATCTGTCGAAAGCTTTAGGCCGACATGCAAACATACATACATACATTTATATATTGGTAGCTCAAATCGATTAAAAAGCTTGTTCTATCCCTGACTACACTTTATGTAAAATTTAAAAGGTTTAGACGAGAAATTGTCTGAGTAATTTGGTAGAGACCGCAGAGGTAATTTTTTTTTTAAACTTTGATCCTTATTATGGCCACATAACATTTATTGTTTTAGGTTCAAATCAAGTTATTAAGTTGGATATATGTCCACGGAACGTATATATAGAATTTCAATTGGTTAAACCCAAATTTGAAGAGGAGTTTGGTAGAGTTCTCAAAAGGTCAAATCTCTTAACTTTGACCCATTGACAGCCAAAGTCTGGCCGGAAACGGATTACAAAGACTTTCCCAAATATCAGGACCCTGTATATGAAATTTCGAGTCTGTAGACTAAAAATTGACAAAGTTATTGCGTAGGGAAAGGCACACAGACAGACACAGAGGCACAGACAGACACAGACAGACAGACATTTTAACTTTTAACAACCAACCAACCAACCAATATATATTCTAAGGTCGAAAGTACGAGAGGAAGAAAAACATGCATGTATACATGTATATATTCTATACATATTATCAACAGAATATACATAATACGCATCATAGTATCAACATTATAGACATACTATCCAAATTTATATAGAACAAAGTAAAATTAAAGTCACTTATGTATACATCAATATTTTGTTTTAATTTTAAAACATTCTCTCAACAATTTGTTTGATTAAAAGAAAAACAAATTGGAATATATGGTAGTGTCTAATATGAATTATATAGAAAGACATACCTGAATGCATTAAACGTTGTTTAAATACATTTATATATTGAAACAAAGCATTGCAGTTTCTTTTAAAAGAATTGCTATGCTATTCATTTCTTTATATTACATTAAACACGTTTTATTGGTGAGAAGTGCATCATCGCCAAAAGAATTCATGTGAAGAATGGATGGGGGTGAGATACACACGCACGCAATTCCGGCAGTGCACCTCCATAAGGACACTCACATTTTATCAAAGATAATGATCACCACTCTAATAAAGTTTACTTACCTGTTGCCCAATAACATAGCCACACACACACAGAATGTTACGAGATAATATAAGGTAGGAGCCGCGCATACCATAATAGACTGGAAAAAGATTATAGCGAACATATGTCGTGATTATTTCCTTAGACATTCCCGGCAGATTGGTGGCATACAGTCGAAATAGAAAAGTTCGTAGTCAATCATCGCAGACAAAGCGTCGACCTATTACTAAATCTGTTGGGTTTTCGATGGTTATGACCACGGTGAAAAAGAGGGTTTCCTCATCGCATTGCCAAATATGAACGCTGAAACCCTCCTTTCTATTCAAAAACAGTATATTTTGCCGGGAACTACGGTCGTGTCAGACTGCTGGAATGCATATAGCAGAGTGGGAGAGTGGGAGGAGAAAGGTTTCACTAATAAACGGTGAACAGCAGTCTTCACTTTTTCGACCCTGATACCAAGGCAATTATGTCGAGCAAATGTGGAAGTAGGCCAAATAACGTCATAACAAATAAACGTGGGACGAACCGGAAGCATCTATACAGTTACATTTTGGAGTTTATGTGGGGAAAGAAATTTCTTTATGACTCTTTTGTCTCCATTTTAAACCATATGTCGGAAAGTTAACCGATTGGTCCAGTTTCTCTCATATTCGCTGTTTCTTCTCACCCCAATTTGATATCGTCTGATGCGACAGTAGAAAAATCAATCGAAATAAAATAATAATAATAATAATAATAATAATAATAATAATAATAATAATAATAATAATAATAATAATAAATTTAATAATAATTATTACAGGTCGAGGTCTGAAATTAATATTAATTTGCTGTTTTGTACTGGGAAAATAGTCTGACTTTTGTTCCTTGTATTGAACAAAGGACGGGATAATGACTGTAGGAGGAGAAAAAATTATAAATATACATTTTTTTGTCTGTATGTAATATAAATGTATATTTTACGGAAGGGTGTGGCTGTACAACCGTTTATTATTATTATTATTATTATTATTATTATTATTATTATTATTATTATTATTATTATTAAATAATAATAATAATAATAATAATAATAATAATAATAATAATAATCATACTAATAATAATAACAAACGATTGTACAGCTCCATCCTGCCGAAAAATATACATTTATACTTATATACAAAAAAAATTATATTTATGTTTTCTATTGAAGAAAAGTTTTATTTACCCAAAGTTATGATACGAAAAGCATAAACTAAATTGCTTAATTGATAATTTTAAAAAAAATATATGTTTAATTTTGAACTATTTTGTTTGACTAAAAAAATGTAAAATAAATAATTAAATAAACACAACTTGTTTTGTTTTTCCAGTAAAAAATATTAATTACAAAAAAGAGAGAGAGAGAGAAGTTGTTACTGTAAGTCGTTGATTCTATTTAATTTATTTTGTTTTTTATCCTGTTTATCTAATTATATTTTCATCTTTCCCTCAGCACATTTTTGAGTAGCGTTTGTTACGCTTTCGTAATCATCGAGGCTCGGCGAACCTCGGCGAGTGACGTCATATAACGAGCAAAGCCGATCGAACGCTTAATTACCTTTTGTTCGAATTAAGCATGAGCACCAATATCGCATTTATATTTCTAGCTGAATTAAGAATGCTGTATACTCTTTATTATAATGTTTTCTTTAGAGAGTAGCAAATGACTTCGTTTGACTTTTCTATGTGATCAGGTATACTTATTATTCTACTATTATGGTGATTGAAATTCATGAATATGTATGTAAAAACATAATTTACATAGTAATATATTCCTTCGGTCTTTTGTTTAAAAATATAATTCTGCAGGTTATAACAAATTATGAATATTTATGGGTGGCCTGTTGAGATCATCGGCTTTCCAGTGTTTTTATGTTGATTTATTTCTATCTTATTTAAAGCGAATAAAACTTAACTTTCATTGAGACAAAACCAATAAGAATCAAAATATGGCATACGCTAACATTCAATTAAATGTTTCAACATATCTGTTCCATGTAAGTGGCAGAAAATAATGTCACCCATCTGATAAATGCAAGGTATAATACTTATATATTTAAAAATATAATAGCAAATGAAAATACGAAGTTAGTATTAATTTTTAAACAGTTGGTCATATATAATGTAGCCAACAATTACGTATATATATATATATATATATATATATATATATATATATATATATATATATATACGTTAAATTATACACTTAAAAAGAATACTCATATATTCGTCCCTGCTGATAAGACTAAAAATCACTATAAACTTGACTATCCTACATATAGAAGACTTTTTTATATAGCGCTTAATAAATCTTATAAAATTATCCCGCGTA
This sequence comes from Euprymna scolopes, assembly GCF_053919585.1. Taxonomy (NCBI): domain Eukaryota; kingdom Metazoa; phylum Mollusca; class Cephalopoda; order Sepiida; family Sepiolidae; genus Euprymna; species Euprymna scolopes. Next base: position 69,312,484 of record NC_136505.1, read on the forward strand.
GGACTTTAGATTCTATTAATTCTGAGGCTAAACATTTACTTACTTCTATGAACATTTATAACTTTCTGTAATAATTTCTCCGGGTACCCCTAGATTAACCCTCAAGGACATTAACCCTAATTTTCATGACAAACCCTCCATCAAATAGATCTGCCCATCAAGCTCTGACTTCGGTTCTATAAGCAAAAACATCCTAGAAAGAATCATCCCCTCTATTAAAGAAAAAAATATTAATTTCAGACCTCAACCTGTAAGTCTTCTACTCCATGCTCTAAGTCATGTCGCCTCTGCACAACCGAAGCTATAACTATAATTACTCTCCTTTAAAATAGTAATATAATAAACTTTAAAAACGAACTGATATCCTACTGCAAATATAAGTCCAAATTTAAATATGGTAAATAAGAAATGACATAGCTATTAATTTAACTTTTTAGGTATATATATTTTTCTATGACATTATACTTTTTTCTACATACTTTCTTAGAATTTTATTACTCTCTAATTTTCATTGCAATTTTTTTTATTTCTTCTTTTTTGACCAGTTTTACATCTTCAATCTCAGTTTTAGTGTTTAAGTATCCCTATCGATCAAATGCATCCATCTACCTACACATTTATTTTCTTCATGTTTAATTATATTTTACTTTGTGCATTTACTTATATACTTATTTGCCTTATTCCGGAATTTGTAGATACGCCCATCCCCTCCCCTTTTATTGTTTAACTGTTTATTTATTTTCTCATCTATTTACTTATATGTATATATATATATGTGGGTGGGTTTGTTTTGTATATATATATATGTGTAAGTGTATGTATTAATATATATGTATGAATATGCATGTGTATGTATCTCAAGTATCATTAATTTATTTGCTTCCTTTAATTACTCCTGCCTATAAGTCAATTCTTAAGTTTCTGCTTAACATTTTTGGTGCCTGTTCAATGTAATCTTCGGTGGGTCATTTTGACATTGGCCTTTCTATTTAATATACACTCAATCTCCCTAAAATTTTTTCTTCTTCATGTTCTTTACTCATTCTCCCAATGTTACCTTAGCCTTGACAGTCGATTTAAATTATTTTTCTCTGCACAGCTATTCCTTGCCTCCATTTGTAATACTTTGGACAATCTTCTAATTACGCGATTCCATTGGATTTTGCTTGTAGAAATGGAAACTTAACCAACTTTCTTGGATTTGGATTTTTGGATTTTACCATTATTTGATATTTTACCCTAAACCAGACTATCCGTTCACGGGGATTCACCTTTTTCTTCACCATATTTTCTCTCCTTCACATTTTGTTACCAAGTAAGGTCTATGACTTACTTGTAGTTTCATCAAATACCGTTGGAAACATAATTTGATCCCGCATTTTGCTAAATCCTACCCGGTGTTGAGAAGAAAGTATTTCTTCGAAAATCTGCGGATTAAGGATTATACACTTATTTTCTGCTTCCTTTTTAAAATTAAATATGTGTTTAACTCTTTTGAAAGTGTTTTAACATGATTTATTAACTAATTATTCTCATATATATATATATATATATATATATATATATATATATATATATGCAACGGGTAATGTATTTGTATTTAAAAAATAATTAACTAAAAAAGATGCAATGTTTCCCTAATATGAGCAATAGTATGCTTTAATCTTATATAAATATCAGTATTTATATAAAATATTTTAATTCCAACCAAACAAAATAGCTAAATCAACACAATTGTGAAAGAGTTAAGCTTATTCAAAGAACAAATAAATAAAATGTTTAAGTGGAAATTTACAATCAACTTTATTGTGCGACGGTATACTTCAAAAGCAATTTACAAAATCCTTATTTCGCGGGGTTTAAAAGATTGCTATTCTTACTATTTTCCCATCAGAAAGAAATCAGCAAATTATATGTGTAGCAATGCTAGAATTTGCTAGTTATGACCTTAAAAGGAGCCGCAATTTATTATAGTCATAAATTGCGAAGATGTACATGTTCTTAACACCCACGAGTGAAAAATGTAGGAAATGTATGAAATAATAAAAACAAACCGGGCATAAAATTACAGCTTGCATGAAGATTTTTTAAAGGTAATCTGAAAGTTCAAAATAATTGTTTAGAAAGAAGCAAATCCAAATTTGAATTGTATTGAATAAATTTGTCCGGTTGACGAATCCGCAACGAAGCTGAAATTCTGGAAAAAAAAAATTGTGTATAGACCAAACATAGGTTGGCCTTTAGTTAAGTGGATTCAAGAAACAAAATGGGCATAAAATCAACATGTCCCCCCCCATTTTGTCTTCATTAAACAAAAACGATTTCAGACTAATTACAAAAATAAGATCAGCCTAAAAATATGTCAGCATGTGAATGTTTGTATTACTGCAAGAACCTAAACCAATACATTCTGCAAAGTGTTACAAGTTCAATGCACATTGCCACTTTTTGGGTAGGTAGTAAAGATTAGAAGGTTTTAAGCATTGCAAGATCTTAGGTTATTTGAAATTATAAGGCTGTAAAATAGTAAAGATGATGATGATAAGGATAATGATGATGGTGATGACAGAATTGATAATATTAATAATCATAAAAGTAATGTAATGCTCAAGATAGTCATAATAATAGTAATTAGAATATTAACGATAATGTTATTACTAATAATAGCGATAAAATTAACAATCTATACAACTATACAAGTGTGTGTCTGTGTATGTACAGTTTCCTACAAAAATTCTCTATCAATTTTCAGTCTAAAGATCTCGCGATTTGACTTAAAGGGTATTGAAAGTTTCAATAAAAGGATTTAAATCATTTGAAGCTATGAATTAGACTGTCAAGCTGTAAATTTTTTTAATGATTTTACCTGTGAAAGCACTAACAAAATCATTCGCTAATTTTGGGTATAAAAACATGGAATTTAAGATGTAGATAACTTGTACATGGATTACACTTTTTAATTCAATTTGATCACAAAGCAATATATGTTGTGTTTTAAAATTAGGGGCAAAGTAAAAAAAAATAACCTCTGCTGTCTTTAGGAAATTACCCACCAATGTTTGGTCTAAGCATTTGAAATCTTACATTAAGTGCATTAAGATATAGAGCAAGTTGTTAATCGGATTTTGGTCGACAATTTGGCTGCTTAGGGGTCAAAGTTCAGGGAATTTGACCGTTATTATTATTATTATTATTATTATTATCATCATTATTATTATTATTATTTTTACAGTAAAACAATTATCAAATCAATATTAATTATACTAACAAATTTAGTTATAATAATAATAATAATAATAATAATAATAATAATAATAATAATAATAATAATAAAAACTTTATTATGTATTTTTATATGAAAAGGGGCTTGTTAATTCCGATAAAATATTTGTGTTTTTCCTATGTTTGCCTTGGAAAATCAGCTCAGTCTTTATATTGATTACATTCTTGAATTGAGAAATATTATTATCCTCAGATAAGTAAGAGGTTACAATATTTAAATCCATCGATGAGATGTATATTATAGATCAAGCTTTACAATATCAACCATATTTATATATGGAATTATTCTGAGATTGAAAACTAAATTTTAGTATAGTAGTATACTTTGTAAACATAAGACAATTTCAGTACATCACGCAAATACTGGGCATTTTAGAAGCCATGAAGCAAGTAGCGTATATACACTACCAGGATCAGTTTTCTCTGCTTTTCCAGGGGAAGTTAAATTTAAAGAATATTAAGTATTCTTTATTAATGAATATATGCCTACAATGATTTTTTTCTGTTTTCGTGTATGTCCTTATACTAAGTTCAGTCTCGAGAATTAATTATTGTTTTGGTATGAAGTGATCAAAAAGAACTTTCCAAGTTTTGGATTGCATCGGAGACAACACCATTTTTTGCGAATCTAATTAAGCTGTATATATGCATTGTATATAAACATATGTAAACAAATGTGTGAAATGTTTTATACGGAAGTAAAGTCTAATAATCGGAACATATAAGTAGCATATTCGGAAAGTTATATGTTTAAAATTGAATGATTCATGGCAGAAGAATGTAACCTATGCAACTATTTTTCTAAAGTTTTTCTTTGCATCTAGGTCGACAAACCATATATATATATATATATATATATATATATATATATATATATATATATATATATATATATATATATAAATGAAGCGGATTTAAAAGAAGAAATGATTTTATGTCATCTGAATTTTTTATTCACTTATTTATGGTAAACATAAAATATATATTACTTCAGCATATATAAAAGTAAATTCAGAGAAAGTTTAATATACGTTTAATTAAATGAAGAATACAATTTTATCTTGTACAAAATTAAATTTTCCATGTCCTCACACTTACACATATAAACATGGAAATATCAAATGTTTACAAAGCATTATTGGAAAAATGTTTAATCCAACGTTATCTTTTTCGTTTTTGCGTGGGTGAAATTATCATTGTAATAAAAGTGATACTCATCAGGGAGATTTGACTTTTGTTAGATGTAATATCTACCCCGTCTATAAGAACTCTATTTTACAATTGATTCAATCAGCAGGATTAATGAGTAGTATCTGTTCTGATGAAAGACTCAATCTATTTTGAATTGAGTCAATCATGTAGAAATCCTTGATTATTACAGTAGTGTTATTATATTTTCATCCCAACTAGAAGTTCTTCTTTTTTTGTGCGGATTGATGTTTTCCAAATTTAAACCCGACCTTGTGTCAACATTTCTTCTTGTCTAAAGGCAAGTAAATAGAAAAAAATTAAATCATATTGGAAAAACAAAGTTACTTACTAAGTTTACGGATCATGTTAAAATAACGTTGTTATTTAAAATATTCTTAACATAGTAGATGTTATCTATGATGGTATATTTTACATATCTGAACATAACATTTTTTTACATAGACGTCACAACTTATCAAGGCCGATAGGCCACTCAAGGATAAGAGTTAAATACTGTAGAGTAGTCAAAAGGGCAATATAGTAATCGATAGTAACGGAAGTTCGGTAAATTTGTTAACTTAAGTGGAACGGCTCATCAGAAACTTGTTCACGTTGGACTTGAAGACAACCATATTATAGACAGCTGGAAAGCAGGAAAACGGAAGACAATTCCACTGGCGTGCAGTTCTAAGAAAGAAGCTTTGATCATGGAATCTATGTTTAGGTTTAGGCACAGATAAAGAGTGGGGAAACTTATTGATAATGTTTTTAGCTAGTCTAGTGTTTCTTGTGAAAGTTTGGCGAGGGGGAACCATAGATTGAAGCTATGTCGAACACTTTTCTATGAAAATAACGATAAGGCAGAGACAAACTCGCAACATCTCTTCTGTGAGATAGAGGTTGCAGCGAAGAGAAAATTCAATTCATTAAAAGAACATTCTCTTCAAAAAGCATCTCGGAAACAGTAATTATATATTAATTAGATGCACATAAATACATGCTTATAAAAAGTGGAAGCAAATATTTAATGACATAATCGTACTATCTACTAGTCGGAAAATATTTTCTTCTAATTAAAATGTGAGGAGTCATGTTTTCGTAAAGGGGTAAATAATAAGGTTCACCCAGTCATATTTTCATCAAGTTATTGTTTCTGCTATAATTTCTAGTATCCTATGTTAATTGGATAAATAAACTAAGAAAAATAACACGGAATTGCAAGAGATTACATATTTTGATTCGAAAATGTTTAAAATGAATGACATTAAAATGCAAATACACGGTTAATGGAACAATAATGATTAAAATTGTTTACGGGTGATGTCTTCATCTTATTTCATCAATTTTTCAACGGTAAAAATATTTCTATAGTCCATGAAATTGAAAGAAAACAAGAAAATATTCCATTTCTAAAGTAAAACTGCGGATAAATGAATAGAAATTAGTAATATCGAGAAATTTAAATACTAATCGTGCCATGGAGTAAATAGCAACCGGTTTAGTTTAGTTCATTGAAAGTAATAATAGATCTTAACGTGAAACAATATCTTCTAAACTCATGCATCAATGAGCTTTTACGCATGTAACATTTATTTCAAGCGAAAGATACGAAGAATTTTCCCTTGAACAGACACAACTGGATTGCCAACTAAGAGTTTTATATGAATCCTTCGTGAATAAAACTATATTTTTAAGTGTAACATGACAATACACTGCATTATTCAATAAATTATTAGAAACAGTGTTATATATGCATGCAGATATTTAATCATATGTTTAAGATATTATTAGCTTATTATATTATACGAGACTACCAATGACCCGTTCAGTCAGTATGCTATATCAGCTATGAAATTCATGTATGAGCGTTTTTTTTTTACATAACAGAATCATTTCTATGAAAGTGTATTAACATGAAAAATCACGGACATATCACTGAAACATGAAAAACAATCCTCCCTATTCGTGTAAAGTGACCTATTTTCCGAATAATTGTTCAAAAATCGAAAATTGAACATGACTTTTCTACGAATCGAATACCGACAAAAGTCATTTGGCAGCAAAAACGCACATGAACCTTCCGATGAGAAATATAAGAATGAAAAACGCTTATTGGAACCCTTTAAACAAGTCATAAGAACTTAAAATCTAAAAACAATAATTAATAAAACCTGAAGCAAAAAATATAAAACCTAAATAAATAAAATAAAATAAAATAAAACTAATATTGAAACAGATTAGTAAATGTGTCAACAACTCACCGTTCTCACACAACTATTTTGTATCTAGAAATGTAAATAAATAATAAAATAGAAGGAGGGAAGGAAGGAACAGGGACGGATAGAGAGTAGTAGTAGTAGTAGTAGTAGTAGTAGTAGTAGTAGTAGTAGTATTCTTGGCTTTGCTACATTTTTCTTATGTTTTTCAACTGGTTAAAGTTGTTTAGTTGTAAGAAAGTAGAGACAGTGTAGTTGTAATAAAGAATAGTTGCAAAACACCCCCATTCTTCCAATGTTAAATAATAATTTCGAAATAATAACGTTAATATTCAGTGCGCATGTCAAAATCTGCAAAAGAAGCGATGTATATTTATTTGTTTACGTTGCTACGAGTTAATTTTTATGCGCGCATGCGCAACCAGATGTCGTAAACCGGAAAGTGGGTTACATCACTCGTTACAAGGCCATTTGACTTTTATAATTATATTGATTCTTTCGATATTTTAAGAGATTTTAAGTATTTCTCTATCAATTCGCTTGTAATATCTATGTACAGTAACATGCAGCAAATATGAGTTACATTTTTTGGTAACTTAACCCTAACCTAAGATTACACTTTTATGTAGGAGAATAATACCTGAGGCATAAGTTGAAGAGATACTATGTATGAGTTAAGCAGCAAGATGTATGTTTACATTACACTTGACCTTCTCCACGTCAGTACAGTAATGGCAGTAAATACCAGGAAGGGAATTACAAATCTAGCAGTCGTAGAGAAGAAACTATTAGAGTAGGAAGGTTTCTCGAATCTGGTGATCTCTGATGAGTAGAGGTTGAGATTTTCTGCTTGGCAGGTTTATCGAGTGTATTTACGTAGAGGGTTGAAGGGCTTGCAGTTCATCAAATTACTCACTATCAAAGTGCAACATTTCGTCGATGGGAAAGAAGCTGAAGTTTAGCTGACAGTGCTGGGCATATTAATTGGGTAACTCGCTTTTTAACTCAGTCTAAGTGTAATAGACTAGTAGCAGATACACCAGCAAAAATGTGGCAACATTACTCTTTACATGGGAGAATGGTGGCTATGTAAATGTACTGGACACTCTCAAGTTTAAGCAAAATTCCAGCACAGTGGACTAAGACAACCTTTTTTTCAGCAGACTTGATAATACCCTCGACGTATCTGTTCCAACTCATGTTCCCTGTGAATTTGAAGCCGAGGTGTTTGAGCGTAGCACTTTGATGTAATGTGTCATAAGTCATCGCTATTGGTAACTGAGCGAGTACCTTGTAATTATTAAAGAAAAGAAGAGTAGCCTCGACAGCAGTGAATGCGGCCATCTATCGTCCGACACCTGAGGCACCTCCGCAATTATATCGTATTGTTTATTAGTACGACCCTCGAAGACAACCTGTATTCTTCTCATATATAAAAAGGAGTTTATTATGGTAGGTATTCGTCTAGTTATACAATTTAATTATTCGTATTCGTCTAGTAATACACTATGATCTGATTTCCATGAGAGGACCGCCGTGTCATATCCTGTAAAAATATTCGATATATAGGGCTACTAGCATCCCATGTATTATTTTATGCATCGTATATACATTCAGATATTATAGTTAGGATATCTGCAATAGAACGCATCTGCCTAACTCTATACTGTTGGTCGGACAGAATTTTTGCAGATGCGCAATACTGAATTAAAGCTTGATTAATTATTGATTATTGAATAAAAGAGGGAAGAGGCTAATCTGGAGATAATTTAATGGGTAAGTTTAATTGCCGAACTTCTTGTAAAGTGATGCTATAGAAGAAGTTTTCCAGTTTTATTAGTTAAACCACGATAAGATCACTTCTAAGATGTCTAGCTTTTGTTGATTATATATATATATATATATATATATATATATATATATATATATATATATATATATATATATATATATATATATATACTTCACAATAAAGTTATTTAACAATTAGCTGGTATGGAAACCTGTGATTATAGATTTATAAAATATTACTGGCAGGAATATCATATAAGTATTATCCCACCTAAATAAGAATTGGTCGATATACAAAATAGAGCACCACCCCATTAATACTATAGGTTTCTATAAAAAGAGTTATCTACCAGACTTTAAAATACTTTTCACTGGACCCATAATGAAGAATTTCTCCAGGAATATGCCCGAGCGGATATCGACTCAGTTATGCGGATTACCCAATATATAGCTTGGATCTTATTATCGCACTGGTTTAAAGAACAATAACCATAGGTTTTACCACGCGATTTGGATCTAACATTTTTATATCCTTTTCTTCAATTTCCCTTGCTCTATGACTTCTGATTAATCAATTATTTACCATGTCTCACTTATTTAGCAAATAGGGTCCATACCTTTATAAATATTTGTTAATAATATCTCCTCTGAAGAGAGGGTAGACATCGAACCCCTAGAGATTAAGGAAATACATTTCTAAAGCATTCTTTTTCTTGCTTAGAATAATAAAAATCTTTGATATGATACTCAAACATTTCAGTTCAAAAAGGGTTATTGGAAATTCATTGAATCACTATAATTTAATATACATATATATATATATATATATATATATTTACAAACAGACAGTTTGAGCACTGTAAAATTGGTGGATGATGTCTATTTAAATAGACATTCTGACGAGTTATTTGCGGGCGTCGAGTGGGAGAACTGCCGACTGTCAACACGACTGTTCTAGGATCAATCCTTGGGTTGGGAAAATGCTTGTCTAGCGGCACCGATGAGTTGTGATACAACGAGACAGGACTGTATGTCGATGACTACAAATATATTTTAAGCCCCACCCCTCTTTGGGTAGAGCGCTGTCGTAAATAATCTCACCCGCTACTTAATTGGCTGAAAAATGCGAAGCTCGCTGTTTGTTTGTTTACAACGAAACAGGATTGTGTGTCGATGACCACTAATATATATATATATATATATATATATATATATATATATATATATATATATATATATATATATATATTAAAACGATAAAACTGTCCTTAAAAACCAACAACACTACGGTTCTATTTTCAATCTTGTATTTATAAAATCAATTTGGGTAACTTGATTATGTAGTAGATCTTACACTATTCAATGTAGGCGCTTTCAGCCTAAATCGCCGCATCGATACAGGTCTTAGACTGGGGGCATTCCTTTTCAAGAAGCTTTGCGAATACTCGGCAGATAGCGGCGATCAGGCTGGCTTTGGTGTTGTGGGAGGTTATGTTGGTGATGTTCTCGACATATAACCAAACGAAAAAGTCCAGCGGGCTCAGGTCGGGGGAGGAGAACGGCTAGTGAGAGAATGGTACAAAATTATTGCACTCCTTCTGAAACCAAGCCTGCCTCTCTTTGGATTTGGGAGCAGGCTCCGAGTCCTGTTGTCACACCTAACGCCTGCTAGCGGTCAGGTGATCGCACTAAGGGATCACCACTCTTCAGTCCATCCAGGTACACTTTGGTGTTGACGTATACGCCGACTTTAAAGATGTGAAGTAGCATGATGTACCCTCACATTAAACCACAAAAAAATCCGTAATCTTGAGGCGTACAATGCGTTTAATTGTGCCCCCTAGCTTTGAACTGCCCGGTGTTTATTTTTAGGGTTCTGGGCGTTCAGCTGTTGTCATAACATTGGTCGGTAGAGAGCATAAGTTGTACAGAGGTGCATCTTCTATCTCGCTCGTGTTACATTGTGCCTTTTATAGACAATATAGAAGACTCCTATCATTCTTGGGATTTGTACACAACTGGCTGACTAGTAGACGGTCTGCAACAAGGAAAAGAATACCGGTATTAAGCAAACGGAAATTGACACCATTTTTATTGTTTTACACTGTAAGGTAATATGATATTTTCCAAGTTCAAAATAGCTAGTTTTCTCAGTTAATCATTTATTAAATTTCAAAGGCAGTCATTACAATATAGTTTCATATTGACGAACAGGTCTTCAAAATTATTCAATTGCTGCATATTTAGTCATGAACTAATCAGATGTTTAACTTAAACTAATAAGAATAATAGTATGTTGAACAACTTACAGGGTTGATGAAAACGAAATTATAAAAAATATTTATGAGAAAGGTGACCTAATCAATAAAAAGTTGTATATACAAACTGCGTATATTTCCAGTAAATGATAAACCAATATATTTATCTATCTATATATCTATAAAAGTGAACGCGGCTGTGTGTGTGTCTGTGTGTCTGTGTGTATGTCTGTGTACATTCCCTACGCAATAACTCTGTCGATTTTTAGTCTACGGACTCGAAATGTGATATACAGGGTATTGAGATTTGGGAAAATCGATGTGATCGGTTTGAGGCCAGAAATTTGGCGATATAGGGGTCAAATTTCAACGATTTGACCTCTGAGAATTCTACCAAACTCCTCCGACAATTTTGGGTCTACGCACTTGAAATTTTAGATATAAATTCCTTGGACATGGATCTTACTTAATAACGTGATTTGAGCCCAAAATACAAAATTTTAATGGGTCATAATAGGGATCAAAGATTAAAAACATTGACCTCTGCGGTCTCTATTAAATTATTCAGACAATTTCTGGTCTAAATATTTGAAATTTTACAAAAAGGGTATTCAGAGATCGGCCAAGCTTTTTCATCAGTTTTGGTCAACTGTTTTAGTTACCAATATATAAATGTATGTATGTATGCCTGTTTGCATGCTTGCCTTAAACTTTCAATTTAAGCAACGGATTTTAGAAAGATCAGTATCGTTTTAAACTTCGACCTTTCATACGACAGATATCGAAAAATTGGCTAAAAATATTAATATCTTCCCCTTTAACTTGTACTTTTCTACAGGGGGTGGTCTCTTTTTTCGCCGATATATTTAAAGTTGTCCTCTCCTTTAGATTGTCTAGCCTGAATTTTAAAGATGTCGCTTTCGGTTTTTCGGTGGTCGTAACAGCATAAACGTTAGTTTTTACCCCGTTCTTTTCCTCCTTTGCGGTACGGGTTCGAGCCTGCCTTCCTACTAGCATTTTTTTTTGCTCAACATACACATCCAAATACTCGGACAACGCCGGGCTGAAATGCTAGTAAATCTATAAAAAGTAAATTCTATGTCTGTGTGTTTGTATGTGTACATTTCCCTATGCAATAACTCTGTCAATTTTTGGACTACAAACTTGAAATTTGATATACAGGGTACTGAGATTGGGAAACCGATGTGATCGGTTTTTGGACAGAAATTTTGCGATTAAGGGGTCAAAGTCCAACGATTTGACCTTTGAGAACTCTACCAAACTCCTCTGACAATTTTGGGTCTACGCACTTGAAATATTAGATATAGGTTTCTTGGACATGGATTTAACTTAATACATTGATTTGAGCCCAAAATAATGAATTTTAAGGTGTCATAATTGGGGCCAAAGTTTAAAAAAAAATTTACCTCGACGGTCTCTTCCAATTTACTCAGACCATTTCTGGTCTAAATATTTGACATTTTACATAAAGGTTATTCAGAGATAGACCACGCTTTTTCATCAGTTTGGATCTAAAATTTTAAATTACCAATATATAAATGTATGCATATATGTCTGTTTGCATATCTGCCTTAAACTTTAAATAGGGGCGACACATTTTACCAGGATCAGTATCGTTTTAAGTTCTACCTGTCATACGACAAATATCGAAAAATTGTCTAAAAAAATTAATATCTTCCCCTTTAACAAGGCACTTTTCTACAGGGGGGGTCACTTTTTCCGCCGATATTATTTAAAGTTATCCTCTCCTTTAGATTGTCTAGCATAATTCTAAAAATGTCGCTTCCGGTTTGGCGGTGGTCGTAACAGCATAAAAGTTAGTTTGTAACCCGTTCTTAAACCTTTCTTTGCGGTACGGGTTCGAGCCTGCCATCCTACTACAACTTTTTTTTTTTTTTTGCTCAACATACAATCCAAACACCCGGGCCACACCGGGCTGAAATGCTAGTATATCTATAAAAGTGAACGCAGCTGTGTGTATGTCTGTCTGCCTGTCTGTGTGTCTGTGTATATTTCCCTATGCAATAACTCGGTCAATTTTTAGTCTACAGACTCGAAATTTGATATACAGGGTACGGAGATTTGGGAAAATCGATGTGATCGGGTTTCGGCCAGAAATTTGTCTGTTAAGGAGTAAAAGTTCAACGATTTGAACTTTGAAAATTCTACCAAACTCCTCCAACAATTTGAGTATACAAACTTGACATTTTAGATATAGGTTTCTTGGACATGGATGTAATTTAATAACTTGATTTGATCCCCACACAATAAATATAAAGGAGTCATAATAGGAGTCAAGTATAAAAAAATTGACCTTTTTTTGCTCAGCATACACCTCCAAACACCCGGGGTACCCCGGGAACACATGCTTGTATATCTATAAAAGTTAACGTGTCTGTGTATCTGTCTGCCTGTGTATCTGTCTGTCTGTGTGTTTGTGTGTTTACATTTCGCTACACAATACCGCTGTCAATTTTAAGTCTATAAACTCGAAATTAGATATACAGAGCAGTGAGATTTGGGAACGTCTATGTGATCGATTTTTGGCCAGAAATTTTGCTGTTAAAGGATCAAAGTTCAAGGATTTGACCTTTGAGAACTTTACCAAACTCCTTCGAGTCTTTTGGGTCTACGAACTTAAAATTTTAGATATAGGGTTCTTGGGCATAGCTCTAACTTAATGATTTCATTTGAGCCCGAAACAGTAACTGTTAAGGGGTCATAATAGGGGTCAAAGTTAAAAGAATTGACCTCTTTTTTTTATTAATATACACCTCCAAATAGCCGGCAACGCACAGCAAA
>NC_136505.1:69328544-69458544 GCF_053919585.1 Euprymna scolopes
ATATATATATATATATATATATATATATATATATATATATATATATATATATATATATATATATATATATATACTCCAGTCTTTTTAAATGTTCATTTCAGTATCAGTGAAAATCTAAGCAGAACCTATAATCAGAGTAATGTAAAACACGCAGAAACTTCAGTCTATTTTTCTACGAATTTTTTTTCTAACAATATATACTTTTTTATTTACTACATTTAATTGCAAAAACAGTGAATGTAAGAGTAATGATAGATGTGTTATTATAATGATACTCAAATTAAGCAAATCATAGAGGAATAGATTTAAACAAATTAAAGGATTTTGGGGGTAATATGAAAGGTTCATAAAATGGGAATTACTCCAAATCTATTGTACTTATTACACGTCTGATATCTTGGGGAAATTAACCCGACGTAATTTTCTCATGTTTTGAATAACTCACACTTAAAATCAAACGTTTACTTTATTAAACATTTTAGTAATGCTTGTTTAAGAATGTGTATCTTCGTTTAATCTTTTTTTCTACTGTTTTATCAATCGGTATATGCAAAGTTAAGCTTGTAAATTCCAAGAGTTATTACTATGCAGAGAAGTGTACATCCTTCCAATACTGGGTATATAGTTATACGTACACACAAATGAATACATGCATACACACATGCATATATATATATATAAATGTACATATATATATATATTTATTTATATATATATATATATGTATATATATATATATGTGTGTATGTGTGGGGGTGTATGTTGTAACTCTAAAATGTGACGTCCATACTGCCTTAAATGCTAAAAATAAGCTGTATTCCGATCTTTTCGACATTCAGGAAAAATAATATTAATAAATTAAAAATATAAAAAATAATGCATTAAGCGAAACCACAAATGTTACATTTGTTGAAGTAAAAAGGCATATTAACATGTAATAAAATATCCAGGAAAGCAGAACAATTAATAGAACTAAATTGAATCTAAATATAAAAAACAAAATAATTATCATCTGGAAACACGATGGTTTCATGACGTGAAACAATAACGAGAGCAAACGACTAATTCTATCTTCAAGAAAGTAAGAAAACATCATTTACTTGAATCAACAAACGCTTTCAATTTCATCAACACGAGTCTGAACAGAAAATAATGTTTGCATATATGCTGTCTAGAAGATGTGGTTATTTTTCGTCGGTAACGCTTCTTAACTATAATTTCGCCAATGTTTCTTTGTTAGGTACCATCGAAAAACTTATTATAAATCAACAGAACAATTAAACAATTTTATTACTTCCACCCTTACAAAATCGACGCTAAAAATACATGCAATCTAAGAAAAACAAATTAAGTTAATGTAGAAAAAAAGCTATGTAAATGGCATATGTTAATACAGTAAAGAAATCTTAAATAAAGACAAATAGGCACGAATGCTTAAGATTAGTAGAACACAACAAACTTTGTTTCTTGAACACTGAATCAATAAGTATGATTATAAATAGATTACTAAAGAACTAAAAAATAAAATGACAAAATCATCTTTACCACAGAAAAAATACATATATACATGTCTACGTATTTAGCATTGGGCATCACTATAGTTAACAAGAAATAAAACAATATATATAAAATCGGTGAATTCTTCGTACTAAGGAAATTACCTCAAGAGAAAGTAGTAGGAAATAACACGAAAGTAAAATAATAAGGAATATTACAGATTACAATAATACGCAATATTACAGAAGTTAAAAAATATGCAATATTACAGAAGTTAAACAACACGCAATATTACAGAAGTTAAACAACACGCAATATTACAGAAGTTAAACAATATGCAATATTACAGAAGTTAAACAATATGCAATATTACAGAAGTTAAATAATATGCAGTATTACAGAATTAAAACAATATGCAATATTAGAGAATTTAAATAATATGCAATATTACAGAAGTCAAATTGTATGCAATATTACAGAATTAATATAATATGCGATATTACAGAATTTAAACAATATGCAATGTTATAGAATTTAAATAATATGCAGTATTATAGAAGTTAAATAATATGCAATATTACAGAATTAAAATAACATGAAATATTACAGAATTTAAATAACATGCAATATTACATTAGTTAAATTGTATGCAATATTACAGAATTAAAATAATATGCAATATTAAATAACATAAATAATACGCAATATTACAGAATTTAAATAATATGCAATATTACGGCATTTATATGAGATGCAATATTAGAGACTTTAAATAATGTATAATATATAGAATTTAAATAATACGCAATATTACAGAAGTAAAATAATAAAGACTATTACAGAATTCAATAATACGCAATATTACAGAATATTACTAATATGCAATATTACAGAAGTTAAATAATATGCGATATTACAGTAGTTAAATTGTGTGCAATATTACAGAATTAAAATAATATGCAATATTACAGAATTTAAATAATATGGATTCTTATAGAATTTAAATAACACGCACTATTATAGAATTGAAATAATAGGCAGTAAAAGAGAATTTAAATAATATGCAATATTACAGAATTTAATTAATATGCAATATTACACAATTTAAATAATATGAAATATTACAGAATTTAAAATAATATGCAATATTACAGAATTTGAACCCTATGCAATATTATAGAATTTAAATAATATGCAATAATATAGAATTAAAACAATATGCATTATTAGAGAGTTTCAATAATACGCAATATTACAGAATTTAAATAATATGCAATATTACAGAATTAAAATAAATAACTATATTACAGAGTTAAAATGATACAGAAATATTACACAATTTAAATAATATGCAATATTACAGAATTTAAATAATATTCACTATTATAGTATTTAAATAATACTTTTTTTAATTATATTTTCACCCAAAAAAAGGCACATTGCCACTTTGGTGTAGGGGGCTACTATCAGGGGCAACAACTACTGGGGTACTATGTAGGGATTTGGGTAGCAAGATGTTGGTTCACGTTGCACTTGAATTTCTGCAGGTCAGTACAGTTGGGGAAGCAGTGACCTGGAATGGAATTCCAAAGTCTAGCGGTTCTGGGAAAGAAACTACCGGAGTAGAAAGATATTTTATATCTAGGGACCTCTACAGTGTGGGGGTGGGATTTTGCAGCTTGTCGGGTCTATCGAGGGTGTTCAAGTCATGGGGCACAAGTGCTTGCAGTTCATCAGCGCATTCACCATTAAAATACTTGTAGAACAGGCAGAGGGATGCAACGTTTCGTCGATGGGTCAGAGGCTGAAGCTTAGATGCCAGTTAAGGGCCTATCAGATTTGCGACTCTCTTTTGAACAAGGAGCGAGAGACTAGTAGCCGATGCACCAGCCCAAATATGACAGCAATACCTCATACATGGCCGAATTGTTGCCTTATAGAAGTACAGGATACTTTCGGGTGTTAGTAGTTTTCTAGCACGGTAGAAAGAGCCCACCTTACTTGCAGCGTCCCTGGCAATACCCTCGATGTAATTGTCCAACTCATGTTTCCTGTGAACGTTAGGCCAAGGAGCTTGAAAGACGTACGTTCAGGTAAAGAGTCGTTGGCCATTGCTATAGGTGGTAGAGAAGGTTTCTTGTAATTATTGAATGAAACCAGTTTAGTCTTGGCGGCATTGAACGTGACCATCCATTTTTGTCCCCATTCTACTAGTGATTTGACGTAATCCTCTTGTGTTTCTTCCATTACTTTAGATATATGTTAATTTGTTTTCCTGTCGTGCCTGCTATAGAGTGTGGTGTCATCAGCATATATACCCATCTCAGAGGCAATTTTGTCGGGGTGGTCATTTATGAATATCAGGAACAATAGAGGTCCAAGGATAGATCACTGCATGGTCAACGTTCCCAAGTGGGCTGTCGGCTTTCGTTATACAATCATCAGGAACTGTGGTCAAAAACAGATCTAAAAGTGATGCGTGTTGTTCTTCCTGATCAGGGAAACGGGTTAGAAACATAACAATTTGTGATAGGGATTGAGATATAGAGAAGCTATGAGTTGTGCTGCCCGCTGCATCTGTGTAAGTAGAGAATCCAAGCCAGTTTTTGTGATGGACATTAAAGTCACCAAATACATGTACTTGGGCCCTAGTGTCGAAGGAGAGTGATGTGTCTATGCTGGCAGATACTTTTTTTATTATGGTGCAGGCTTGGGTCGAGGGAGAGCGGTAGAGAAAGTAAAAGTAGCTAATGTTGTGTTGCATAATTAGTCTAAAGCCCATAAGGGGTTGATCATCCGTTTCTAGTTTTTTTTCTCTAGTCAAGAGAAGGGTATTACGAATGTAAACTCCAAGTCCGTGCATATGTCTGTCAGAGTCCTTACGGTAGAGTGGGAGATATCTAGGCATGTTAAAGTAGTTAGAGGGAATGGAGGAGTGTAGGTTTGTCTCACTTAGTGCTAAGATATCCGGGGTATTTGTTAAAAGAAATGCTTCAACATCAGCTAAATTAGCCAAAGGATATTTGTGAATGCAAGCCCCAAAGAAGGAAGCAACTTGGATTTGTTTGACCCTAAGCCTGGTTTAAGCTTATTTTTAGATTGCACTGTCATCATATTTTTTAACGAGTTTCATTTAGGTAAAGAGGAGCCGAACAGGCGGTTATGCAGAGCTTCAGACATGCATCACAAGTAGACCATCAGCTGACCCTCCATCAACTAGGACTGTGACCTCAGGGAAGCCCACAGGGGATGAGTGCAGGGTCCCTTTCCATGCGCGACATGGCACTGCAAACATCCCGATATTATACAACTGTTGATGGAGCAGCCGCTCTAAGCGCTACCAAAGAGTTAAGGTTCCTGTACTACCAGTCGGAAACAGCAGCCATAAACTGTCAATCCGGTACCCTCAACCCATCAGAGGAAGGTCAACCCAATCTAATTGCTCAGGCATATATGGCACTCAAGCACTCTCACGTGCCCAGATTTAGGGGCGGGGTGTGTCGGGAGTGGGGAGACGGCGTTCATTGCCCTAGACAAGAAACAAGATCTACCACTGGGTGTTTCTGTCGAATCACTGTGATAGTATCTCTGCGCCATACTAATAGGCAAAGAAGGAGTATGGAAGCCGTGCGATAGACAGAACCTATCTACTCCGTAAGCAATTTAGGTTTGCAAACCGGTAATTTGTTTGAGTCACCAGCTCTAGGAAGGTTGCCATCCAAGACTGAAGAGGCCTCCCTCCCCTTTGGTTTAGTTTCAGAGTTTTCATTCTCCTAGACGGATGATATGGAAAGATCTACTGGGACCGTCACCACTGGGAGGGTTTGCTCTGCGCCTGGGTTTAATCCAGGTATTTCTGCGACCCCGGGCGGTTAGTTAATGTTACTGGGTTAGTTTGTAGAGGTTATATATCTGCTGAATTGTTAGTTTGTGGAAGTTATATATCCGCTAAATAGTTACACTCCTCAAAGTGAATTAGAGACATTGTTAGTTCATTGTAACTGGATAAAGGGGTTGAGTAGAGCTCATGCAGTGTAAGCAACTATGATTGTAAGAAGGCTTATTAGAAGGAGATAGTGTGGTTTGAGGTTTTCCCTTTATATATATATATATATATATATATATATATATATATATATATATATATATATTCATGTTAGCTTGGGTCTAGGATAACATTAAAGTGTGAGTAGGTGTTAAGAATTGAACTACGAGTTCTGCCTAAACTATATTTTAGATGTAAGCAGGGCTTGAGATGCGAGTGCAATATAGTACGGGTAAAACAGTAAGTTTTGAGTCATGTGTAATTTGGTAAATAGATATATGGGTAGGTTTTAGTATGGGCGAATAAAGTTGAAGGTACAAAGTGAGTTTCTATTATTGAGAGAAGGTAATTTCAGCTTTCAAGTAACAGTTATGGTCATTTAGCATAGCAAGGTGCATTGGTTCAGTTTCGTATTAGCGTTGCAAAGCTATCTAAGAGGAGACATAGTTGTGTAATGCAGTGCGGTGTGCTTTGCTTCCGAGTACATACTTTTGCTGTTAAATACCTAACTGAGATAGGAATGAACTCCAATGCATGTCTAATAGGTAGAATTGTATAGATATGCAGTGATGACTAAGCAGTTAGAATGTGAGGATTAAGGGCTTGATGTTAAGGATTCCACTACAAACGCTGTGAAATGTAGGAGTTAAGTGGCGGTTTGGTGGGAAGGAGCAGATTGTTAGCCTTCAAGAGACAAGGGTTATTAATTTACAAGAAACAGATCTACATTAGGATTTAGAGTAGCAGGTAAGGGTTTTTTTTTGGGGGGGGGGTTGCGCATGCAGGTTGGACAGAGGTAATCGTCTTGGAGGTAAAATGTATATTGGGATTTCGTAGCTAGCAGTAAGGTGTGTTTTCCAGTTACAAGAACTAGTTCATGGCGATTCGGAATTCGTATTCTGTATTTATAGGCAGACATTAAGGTCACGCACAGAGTATAGCGTCCACTTAGGAAGAATAGCCCTTGTATCACAGCTAAGATACTGCATGTTTCAGTTACGAATAGTGAAAATTAAATTGGGCAGCACTTTTTTTTTGCACCTTACCATGGCTGTTAATATTAAGTATCGTACTTAAATAAAGTTCTTCTGTCATCTAAATAAGCTAAATAGGGATTCCTCTTGCCCATTACTACGTCGATGTGACATGTTAAAAAGAAATAAAAATTTGCCAGGAAATTGTTTTAAAATAAGTGAATCAAGAATGGTACGCAATATTACAGAATTTTAATAATATGCAATTTTACAGAATATAAATAATATGCAATATCACAGAATTAAAATAACATGCAATATTATAGAATTTAAATCATATGCAATATTACAGAATTTTAATAATATGCAATATTACATAATTTCAACATTACTCAATACTACATAATTTAAATATTATGCAATATTATAGAATTAAAATCCTATGTACTATTATAGAATTTAAATAATATTGAATAATATAGAATTTAAATAATATGCAACAATACAGAATTTTTAAAAATACGCAATATTACAGAATAAAAATTATATGCAATATTACAGAATTAAACTAATATACAGTATTACAAAAGTTACATAATATGCAATATTACAGAATAAAATAATATCCAATATTATGGAATTTAAATAATATGCAATGTTACAGAAGTTAAATTGTATGCAATATTACATAATTAAAATAATATCCAATATTACTGAATTTAAATAAGATAAAATATTATAGAATTTAAGTAATACGCATTATTATAGCATTTAAATAGTGTGCAATATAACAGCATTAAAAATCCGCAATATTACAGAAACTACTTAATATGCAATATTACAGAATTTTAATAATATACAATATTACAGAATTTATATAAGATGCAATATTACAGAATTTCAATAATATGTAATATTATAGAATTTAAATGATACGCTATATTACAGAATTCATATAATATACAACATTACAGAATTTAAATAATATGATATATTACAGAATTAAAATGATTAGCAATATTACAGAATTTATATAATATGCAATATTATAGAATTAATATTATATGCAATATTACAGAATTTAAATAATATGACAATATTACAGAATTTAAATAATACACAATATTACAGAATTAAACTAATATGCAACATTACATGATTTAAAGAATATGCAATATACCAGAATTTTAATAACACGCAATATTGTAGAATTAACAAATAATATGCAATTTTACAGTATTTAAATGATTCGCAATATTAAAGAATTAAAACATTATGCAATATTACAGAATGAAAATAATACTCAATATTATATAATTTAAAGCATATGCAATATTACAGATTTTACATCCCATGCAACATTACATAATTTTAATAATATGGAATAATATAGAATTTAAATAATATGAAATATTACATAATTTAAATAATATAAAATATTATAGAATTAAAATAATATGCATCATTACAGAATTTAAATGAGATGCAATATTACAGAATTTATATGAGGTGCAATATTACAGTATTTTAATAATATGCAATAATATAGACTGTAAATAATACCCAATATTACAGAAGTAAAATAATAAGGGATATTACAGATTCCAATGATACGCAATATTACAGAATTTAACTAATATTCATTATAACAGAAGTGAAATAATATGCAATATTAAAGAATGAAAATAATATGCAATATTAATGAATTTCAATAATATGCAATCTAATAGAATTTGAATAATGCGCCATATTACAGCATTTAAATAGTATGCAATATTACGGCATTTACAGGAGATGCAATATTAGAGACTTTAAATAATGTGTAATATATAGAATTTAAAATAATACGCAATATTACAGAAGTAACATAATAAGGACTATGTCAGAATCCAATCATACCGATTATTACAGAATTTTACTTATATGCAATAGAATTTATATAATATGCAATATTACAGATGTTAAATTGTGTGCAATATTACGGAATTAAAATAATATGCGCTATTACAGAATTTAAACAATAGTCATTCTTATAGAATTTAAACCATATGCAATATTATAGAATTTAAATAATATGTAATATTACATAATTTAATTAATATGCAATATTACACAATTTAAATAATATGCAATATTACATAATTTGAATATTATGCAATGTTATAGAATTTGAATATTATGCAATATAACAGAATTAAAATTATACCCAATACTACAGAATAAAAATAATATGCAATATTACAGCATTTAAAGCATATGCGATATTAAAGAAATTAAATAATAGACAATAATATAGAATTTAAGCAATATGCATTATTACAGAATTAAAATAATACGCAAAATTACAGAATTGTAATAATATGCAATATGACAGATTTGAAATAATATACAATATTACAGAATTATAACAATATACACTATTACAGAATGTAAATAATATGCGATATTACAGACTTTTAATAATATACAATATTACAGAATTTAACTAATATGCAATATTACAGAATTTTAAAATATGTCATATAATAGAATTTAAATAATATACAATATAACAGAATTTCAATAATATGCAATATTACAGAATTTAACTAATATACTATATTACAGAATTTAAATGATACGAAATATTGAACAATTTAAATAATAGGCAATATTATAGAATTTATATGAGATGCAATATTACAGTGTATAAATACTATTCAATATTATAGAATTTAAATAATACGCAATATTACAGAATTTACATAATATGCAATGTTACAGAATTAAACTAATATGCAATATTACAGAATTTTAATAATATGCAATATTACATAATTTCAATAATACCCAATACTACACTTTTTTAAATAAGATGCAATATTATAGAATTAAAATCCTATGTAATATTATAAAATTTAAATAATATTGAACAATATAGAATTTTAATAATATGCAACATTACAGAATTAAAAAAACCGCAATATTTCAGAATTAAAATAATATGCAATATTACAGAATTGATATACAATGCAATATGACAGAAGGTAAGTAATACACAATGTTATCAAATTTAAATAATACGCCACATTACAGAAGAAAAATAAAAAGGAATATAACAGATTCCAATAATACACAATATTACAGAAATTTTCTTATATGCATTATTACAGAAGTTGAATAATATGCAATATTACAGAATTAATATAGTATGCAATATTATGGAATTTAAATAAATGCAACATTACAGAAGTTGAATAAAATGCAATATTACAGAATTAAAATAATAGCAAATATTACAGAATTGAAAGATTATGCAATATTATAGAATTTAATAATACGCAATATTATAGAATTTAAATAGTGTGCAATATAACATAATTTAAATAATATACAATATTACAGAAACTAATTAATATGCAATATTACAGAATTTTTACAATACGCAATATTACAGAATTTAAATAGTATGCAATATTACAGAATTTATATGAGATGCAATATTACAGAATTTCCATAATATTCAATAGTATAGAATTTAAATGATACGGAATATTACATAATTTATATAATATGCAATATTACAGAATTTAAATAATAAACAATATTACAGAATTCAAATAATATGCAATATTACAGAATTTAAATAATATGCAATATTATTGAATTTATATAAGATGCAATATTACAGAATTTAAATAATGTGCAATCTTATAGAATTTAAATAATGCGCAATATTACAGAATAAACTAATATGCAATATTACATAATTTAAATAATATGCAATATTACATAATTTTAATAATATGAGATATTGTAGAATTTCAATAATATGCAATTTTACAGTATTTAAATAATTCGCAATATTAAATAATTAAAATAATATGCAATATTACAGAATAAAAATAATACTATATACTACTAAATTTAAATAATATGGAATATTACAGAATTTACATCGTTTGCAATATTACAGAATTTAAATAATATGAAATTCTATAGAATTTAAATAATATGAAATATTACAGAATTTTAAAAAAATACGCAATATTACAGAATTAAAGTTATATGCAATATTATATAATTTATATGAGATGCTATATAAAAGAATTTAAATAATATGCAATATTATAGAATGTAAATAATACGCAATATTACAGAAGTAAAATAATAAGGGATATTTCAGATTCCAATAATACGCAATATTACAGAATTTAACTAATATGCATTTTTACAGAAGTTAAATAATACGCAATATTACAGAATTAATAAAACATGCAATATTACAGAATGTAATATTACGCAACATTACAACATGTATATAATACGCAATATTAGAGAATTTTATTAATACTCAATATTATAGAATGTAAATAATTCGCAATAGTAGAGAATGTAAATGATAGGTAATAATGTAGAATTTAAAAAAATACGCAATATTACAGGATATAAATATTGCGCAATATTACACCATTTTAAATAATATTCCATATTTTGGAATTTAAATAATACGCAAGATTACAGAATTTAAATAATACGCACTATTACAAAATTTTATCATCCACAATGTTAACGAATTAAAATAATACGCAATATAACAGAATTAAAATAATATGTAATATTATAGAATTTTAATAATACACAATATTACAGCATTTAAATATTATGTAATATAATAGAATGTAAATAATACCCAATATTACAGATTTTAAATAATACGTAATATTACAGAATTAAAACAATATGCAATAGTACTGAATTTTTCTAATATGCAATATTATGAAATTTAAATAATATTCAATATTACAGAATTTTAATAATAGGCAATATGATGGAATTTTAATAATATTCAATATTACAGAATTGAAATAATACGTAATATTACATAATTTAAATAATATGCAATATTACTGAATTTTAATAACATTCAATTTTACAGAGTTTAAACGGTATGTAATATAATAGGATTTAAATAATACGCAATAGTTCAAAATTTAAATAATGCCCAATATTATAGAATGTTAATAATACCTAATGCTACATAATTTAAATAACACGCAATATTACAGAATTTTTATAATATGCAATATTACAGAAATTTAATACTATGCAATATTATAGAATTTTTATAATATGCAATGTTACTGCAGTTAAATAATACACAATATTACAGAATTTAAATCATATGCAATATTACAGAATTTCTAATGCGTTTAATTTGAGACTTTAAAAACTATTAGCCAAAACAGCACAGGTAATCTCCTCAGCCCATGTAAAAAAAAGTAAACACTTTACATATTACAAAATTGAAGACTAAGACCAAAAAACGGGATCCAATGATAAAAACTATGAAAATTTCATAAGAAAATTAGTGGTATGAAAAAAAACTTTTGAACAAAAATCATAAACGTTAACAATCAGCATGGCAATTGCAACATAAAATGTGTATGAATAATTTGAAATCTGGAGAATGTAAACCAAAAGAATTCTAGATTCTCTCACTCCCACAAAATAGCTTAAGTTGATAGCACTCGACAGAATTTTGACATATCACATACGATGAGAACGATTGAGAAATTAACTAACTGATTTTTTTATCAAAACCCCAAGGAAAACTAGCCCTTTTTCCTAAGGAATGATATATGGTAAGGGGTGACGGTTGAAAAGTCATTAACTACACGGATGTATCAAAGTCCGTCTAGTGCCTTCCAAAAACTCATTTTACTTATGTGGTAACCCTCACATTATCCATTATGTAAGTACCCCCTGTCTTTCTAGAAATAATTCTGATTAGAAAAGTATTGGAAAAACAAATGCTCCCCATAGGATCTTCGTATTCATGCGATAGGCTGATAATGAGTCATATATAGTATGTTGCGATAACGCAAAATCATTGATAAAGTGATCAAATAAGATGGGCATTATTGGCAATCTGATGAGACATCGTGTAATTCTGACCGCAAAAAATACATGGTTTATCAGTGAAACATCAATTTAAACACTTCTGTAAGAACTCATTTAAGTTGATGTGACTGATAACAATCATAATGCTAATAAGACGAAAAACGAAAAGCAGAAAAGAAAGCAAAAAACAAAAAAAACGAGGAAAAGATCAAGAACAATAACTATTTGAAACAAACATCATGGTTGAAATAGAATTCTCCAAAGTATACAAGAGGTAGGAAGTCAGTGTATGTAGACAAAAAAAAAACCTTGAACCAGAGCAAGCAAATGGAAGTAATACAAGAAAATAAATTTCTATGTGAGGATATAAGACTACTTTAATCAACTGAACAAGAATACAAATGATAGAATAAGATAATGATGAAGGAAAATGCAAACGTATCGCAATCTTCCGAGAAAAAAAGAAAAACAATCTAAACATAGTAAGACGCTGCGAAAAAATAATAAACAGAAAAAGTTAATTCTTTTACATTGAATCAAAGAGGTTGTTTTATGTGTTGAAAGTTATAGAAACGGAGAGTTACTACACAAATGTACAAGACAACGAATAGAGTTACTGAGCATCAAGAAAACAATCATTTATATTAATAACTTAAGAGAATTGGAGACAATCCCAAAACGCCTGATGTGTAGTAGGTATTTAGGCTTTTGTAGAAAAATGATCGAACACACCCAAGTTACAATCACCAACCACAAAGAAAAGAGTTGTAATATTATTGCGTTTACATAGCAGAAGACATCAATAGAAAATTATTAAAAACCGGGTTAAGTGAATCTGTTCAGTTAGGTGATTAAGAGCAGCATTTTTATGTCGTCACTCTAATAGGAGACAATTCACTCAATCTTTTCTGTGTCAAATAAATTACCTATTATGTTATGATAAAAAGGAAAACAAATGGGAATGGAGAGAATAATTATTTATCAAAGAATAGGTAAATCGTACTGCATATTAGAAAAAATGCTTATATTGACATTATCTGTGGGAATTTTACAGTAAATCTTTCTGAATGTTCGATTGAATATATTTGCTAATGTGATTGTAAGAAACATAATGAACCTGTATTTTGTAAACATATTATTCCATTCATACGTTTTGCTTATAATAATTATTACAACTTAAATGGTCATAATAATAATATGTTGGCCATACCCTAATAATTTAACCCGGCCCTTAGTTTTATATTCTCCTATGAAAACAGTTCATGTGTAACTCGTGCAAAAAAATAAAATGCATGATGCTAAACAATTTCTGAACTAAAAACACAAACTCAAAAAACTTGAAGTCACGGTGGCAAATGATTGTTTACTCTAAATTCAAACAAATGTAACGTTACGTGCGTACCGAAACAGGCGTAGAAGTAATACACATTTTACCAGTACTATCTCATTGGAAACTCTTAAAAACAACTTGCGTAAAACTTCTGCCGAGTATAAACTTGTTCATTTCGAACCTTTCAAGATTGCTGGAAACATTTTTTACGCAACATCGAACGTTACTTATGACGTGAAAGCTACAACAATGTCAAATTAAAAGTCCTTCTACCCAATTAATTAACTGAGTTATATCACCACAAGAAAAAAAGGTATTTCAACTTAAAAGATCTTTAAAAAATAAAGATATACTTAAATCTTTATATTATTATTGTGTTAGAAGGATAATGATAATAATAAGAGTGTCGGTAATAATAACGTTCGATTCACACGGACTCGAAATGGAATTGAAAGAAAAATATAGTTGAAAAACAACTATTTCTAAATATCAATAAAATCGATCGCGAAATAAAATTGAAAAGGTAATAAATAAAAGCAGTCCAAAGCAACATATAAATCAACAACCTCCAAAATATCGACAAAAAATACTAGTAATAATGATATTACGTGTGATAATGCCTATCATTGTAATTAAAACTTCAACCATAATCCGAGCAGCATAGATAGTAGAAAGTCCCAATTAAACCACATTGTGGGTGTTAGCTTAGGTGATCTATTCTCTGATAGTATATAAATAAAAAGAAAAAAGAAAAAAGAAACTTACACAAACGATTTATTGAACTATGGATGTTCAAAACAGCCAAAGAAAAATGTGTAAAGAAAACCGGAACATGAATTGCAAGGAACAGAACAAGCCTCCATCGGTCGTCCCCCAGTGAAACATTAATGCCACTATCCCTTAATCTAATTGAACTAAATACTTTAATAAAATTAAAAATATTATATCAAGCGTGATCGCTTTATAGACAGCGAATGCATCAAGGAGAGAATGAGGTAGTCCTTTTTTGAATTAACAGAGCAAAGACTTGCAGGGAAAGTCCGGGTAATAACACGAATGAAGAGTTATCTCTTATTGCAATTAAATAAATAAAAAAAAACTGAATTAGGAAAACGGACAAATAAGAACGTTGACATCATTAAACTTGATGGAGTAGAAGAAATGTAAAATTTAGAAAAAAACAGAAAATATGTCAAGAATATATCGTAACGCATGACAAACAGGCATTTTTACAGAGGAAATCATTAAGTGTATTAACGAATATGAAATGAGAAAAATGGATATTAATCTTTTCAGATTGCTAGACGGGAAACTAAGATTTTTCAATGAAGAACGGACACATAACCTAATTTAATCACTAACAAAGTGACTACAATCTTGATATTTTATTGGTAAATAATTCATAAAAAAACTGCCGTCAGTACTGTGACAAAAATTCTTGGCATATAAAATTGTTAAATAGTAAAGATAGAATCCTAATTTAGGAAATGTTTAAATAGGCAAATAAGACAACTTTCATAGGATTAAAGTACATTGCAATCTGCCAGAAATCGTAAACTTAAGAATCCGTGTAACAGCGTATTCGTAAATCTTACATTCACCCAAAAAGATCAAAGTATAACTGTAGAACTGTAATAACTTATCACAGTAAAACCGTGAACGTTATCGGGAAAGAATTGAGCATCATCGACTGAATAGACTGTGTGATAAAGAAAAACTTCTGTTTAATAAATTTGACAAAAGAACAGCGTAAAGCCTAATGCTAATAAACTCATTTATTCTGGGAAAAAATTAGGAAAAACAAATCAAGAATACGCAGAATAAGGGAAATGCATTTAACGTTGGCTATTTACTAGAAGAAAACGACGAATGAACATGCGAGTCACCGTCGAGAGGCGTAAGCGACAGAAATGTTTCAAATTTCAACCTAACAAAATCCAGGAGTTCTGGATCAAAAACTTTCCACTTCTTTCTATTCATTCGACAATGCTAAATAACTATTTGCGAGAGGATGCTTACCTAAGTATATAACAGAAAGAAAGAGTGAAGTGATACACTTTATTTCAATCACTTGTCTCTAAGTTGTGTGGAAATTTTAATAGCATATGATCTCAAAATGTCTATGATCATTAAGTAAAATACAGTGTGGTTACTCAAACACATGAGGTAGTCGGTTTTACATAAATAACAGTTAAAATAGAGTTGAGTTGGGATTTGGTTTTTGTGAGAAATTCTCAATTGCCTTGCTGACTTAATTTGTTTAGCTGATGACTCGACCCAAGATAAAAAAAAATACATTCGCCAAACGGATTTGAAAATTGATAATGATATTAATAATAATATTGTTTAGCGAAGTAAACAATTCATTTACAGTGAATAGTATTACAGTTATTTGTATAACCTTGGCAAACAGTATTGACCCGAGGATCAAATCCGGAGGTTAGCTGTGCGTGAGAATTTTGAAATGGGAAGTTACTTAATTAATATGCACAGGTGATGTTACCAAATAGGCTAATTTGGATGAGTACAAATTTGATAATGCAGGGTCGGATTAGCTGAATAATATTTCAGACACTTTTAGCACTTCCCCGCTCCCCTAAGAAGAGAAGGCATGTGAGAGCCAATTTTGGCAGTCGAGTTGGGTTCCGTTAAATTAGAGGGTAGACACGGTTGGAACTAGCTTCTCCGCCCACGCCTCTCGCTCCCCTCCACTCTCGCTGACAACAGGAGAGGAAAATATCATAGGAGAGAGAGAGAGAAGAAAGAAAAAAAACAATCCTGCGTCACAGATATTATTTTCTGAACGAACGGTTACATGCGACTTTAAATATCTGTATGTTGCATTGCCTGCTGTTCTCTAAATAATACTTGTGTTTATATTTTCTCTTGGAAAATTAGAGGGCCACATAAATATATGTACGTTATGTTTATATAAAGGAATGCGGTCCTCACATCCTTTATGTCAGTTTTATCGGCCAGTGATTGGTGAATCCGTGTCAGAACATATAATACACGTAACAATTATATGACAACATACACGTTGCTGCGATTGTTTCATGGGAGGTTCGTCAACCATCCTTGGGGAGATTGAATCTGTTTAAAGAAACACTCCAATATAAGACCCAAGGCGATATGATAGTTTATATATATTCACTAGCAGAAGGGAATGATCGAGATCTTTGGCTTGCATGTTTTTCTTTATCTACTGTGAGATACCTTCTCCCTCGTGAAACGACCCATTTTTAGCCCACCTGTCTTCCCCGGAGTCAACACCCCAACTACTCTATGCTTGCGCTGACCGGAACACGTGTCACGTCACTTCCAGTTGTCGTTTTCATTTTCCGGTGTAAACTTGACAGGTAAAACCATGACTTCAAATCTCTGCTGTCTACTTATCGCTAGATAGATAGATAAGATAAAGATATAAACATAAGTTTATATAATTAGGTAAACAGATAAATACATAGATACACAGATGATTAAACAAACAAATAGATGACAAATTAGATAAACACATAGATAGCAGATACACCGCTAATTTCCGGCTTCTACCAGCTATTCGTTAACAATGTAATCCAACTGTATAACAGCAAAACAATGTTGTCAGGATTTCTTTCAATAATTGTATCATTGTAAAATCAAAAACTGACGACTGGAGTTTTATTTTATTCATTGTCTATGTGATTTGAGACTTAACTAAATAAAAAAAAGTCTACTTGAGTTATTTAGTTTAATGAGATAGCAAGAAGACAAGGACACCTTCCCCGATGCCGGATACAGACTGGGTGCGCATCACACTTATCTTCCGGAGACTTTAAATTTGTGTTACTTTGTTTGCTTTTCTTTTTTTTCTATTGCTCATTTATGGCGGACAATTCGTGGAAAGAGGTTTCACAGGAATCGTCCAACAAACCCCGTAATCTTATAGGAGAGCAAAACCATTGTACTGATCTTTCGTTTGTGTTCGGAAATCAGAACAACCTTTGGCTACACGTACGGACCGGTGAGCCCTCCTTGAAATCTGTCTTCGTCTCGTGATGTTCGCGGCCGCTTGGCCATGACGCGACCCTATGGAATTCATAAGAACATTATTCTGTTGCAGTGTTTCTTCAAAAACCGAAAGTGTACTGAAAAATCTTCCGCGGTAGAAAAATAAATTGAAGCTCAATAAGTGATTCTAAGAAACTGCAAACAAAGATTTAATAACTTTGTCATCGATACGCGTATATTATAAGAAAGCATTTGGCATGTTGGCATGGTATCTAATACATGCGTACTAAACTGCTTGGATATTTTTAGCAATAGCTCACAATATCCTAACATCTCTAAAGAATCCCAGTAAGAACTGAGAAACAATTTACACTCTAGAATGTGTTACATTAAAAAAATTCAAAAATTAAGACAAGAATTTGACAGAACGATACTTTTCCCCTTTTGTTTTTTGTACTAATCTTGCTCTCTTTAATACTTTTTACGAAATGTGAAAGCAATATAGAAACTTAGTAAAGGTCCTTCTATAGTAAACAACATACTCTTCGTGGATGAACTCAAAGTTTTTGGAACAAACAAGAACCGGTTAGTTGCCCTAAAGTATTCGACAAGATTGTTCATTAATGACATAAAGATCGAATTTGTCATTAAGAAATGCACTATTCTCGCGATAAAAACGCAAGCCTATCCACTTACATGGTCTTGAACTTTCAACAATAGACCAGATAAAGCATATTGCCAGCAAGAGTAACTATAAATATTCGATATACTGGAGATAGAAACGGTAAAAAAAATGGAAATGAAAAAACTAAGTCACAACCAACGGAAAATAAAAGGCTATTCTTATATCGTATCTCTACAGTCAGAATATAATATAGATGTCAGAGCAGCAGTTATCATTTGTATAGGGCCGAGGTACTTACGTAATCTGTAAATGATTATAAATGCTTGGACGCATAAACATGTAAAAACCATTAACATCAATGAGGGTTTTACTAAGAAAAGAAGATATAGATCTAGAAAAGATGCGGCCGATTTTTTTTTTACATTTTGAAGATGTAGAAAATATAAAAAAAGGGCGTCTAAGTAAATATATTCTTGAATTAATAAAACTATTCCTAATCAATAATGAGGGAAAGGGCTTTTAAACTAGTGTGAAAAAGAGACAGAGGAGGTAACAAAGAAATGACGAAAAAATAGTCGCTATGTATCTTTTTTTTTAATCCTAAATTTGGAGATAATGACAACTAGACCGGATTAGTCAGCGATGATCTAACATAATCCGTTGAAGACATTTTAATTGCATCTCCGGACCACGCCACTCACACTGCCCTTGAAACATTACATGTATAAGACTTAGGAATCACAAGTTTACATATTCTGTAAGGAATGGAAGAAACTAGAACATACTATCTCATATATATATATATATATATATATATATATATATATATATACATATATATATATATATATATATATATATATATAATTGATTTCAGCCAATATGAGAAGCGCTATGAGAATAAACTAGGAATTTCGGAATCGCGCAATAAAAATATTATGAAATGTATGTAAGTATATGAGCTAGATAATAAGGGTGCAATCCCATACCAGCCCCAAAATGTGGAATACTTCTCCATGTTTACTGTGAGAGATAGAAGTGTATTTTATTTTGAGCAGAAAACAGCGAATAGTTCACTTTATATGGTAGCGACGGTGATACTGCTACTCCTGAGATATGACGTAGGATTTTACTATAATGAATAACTGTGCAAAAAATGGCATGGAAAAGTTACATAATATAGTGGCTAATAATGTAGACATAATAAATGTGTGTGTGCAAACCGAGTGTACGTTGTTCCTGAAGGGTATTTGTGCGATTAAAACATTGTATATGAAGGATATTCAACATGAAAGTTTAGAAATGTCATTTGAGGTATATGAACACTCTGATATATATATATATATATATATATATATATATATATATATATATATATATATATATATGTATGTATGTATGTATGTATAATTCAAACTTAATTCTCAAAACTCATGCAAGACTGATGTATAAATAATAAAAGAATATTTCAATGGTTAAGTTTTTTCAAGATGCATTATTTACATATTGTTTTAAATAACCAAGCGTACCTTGTATTGATCGTTTTTGCTGATACTCAATCTCTAAAATGTCTTCAAATGTTGTGATTATACTATTGTAAAATAACAATATAAAGATATTCATAAACAAACCAAGGGTAATTTATTATTCATCCACGACATATTTTCTGGCATCTTTGAAGAATTACTTTCGTAGAAATTTAATGGATAAATAAAATTTTTTATAGTACAAACGAATCCCAGGTTAATTAAGATAAACATGCTGGGCTGTGTATTACAATATATTATTTAGAGGATGTGTGTCGATTGCAAAACCAAACTTGATTGACAGACAGATGTTAGATCACTTTGATAAATATCTCAAGAATAAAAGGCGCCGTACAAGCATATAGGTAGTAGAACCACCTTCCTTAATAATAATGTATATGCCTATAAAAGGGAAATATTCTGGCTGCATGCATGTCTGTGTGTGTACATTTCCCTACTAAACTGCTTTATTAATGTTTAGTCTACTGACGCAAAATTGAAAATTAGGGGTATTGAGATTTGAAAAATTTTCGGCCAGGACTTTGGCTGTAAAGGCGTCAAAGTTAAACGATCTGACCATTGAAAAATCTAGCAAAATCCTCAAACAATTTTGGGTCTAAACACTTGTAATTTTAGATGTGTGTTCCTTTGACATCAAGCCACCTTTTTAATTCGATTTGAGCCGAAACAATAAATGTCAAGCGGTTGAAATTGGGGAACAATTTAAACAAATTAACCTCTGTGGTGTCTATATAATTGCTCATCCAATTTTTGGTCTAAAAATTTGAAATTTTATACTAAATGTATTCAGACATAGGGTAAGCTTTTAATTATGCTTTTTCTCGGCAATTTGGTTGTCAAGGGGTCTCAATTTATAGTATTTAACTATTGCGGTCTCAAGCGAACTATTAAGCCAATTTAGGGGAAAAAACATTTGAAATTTTACATAACGAGTAGTCAGATATACAACAACCTTTTTAATCAGTTTTGGGGATAACATTTGGCTGGAAAGAGGTCATAGTTTAAAGAGTTGAGCTTTACAGAATACAAACTCCGCCACCAAATCTGCGTTTACACACTTGAGATTTTAAATGTAAGTTACCTGTACATGGGTAAAACCTTTTAATATATATATATATATATATATATATATATATATATATATATATATATATATATATATATATATACATACATGTGAACATAAAGTTGGGAACAGTACATAGGGTCTGAGTAAAGCTGAACTACTAGTATTAAATAGTTGAATAAAACACCAACAACAATAAAGTAATAATTACATAGGGATGCATGATTTATGAGAATTTAGGATAGTAATTTAAACGATTGAGAAAAAGTGAACACAAGATGCTTAAACTATACCTTGTAATTTCGAAAGAGGGCATTTGCTGAAATATCAGAAAAAGAACACGATTCAATTAACGTCTATAATGGACATTGATATCTATGTTTCATTGTTTTTACAATATGACAAGAATAAAAGGTACACCTGCTTCCTAAAGACGGCAGGTGTTTTCCGAATGTAAGCGATTTTATCTATATTCTTACGAATATTACTTCCCGTCGTAAATGAGAAACCAGATATGTTTTTGATGGAAAGAAAATCTATTAGTTTAAAAACAAAATGGCGGTTAGTGTCTTTATTACAATAATCGCATTTTTTTAGTGCTTTTATTAGATATAATAACACCTATCTATTTTATATAAAATTAAGGTATATAATGCTTTGTCTATTTTCATTGGACAGTAATACTCTTAAATATTTGAAAGTAAAAAAACAAATATATGCAAGTGCTTTACTTAAGAAAAGTTATCCTTCAGTAGTGTTGCCCTCTATTAACAGGAAACATTACTTATCTTGACAAACAGATATGTTTCTTTTTTTTCTTTGGAATTAATTAAAAAAACAAGTAAATCAATTATTCTATGTGTCAAACTTATATTATTTTAAACTTATTAACGTAAGTATAATCAAAACGAAGCAGCATATATTACTAGTGCAAGGTATATTTAATTAATGCCTTTCATTTAACTGAAAGCATATTGATATTTTGGGTAATATAAAATGAAATAAATCAGCAAGCTTTATATAGATATATGATAATTTTACTAA
The DNA here is from genome assembly GCF_053919585.1 of Euprymna scolopes. Taxonomy (NCBI): domain Eukaryota; kingdom Metazoa; phylum Mollusca; class Cephalopoda; order Sepiida; family Sepiolidae; genus Euprymna; species Euprymna scolopes. The sequence continues at coordinate 69,350,546 of NC_136505.1, forward strand.
AAATAGTAAAGCAGAAAACGGTAGAACTGCCTATTATAACCTTAGTGATAAAGTAGGTATATCTAGTAGATGTTACGACTTAAATCGATCCCTATGACTCATCTAAACTGTTAAAGATAATTGGTTTTAAATAGTATATTTTTATGTAATTTGAGGTGAATAAGAAGGTGTTAAAATATATTTTAATATAAAATTAGTAGATTTCACTATATAGTTTTGTTAGATGTTTTCAAATATTAAAGTTAGAGTAGCATTTCTGGCTTAGGATGAGATTATTTAAACAAAACGTTTTCACAACGTTAAAATAAGTGTGTATGTTTCAATATTAACTTTTTGAAAGTGCATTTTTATTAACTTTACAAAGTAAAATATATGCATTAATTTTACATGGAATCTAAAATTAACTAAGTAATAAACTTTCTGCATCTACATTTTGTTGCATTTAAAAATAAATTTTACTATTACTATGCAATTGTACTTATGAATACATGATTTTTACCGAAATGTTTTTAAAAGCCACAGAATGGATAAAATAAATTCAAGGTAATGTTTAGATAAATAAAAAATGCAGTTTTATCTTTTACGTTATATAATTTCCTTCTATAGTTTCTTTGAAATTTAATTTTGTACCATTATTTTTTACGTTTATAAAAACAGTTTCTTTAACCATTTTATACCTTACAATAAATGTTTTTCTACCAAGTATCACATCTTTTTTAAATAATGTTTTACTTAATATTTAGGTCTAAATTAAAAAAGATTAATATGTTTGCATATCTGTAACAATTTTGAGGTTTTTTTTCACAATATGGTACATGGTTAAAAAAGTAATTATTGTTATGAAAATCATAAACATCTCATATTAAACATGAAACAGTTAAAAATGAAACATAAAACACACACAATGTATTTCAATCACTTTTCTTAGTTCTAATTATGCCCTTTGCCATATGTTTTCTATACCCCTTTCTTTCTCCTTATTTCTCTTGGAGCCTTACTATATATTATATCTAAATTATCTATGTTGAATTCTATATAACAATTAATAAGTGCAGAATTATATTATAATACATACCAGCTGTATTAGAGCATTGCATACATTTAGATTTAACATCTGCCTTGTATGAAGTTGCATGGTACATTTTGCACGCACCTTTAACATCTATGCACTTTAGCACAAATTTAATGCAGAATATAATATTTACCGAATACCCTCCGTCAATAATTTATTGCCTTAAGGTTTGTTCTAGATATTGATTGAGACATAAAATAGCTGTATTGAAAAGTGTGTTTAACATTTCTGTTAAAACTTATCTTAAATTTAGGAACAATCGAAAGTACTACTAAAAACACATTTCTAAGCAGCCCATTTAACGAAATTAGTTTCTATTGATTATTTTTTCATATTTTTTTAAATGTATATATATATATATATATATATATATATATATATATATATATATATTCTCTTTACACGTAAGGATGTTCTAATGCTTTTACATGGAATGTGTTGATTTAAAGGATATATAACTGTATAGACAACCTGTGTTTTCTCGTAATCATTTTGCAATTACTCCATTTTTATATTTTTGTAATTCATCCTAATTTGGCATGATAAGTAACTGCTTTGAAATGTTTTGATCAGGAATTGCTTTAAATGATTCCCAAGCTGCACAAGCATGCGCTTTTCATTATATTTATTTTTCTTTTGATTACTGTTTAATAGATAATAAAATGTTACGTATTCTGACATGACAACTACTTTATAATAGTTGGCTCTTATCCAGATAGAGAATTGCAGCAAGAGTGAGATACCGACTAGTGTGGTATTCTGACATGACAACTACTTTATAATGTTTTCACCTTTAATACGTTAGAAAAATATTACTAATTTAGACAAACTCTATATTTCCTTGTGATGCTATTTTTTTATTGAATAATTGTCCATCCTTCTTAGAAAACATACTAATTTCGGAATTAAAATTAAGCACGTAATATGTTTTCACCTGAAATGCATTAGATTAAAATATTCTCAATCCAGTTAAGTACCCTATACTTTCTTGTAATTATTTTTCTAGTAATTCATTTTTACTAAATAATTTGAATTAGATCTAATTTAGATATGAAACGTAAGTATTAACAATGTATGCTCCTGGAATACGGCAGTTAAAAATATTCGTAAATTACACAATAACTCTGTATTTTTTTGTAATTATGTTTCTATTGATTCATTTTCCATATTTTTAGAATATATATTATTATCAAAAGTACAAGTAAGTACGGAATAATATTTTTACTGGAATCTATATGTTTTAAACATTTCTAAGCTACACAAGCTCCGGGTTTTATTGCAATTCAATAATTTTGGATATTCATACTAATTTCAGTAGGAGATGTAAGTAAGCATGTTTTTATCTGAAATGCGTTGATTTGAATGATAATTATTCTACACAAGTAGGCACAAATAAAACAAAGAGTCTCACCCCCATTACTTTTGTTAGTTAGTATTAGTACTTATATAAATCTCTTAAAACATGACAAATACTCACTACTAGAGTATATTTAGTAGTACCATACATAGGTCTTTTTCACTCTATTTACTACGTGCATTTGTCTCGGGCTATTTTTGCTTATGCATAATTATTTCTCTTCATCCTGCCCTCCATCTCATAGTATGTAATGTCTTAAAAAGTAAATGCCAAGCAACATGCTTAAGGACGGTCGAATGGTAAACGGACTTAAACGTTGCATAAATCACACTCAAGATGAGAACAATAATCCGGCAAAGACAAGACGCATAAGCATATAGCCCTCATTTAAAAATTCAGAACTTTAAAAACAATTAAAATTCTGATACAGAAACTCTAAACAAATTTCTTTCAATATTGTTAAACACTAATATAAAAAATATTTATAATGAAATAAGTATTCTATATAGGTTTTATTAGAAGTGTTTAGTACATAACAAGTAAAATTAAATTAGAATGCTACACAACCCAAGCATAGCCCAGGCAAGCGAAATTTTAATTAGATTAGGTAACCATAAAATATTTTGTGTCCTGCGCTTTCGCCGAAAACTATTTTAGTTCAATCGAATAACAATTTTCGCAGCTGAATTAAAAAAAAAATTAAATAATCTTTTTCAAGTCTACGTTTTACTTATCGATGCATATTATAATGAAAATCATCCAACTATAAAATATAAATAGTAATTAGATAAAATAAAATAATTCATTATAGAATCTTAGATGGGGGATTGATGAAACTGATGGTTCAGATAAGACGATCGTTCTATTTCTTTATTTGGAAATAGTTTGTGTGTGTTACATGGAGAGTGTTTATTACTAAATATTAAGCGGGTATTTAATATAAATAAAAAGGAAAACATACTCCTTGTCTTATTTACATTTTAACTTCGGAAGTTTACCTTGATCACCGATGTTTCATGTGTAGGTTAATATTAATATGCCATTATATATAATGTCAGTGAGGTTCGACGAGAGTAATAGGAAAGTGTTTATTTCTTTCACTTATTAAAGTAATTTAATTATATATGGTTACACGCCGATATATACATATATATATATATATATATATATATATATATATATATATATATATAGTTCAATCGGATTTTCTCTCTCTGCATTTTATTCTATTTCCACACGTATCAGCAGAGCCGTTCACTTCTTCTCCAGATTCAACGTTAAGCAGGTGTTTGCTACAACTATCACGTGGAGTATGCCTCGCTTATGCGATAGTCTGTGAAATGTGTGTTATAATTCGCACGTCAACGTGATTGTGAAAATACCTTACACTTAAAGATTCTGATGAATATCTGTTCCGCAATTTGCTTTACACCTCACAAGCGCTTCAAAAATTATGCACACTGTTTGATTTAATCTTATTTTCATATTAATTATGTAATGAGGCGCACATTAGCTCGTATGTAAATCAGCAGCAATACCTGAACCATAGTTGGCTGGGTAGAGTCTTAAAAGCACCCATGCAAATTAGCAGTATTCGCGGGCTTACTCCACTAGAAAAAGTAAAAAATTAAAGCACGTGATCGGTAAGAAGATAACCACACGTTGTGAAAAATTGTCGTTTCCATGTGGTGGTAGCGAGATACTTTTAAGCTGTTATCGAGGCGGCAGGGTTTTTTTTAATCTCCTGGCAGACGAAATGAACAGTAAAAAAAGAACCAGACATTGTTTTGAAAGCAACTGTAATAAATGACTTCTGTTAAAACAGAAAAATAGATATTGGTCTCTAGTGTACAAGAGTGATAGATATGTAAAGATGATAGGTACAACTCTTAGTAAAAATAACATATAATGACACCATAAAACCACATTTTCCTCCAAACGTTGGCATTTATTGTATCACTTTACGCTGTCACTGTAACTCAGAAATGTCTGATTAATTTCAGATATAGCACAATATAAGAGGGACGTGTCGAGGGGATTTTTGTGAATAATTTTATATAAGAAACAGATTAAATAAAACATTGGTATTGACAAAACTACACTACAGGCTTCGATGGGCAATGCCATATTTGACTTTTTTACAAGGAAGTCAAAATTTATCATGGTCAGAAAGCACCTCGTGGATAGGGGTGAATGATTGTAAGTGTAGTTATTGTTTATACTGGCATAGTCAGAATCTTATTACTAATAGGGACGGTTAAACAAGAACTTGTTTGGATTAGACTTGAACAATACCAAATAGTCGGGCAGAAAACAGACAAATGGGACAGTGTTTCACAGGCGGGCAGTCCTATAAATATTTTTTTTCATGGAATCTACGTTTGGATTAAGGCGCATATGGAGAGTGTAGGAAATTGTTGATAGCGGTGTTGCTAGTCGAGGCGGTTTTTTTTTTATGTTTGGCAAGAGGGTGCCATAGATAGGAGCTCAGAAGAGCACTTGCAACAAAAAAAAAAAACGGAAAGAGAAGAGACCGGCACGCAACGTCTCTTCTGTTGAATGGAGGCTGCTCGGAAGAGAAAATATGTCGAATCCGGTCTTGAACTCTATCACGGCAGTATATGTCGGGGCAGTCAGCTCTATTTCAGATGTTGCAAACATGAAATAGTTGGCTCTTATCCAGATAGAGAATTGCAGCAACAGTGAGATACCTACTAGTGTGGTATAATTAGCCAACAATGAGTCCAGTATCTTGGAAACTGAGTTGATGTATGTGTTTCAATTTCAGGTTAGTACCCGAATCTTGAGAAGAGTTATTCATTTTAGTTGGGGTTTAATTGAGGTCAGAAAAATTATGGTAATAAGAGAGAAGCTTAGTATTAGATGCATTAAAATAAACCAGCTACTTTTCTTCACTGCAAGACGTGCACAAGATCACAACACATTGAATCCGAAATATCTTGCTAGCCTTAATGGGGAGTTTGTTTAATTTCATTTCTTTTTGTTTCTTTGTAATATTCTTCCTTTATATATCCAGTTACTTATTTTATATTTTTGAGACGCGTGGCATGGACTGCTAATATCAGCTGTCTTACTGTAAACAAATGGCTGGTATCAAATTGCAGGCAAAAATGTGTTTATGTAAATAATTAATAATGCCATGATTTCAATTTGTACGTATTCTTGCGGTTACGGATAGAGTGTTGCTATTCCTGTACGGGTTTAATTTTTTTCTCACAGAAATATGCAACAATTACGTAAAAATAAACAGCATCATACCTCTCAGCACACACAGAAGGACCAATAGAACTCGACAATAATTGCATTAAAAGTGTCTTTCCATTCTGTTAACTGTATGCGCTTTTTCTTCGCCCAAAAGTATGTTAGATGAAATGGCGACGGTTGATATAATATTCCAGTTAAAACTTATTTTTGCACACTTGTTTCCACTGTTGGTGTAAAAACACATACGTATGTTTAAATAGCTTATAAAAATGTTCTTTTTTAAATAAATGATGTTTTTACTCGTCTAAAAATTATCTAGCTTAATTTTACCGCGTTAGGATATTTGTACATGTGTTTTAATAAACCAGCATTTCATTATTGCTATTTAAATCGTTTGATACTAGCCAATATAAAAAGGCCGAGCGCATTTCTGTGCGAAGAATATTTAAAAGCAAATAAAAAAGAATAAATCCGTTCAAATACCGCACACAGCATTCTGAAATTGATTATTGAGATAAAAAAGCATTGTTAAGATTAAAACTGTAAAAAATACTAAAAAATAGCAATTGAAATGAAATGAAAAAGGAAATGATCAAATGTTGAATTTCTGTTTCGTGAATAAAAGGCTTGGAAGTGAACGCAGCAGATGTTTTCGTACAAAATCAGAATTCTATCATTAGATGTGTTTTAAAGAATACTAGCTATTCATCTGAATGGAGTCTCCCCTATTCATTGTATTCGCACATCAGTAGACACTGATAAATATAGAAAGCGATTTTAGTGACAGTAATGTTAATCAATACCCAACCGGTAATATATACACAATGCTTTATCATCGTGAAAAAATATTTATGAACACAGTAAAACATCAAAAGACACGCACAGACATATTTCGTGTACTCAATCCGATATATATATATATATATATATATGTATGCGTGTGTGTGTGTGTGAATTATGATTATTATTGCCAATTATGTGCTTTCATACAGACCATATTCAAAGATTTCTCATTGAGAAGAAGCTGGGGTGTTCCTTGGAGTCTGAGTAAATACACGTCTTCCTAGATGCCTGGTACTATCCACATTCTTTATTATGTTTTGCAAAGAATTTACGCTAAAAAAGAAGACAAGTGATATATATATATATATATATATTTCACAATCAGTTTTAAGCAAAGACAAAGCATTAGCGCGCACACACACCCCCACCCACACACACACAAACACACACACACACACGCATACTCGGGTTAAAACTTGAACTTTAAATCGTGTATAGTAATATCGTATGAGATATATATTAATACCTCAGACTTAGCAATTCAAAAGTTACTTTTAAGTGAGAAGAATAATATGTAAGTTTTTCCAGCATTCTAATAAATATTATAACATGCTATTCTAATATATATATATATATATATATATATATATATATATATATATATATATATCTTATACGATATTCCTATAAAATTAATATTCAGTTTTCTCGTCGTCTTTCGATTATAGATGGAATTGCACTTGTGATGTAAAAATTCTGATTATTAGGAATCGTTACCGTGTCTAAATAGCTACATAATTTGGAGAGTATTACGTTTTAGTTCAGTTTTCTGGAATGTCTGCAAAATTACTCCACACAGTTAATATAAAAAAGTATCAAAGAATAGGATGGAAAAATATAATCTCACTAGTAAAAGACGAGGTGATGCAATTTCCGTTTGATAAAACTCGGTGTACTGTTTTCCTTTCAAACTATCTACTAGTTTGTTTATTGTGTACAAATCAAATACAGAGCGATCGGAGTCTTCAATCATGTCTAAAAGTGGCGCACTTTTCAACGAGCGAGATCGATGTACCGCTGTACAAGGCATACTCTCTGCCGATAAAAAGTTATTGCAACTAGACCATTGCCAGTCCCCTCTAAATGCAACTCCGGACAGTTCAACGCTTCAGGACACAGCTAACCCAGCAGACGATTCAAAGTTATTGTCTTTAGTGTGTTTTCAATCATGCCACCTGACATCTTCGTAGTCGGCTTAAAAGTCAACACCAAATTTTACCTGGATGTGCTGATAAGGGTAGTTATCCCCTTGTGCCATCAGGTTTCCGCTTGGAGATCCTGGGTGTGGCAGAAGAACGGTGCTGGCACACACGTCCAGTGATCAAGGCATGGCTTCAAAAGAAGTGCTATGAGTTTTTTGCCATTCTCCAACTGGCATGAGCAACATGACTTGCGACAAAACCGAAGCTAGCCTGATTGCTGCTATCCGCTGAGTATTCGCCGAACTACTGCCAGTTCTTTTGTGAAGGCATGCTCCATTTTTCACCGTGTATCAATGCAGTGATTGAGGCTGAATGCGGCTTCATCTCTACTACATAAACAAGTTACCTGAATTGATTATTACAATAAAAGTTTTAAAGTAAAGCTTTAGATTTGTATTTTTTGTTTGGGGGGGACAATTTTATTGTTATACCTTGTAGTTATATATGTTATGCTGATCATACAGTAGATTTTAGATAGAACACGTTTGATGCCTATGTGCTCGGTGTCCAATTATGTAGGCTTTCAATTCCACAAGGTAACGCCACATATTTAGCCTTACGTAGAACATACAATGTGATCAAACTACTTATAAAAAATAGGAATCTTGAAGTGTTCGGATCGAATGAGAATTAACAAATTATTCATTCTGTAATAGTTTTATTGCCACATAAATTGGTAAGATTTCCCAATTTCTAATCGAATTGATTGATTGATTGCTCTAATAAGAAGTTCCCCCCACGGAGTTTACTTTAAGAAGGTGCAAATGCGCCCCGAGCAACTAAGTCCACAATACGTTGAACTGTAGATAATCTACTATTATCTTTAAATGATGGCTCACTTCATGTTTAAACTGCAAAAGTAAATTATCATGGTTCTATTATGCTCTAAACAGAAACATTGATTTTGAACGTGCTGATGTTTTACAAACGAAACTAATGTTTATTTTATGATTTTCTTTGGGATGGGGGTTATTCAATTAAAGTTAAACGTTAAATTTGCAGTATTCTACTTTAAAATACGGCATTCATTTCGAACGCGCCTCTGTTTTAAAATGGGCCTTTCGACGTGTTCGGTAATAATACTTCTTAAATGAATTCGTGATGTTAGGTAATAAAAAAATTGATCAAAATAAGACTTCTATCTATAATAAGAGTGTCCCGATTATCGATCTTCTGTAATTATAGGACGTATTCTATTACAGAACCTATGTAAGAACACTCACATAGACGTCAAGTAGTGTTGTGTAAAATATATAAATAGGACTAGCCGTTTCTGAATGCACAGGGAACGAACTCGCAGACATAGTCAAAGTTTTTTTTTCTTTCATAATAATCGATTTATAGAGATTATGTTTTTCCAGGCTATAATTTAAAGTTAACGCAAAAAATTTAATTCATAATTGCTTGTTAAAAACTACTATAAAAACCAACAATTATCATCAGTAGCATGTAAAATACATATAAAAAGAGAAATTAGTAGAAAAATAAGAAATACGTCAATATTTGCTTTAAAATAACATGTGATAATGGATGTAAATAACGCCAAATATTGGATGCGAACCATCAAAAACGAATTATTTTTCTACACAAGTAGGTTTTGTGAGGTATTTAATGCTGTAACGCACAATTTAATGATGTAACGCACAATTTAATGATGTAATGCACAATTTAATGCTGTAATGCACAATTACCATTTAATAATCTGATAATCTCATTTATTATCATCCCTTGTTATATCACTAAAATAAACCAACATTGTTTCTCGACATTACACAGATTAGTAACCTTGGGAATTCCAAGTACGCTATGTCCTTTCAGCTAGTATTCAGAACATTTATTAAACTGCAACCATGTGGTCTGGAACCAATAATGTCCCCCCACACACAAACACACACATTGTTGCCATTTTACAAACGGTCTCAATATAAGCCACAAGCACATACAGTACCTGGTAATCCCAAGGTAACTAAATTTAGTCGTTTACGAAATGTATTAAGGTTACTAATTTAGTAGTGTAGGTTAAACGTTTACGAAGTGAGATGCAGCGTTATATCAAAGTCTAGGAGAGAGTAAAGGTAAACTGTAAAAGGCATGTTTATTCCTGAACAACATCTTAGCAAATTGTAAATAATCGATTATTCTCCAACAAAACTGGCCAAGTAAGGCTTCAAATTTACCGAAATATAATCATATGAATGAGTAGCACATTCATACATCCACTGTACAAACATATATTGTAAAATACATTATTGGGAAATAAGTTTATGTATTAATCTTCTACAAATAATTTTCGTAACAATATTTTGGGGAGCCGTGAAGCGTTATATTTTAAATATATTCATTCCGATTAGTTCTTTTTTCTTTGTGTTTTGATTTAGTTTATCATTTAACAGCAACCGTATTTTCCCCCCAAAATTATACTTTTATCGAAACTTTTCGCAGTTCGGCGTTTTCTTCAGTTCGTTTTAATTTGAGTTACTTTAATTTTTTCTTTGCCTTCGGGACAAGATCAAAGTGTAGTATCTGTACTTCAGATGCTGCACTTCTATTTCTTGTTCTCTTTCGGTGGAGGAGAAATCCTTCACGACTGAGACAATTTTTATTTTTGTACCTTTTCTCCACGTTAAAAAAACGACCCTGGTGTCTAACTCTGTCCCGTGGGGAGGCATAATAAATAGGTACTATAATTTTAGGCTTAATAAACGTGCTTTCTTTTCAAATCTCTGCTTATTGAGAATGAACTGTTAATTTGACATATATTAGATTGAGGTAATTTCGAATCTGTATTTAACATTGGGCTCCGTTTTTTCGATTAAACCGTTTTCCTCTTGCCTTCCATTTTAATAATTCAGGCGAAGGAATTATTGAATTTTACTTCAATTCTTTGTATCTGTATCGTTTACAAGATGAATGCCATTTAGTCTCACCGTAAAATTCACGTGAAATACAACGTATGTACTAACGTAAGAGAGCGCAAAACACGTTCATAGAACATTTTTGTTAGTGTAGAATTGCAAATAGTATCTACTTATACCGATTCCTTATACTATTCTTTCAATTTTTGTTTGAAATAACCTCAATTAAATAGGATACTTAATGATGCAAAGATAATTTTTGTTTTATATAACATATAAGGGCATTAAACGCAAAAAGTACGAATTACTACATCACCTTGTTTCGTTTCAGATAGGGTACCGTCTCGTACCTGACCTGCGTGCATTCCTATTTTGAAATAGTATATTGGGATCGATATTCCTATTTTCAATGGTATAGTTTGACTGGCATAAGCTTTTCATATTTACTTTAAATAATAATTGAATTCGCAACCTTTCTTTATGTCCTAAGTTTTCGGCATTCTTGTCATATCCGCATTTCCTTCCCTATTCACGCTTACTTAAAAAAAACTACTGACGATGTTGTTTATAATTTTTTAATTTATATCAAATACTACTACCAGTGTTAGTGTATTTATACAATCAACTGACAAAACTCCATAAACATCCATATCTCAACATCATTAGGTATAAACGTAGATCCTCATGCACACTTAATAAATACCAACGTTAAATAGTATTTATATATTTAATATTTATGGAACACTATATTGAATATGTATAGCTAAATGAAGCATTAAGTAATTTTTATTCATGTTGGTACTGAAATAACAATAATCCACAAAATTTTCGTCCTTACAAGAATACTTAACATTATTTTGTTAATTTCGTTGCATTACATATAAACGAATCGATATTTATCGTATAACATATTTTGTAAAATTTAATACAAATCTGAAAAAAAGAAAAATTAGTATTTTATATTATTTTAATAAACACGCATCGTCATGGATTTGCCGGTTTACAATATTTTGCGACAGTAAATGCTCGCCGCTATTTCCCCTCTTTTTTTGTTGTTTGAGATATTTTAGACATAAAACGCGGTTGCGAGTTTGTAATCACATCATAGGCATATTTTGGTCAAGTTTTTTTTTAATTTCTTAAACTGTATCTTCGATATGGGTGTTTTCAATTTTATATTTCCAAATATTTTTTGGCAATTTGCACTAAATGATTTTATAAATGCATAGCAATTATTGAAATAACACTATTTAAGCTGTATTGATTACATTGGGAAAGTAGGTTTAGTGTGATTTCTGATTAAAACAGCGGTCCAGTCACGTAGGGAAATAGATCTATTTTAGTGATATTTTATTTTGCTTTAAGTGTCTAGATAAACGGTAAAAATGCCTATATATCCATAATAATCGAGAACTAATTGTAATGTCTAATCTAGGGCAATATATATATATATATATATATATATATATATATATATATATATATATACATATATATATATATATATTTATTTATATTTCCTTATCTTTCTGTTAAGTTACATTATTGTTTCGGCTACACGGCCGTTTTTGGCCGTCTGTAGCGTCCTCAGACTTTTACAGCCGAAACAATAATGTAACTTAACAGAAAGATACGGTAATAAAAAATAAAACGCATATTTACTCTACAACAGTATTGAGCACTTTCTTCAGTTTTTATTAATTATCATCTCCACTAAATATATATATATATATATATATATATATTTATATATATATATATATATATATATATATATATATATATATATATATACATATATTAACGCATAAAGTATACAAATAAACGGAAGGAATCTAATGTTCTATAATGATACACTCAAACCCCGAAAAGTGTTTTCGATAAAATAGTGTGCAATTAGGGCGTAAGTACTCTACCTCCATCATTATCTTCTGATCTGTCGGGCTGTCTGTCACTATGTCTTCCATTTCTCGAATAACAATAGAATTTAATGCGCAATTATAATGAAAATATATTAGGATCATATACCTACTTATATATACACACATATGTTTATCGTTAGACAATCTCAATGCACACGATAGCAACTGAAATTTATGAAGTAACTTGTTAAGTGCTAATCGACAAAAATATTTGCAGCTGAAGTTTGTCAAGGACACAGCTCGTTAATTCTGATGCGTGTTATGCTACAAAGCTATAGACTCACAGTGAGTTGTTTGTTACTAATCGAACAAGAAACACAATTGTTAAATTAATAGAGAGAGACTCTGGAGATCAAATAACTCGATAATGTTCAATACTTGAGGTAAAATGATTTAATTTTATTATTTATATGCTTCGAACAACGGGATGGGTCCATAAGTTTACAGATCGTTTCTATGGCTATTTGTACTGATAGTACTGACATGAGTCACTAGTCCTCTACAAAGTAATATTCTGCGGCTGCAATGCTTTGCGGTAGCGTTCCGATAACTTCTGAAATATCCCAAGGATATCTTCTTGTGTGCGCATGTCAATGATTCTGGTCTCATCATTTATCACCTAATCCATGTTTATAACGACATCCTCTTATATTTTGACTGAACTTAAATTGAAAACGAGCAAGGTCTCGACTATGCGTATGGTGAGGAATTGTTTGGATGCCCATCTTAGTAAAATATTCTGTTACAACGATTGAGTTGTGGACTGATGTATTGTCCTGGTAAAACTACCGCTGATCCTATCTGACCAGTGCTGGCTTCTTCGACGGAATCTCTTCTTGAACCCCCTTTGTATTCCTTGTTGACTGTCTTTTCAGTGGGAATACAGTGCATGTTGACCATGCTTGTGCTGTCTAAAAATGTCATCATCACTCGAGAGATAACTTTTCTCTGTCTGAGAAAAATCATAATGCCCTCCTCTAGGGACTCTGTATCTTGATCTCTGGGTAATAGCAGTACGCTAAGATTTACTTGCAGGTTAGTGGATTAGCAAGAACTGCTAGATCGGAATTGATCAGCTCGACCATCTCCTTGCTGTCATGACATCTTTTTCTTTATTTCTGATAGTCTGAGAACCCTCGTAAATCTACTGCATCTTCAGTTCATCGCGAATAACTTTGTGTAGTTCCCTCATTGATATGAGACCGGCCAATTATTGTCTCTATAGACACATGAAAACATAATCTATGAAATACTTTAGTTGGCCAATGGTTTTCTGATTCCCTGACTCCTCCTATATCTTTCATAATCTGCCACATATTCCCAGCCTTATCTTAATGTATTATGCCACTCAAATACTGATGCTTAATTCAGGCAAGTGTGCCAAACCTCAGTCAGAACATTTCACACGTGTCTGTGACATGTTTCCAAGTTTAAAACGGATATGTATTGCATATCGTTATTGTAACCTCCCCCCCCCACGTTCTGATGGCATTTTTGAATTTTACCAGTTATGACGATCAGTTATTAGTAGGGTGTAGTCCGTTTTTTGCTGCAGCTGCCATTGTCATAAAAATTAATCCATCACGTCAAAAATGTTTAGCAATAAGACACTGAATCTTCAAGAGTCTGAAACAATTTTAAATCTCCTCTACAAGAAAATCTGGAAACTTAGTGAAGGCAATTCGTCTTTTACTCAATTAATTTTCAACCACTTATTCATAATTAAAACACTTAAAAAGCGAAGTAAAATGTAAGAATAATTAATTAGATATTCCCTACAAATAGTAAGATAAAACTAAGACACTAATTGTAGCGTCAATCGCCATACTTACTTCTAATGTTTAATAAAGTGTCGAATAAAAAGACAAAATAACTTCCAGCATTTACAACTTTATTGATTCCCTTTCTTAAAATGTTAATATAAAATCAATGGAAAATTGTTAGTAATGATATGTCTACGAATTTGATCGAAGAAGAAACTGTTAGGAAAGCCACCGTAGTTCAAAATGAATGCCCTCATGGTATTGACGAACACACTTTAAATTTGTGAAGAAGAGTAATATCCTGTTAGCAAGTAAAGTATCATTTATCAAGAATGTGTACCTTATACCAGAGTAAAGTCAGAGTGATTTACATAAGCGCGCGTGTCTCTATTATAGTAAGGCATGTGCGATTATTGTTGCCAGAGAGGCAGTGTATTTTTTCTTGGGTGCCAGGGTTACAAAATAACTATCTGTGTTGATTTGGATATAAAGAGAGAAGATTGGGGTTGTAGAAAGTACAGTAAAAGGCGATCAGCTCGATTCGTCTCTTTGGCGGTAACGCGGCAATATGAATTGCTTTAACTCTTCTCAGCGACTCTCTTCACGTGCTCATCTAACTTGAGAAATAGCTGAATTGAACAAGTCAAAAAAATGTTTTCTGTTGGCACCGATCAGTACAACCTTTAAACAAACACACAATTAAAAATGTAGTTTTGAATTGTGGATGCTTACAAAGTCATAAAATGTAATATTGATACAGAATAACCCCAGTCAAAGTAATTAGTATTAGATTTTAATGCATGCAACGGATAATTAGATAACTATATAGGCGTGCATGTAATAAAGTTTACAGTTAGAAGTCTGTGACTTTTGAAATTGGCGTACAATTATCTTCAAATGCACCTCATTTGACGAATCCAATAATGTCGCAAAAAGAATATCCATTATTAAATACGGTTTAGATGCAGCCTTTTCAACATTCTAATCAAGCTAATTGCATGGGTTTAAATAGATATAAAATCCTAAGAAGCGGTATTGGTTGAGTTATTTATAAAAGTAACCTTGTATTTTTCACAGAAATGTGTCCCTTAAATAAATTAAAATAAATCATTTATTCTACTGTATTTAATCATAAATATTACTTTTTCCCAATAGTATTGGATCCGTCGAACGATGTGTATTTCATAATAAATCCATTTATATAAAAACGGTCATGTTGCTTTAATATGTTAAATACCTTATATTTTATTTTGTTGCTTGAGGCGTTTTCCTTGGAGGCGAACAGATGGTCTTTTGATAAGATGCACGAACTACCGATTCCGGTAAATAGATTTTAACTTATTTGTGTGTTTTTGAGAGAACCAATTGTCAAGTTATATTGAATCATGTTGAAACGAAATAAAAGTTGAGCATTGAAATTTAAAAGACATTACTTACATGGAATGTTTAATCGAGTCAATTAATTTACTTGATTATTTATTATTAAGAATATTTTCATAGAATGATGTCGCTCAATTATGGTAGGGGCTACCTGAAGATTGCTAACGTGAAAATGTGTCTATTGAAAGAAATGTATTTGAACTTGGCACACTCATGCTGTCAGTCCGTGTTGTAAACCCCATACTAGTACCACCTAACTGCTGCTTTTAGTGTTCGAAGCCTTTAAATTTATCTAAAGTCCTGAAAAATAATTTAGTAGAACATACATTTTTACAGTTCAAATACTTGTTTTCCATCGTGTACTTATTATATTGTGATATATATATATATATATATATATATATATATATATATATATAAATGTAATTCTTGGTTTGCTCGTTATTAGTAGTTTAAATAATGACTGGCCGGATGGCTTCCACATTTTAGTATAACATTTTAATTTACCCATTCGTGTTTTTGTATATCTCTTTTTAATTATAACATTATACTTAATTTCTTTAATAATTAGGTGGTTTTCTTTGTACCGATGGGCCATTTTTTATTTGGGGACATATCACAGCCTGTCGTACCGTGACATAACTAAAAGGATCTTTTGGTCTCACCACTACAAGCCAACTGATATCGCTTAATGTAAACAGAATGTTTTTTTGCTTTTCTCATAGGAATAAAGCATCGTAATTTGTAACAATGAAAAAAACTAATTTTCACAGGAACATTACGAAGATAGCCCCTAAAGTCCGTATTAATTAATTCGATATAACTCGAAACAAAATTAATTTCTTGGACTGCAGATGCTATTTTTAGCTCAAGAATACGTTTTCTTATTTTATTTAATTCAATATCTTAGGACTTTGCTTTACTAATTATCTTTGAAATAGACCCAGGAAACTAATATTTCTCTCTAAAAGGATGTTTACAATGAATTTATTTAACTTCAACATTTAGCTGCATTGGTAAAATCGCCGTGAAAACACTTTTCATAATTTTTTCTTAACGTGTACAAATATTTTTTTCCTTTGGGAAATTAAGTTTAGTCCTTAATCTTTCAAATACATTTAAAAAGTTTTCGGAAACCTACAGAAAATTCGTTTATTTTTGCCCGTACCTGAACCATGAATATTAGTAACAAATATACCTTTGTGGATCATCTTTTTACTATTCAGGAATTTAAACATTCAATTAGATTCCTATTTCAGTCACCTAAATCATTTAGTGTAAAACGATTTTAGGAATTTATATCCGAACCTACATATTATTGTTAGTTAAATAAAAATAACATTTTTAAGTTAGGTAAAATTGGTAAAGAATGCAAATTTTACGATTGTTATAAAAATGGAACGGAAATCTAAATTTTGTTCACTTTTAAATTTGGTACATTTTTACATTACGTCCAACTCATCGTTCACATACGACATGTCAACTGTTATATATTTTCGGGTATGCTGACAAGATTAGGGGTGTCTATTCCGAAAGCCGTTCTTAACATGGGGAGGCCGTTCTTTACATGGGGAGGTTTGGGGTGTCTATTCAGAGAGCCGTTCTAAACATGGATAGATTGGAGTGTTTATTCGTTGTAAACGTACCACACAACCTATAAATGTCGACATTTCCAATGTGAACGTTAAGTTGGATTTATGTAAAAAATAATAAGAAGATATACCAAACTGACTTTTTTCGATAAAAATGTAATTATTTCCCTTTCGTTATTAACTTTTAAAAATATTATGTGTTTTGTATGTATAAAGTGCAATTGTTGAATGTCATTCTTTGATTATATTCGTTTGGGAGGGCACAATTAAAAAAAAGATTAATACGGAGGGAAATTTAAGTTTCCGTTTCATTTTTACACCAACCGTGCTAATAAGGGGGGTTTATTTACTAGGACTTGTATTAGAAGCTGAGTACTATGTGTATCAGAATTTGGGGGTAAATTTTTGACACCCATAAACCAAAAATGACAATAAAATATTTAAAAAAAAAAACTCGTAATTTCTCTGTTTTAAGTGGGTTGTTTATTTTCTTTGTGGAATATACTTCCAAAATAAACTATTAAAGTTGTGTAAAAAATAATAGAAATATTATTTTTTTTATAAACAAACAATGTTTACAAAGTGCGGTGAACCTTCATGCAGTCATTTTTTACGTAATGAAATCAATTGAATTTTACGAGTATTTTTTTTTCAATTTTTAAACTTTAAAACTCTATCAAAATATTTCTATATGTTAAATTAAACGATATTTTAAGGGTCAATGGGAAATTTTATGCTCTTTCCAATAAACTGAATATACTATTTTTGACAAACGTTTATTTAGAAATGCAGCTTCCCATCTTGAAATGTCTATTAAAATTTTAATAATTAATTAATTTACCAAAGTTTTATATATCACAAATTGAAGATAAAAGCAAATAAATAATATGTTGTAAATTTAAACAAAAAAGAAGATTTTTTGGAAATTTGCCTAAAAAATCCAAAGTGTAAAACCCTTTTTTTTAACACGTTGATTTTTTTATTGGAAGCCTATGTTCTGCTTATATTTCCAAGTAAGTAATGGACGATGACGATAATTTTTTTCTATTTCATTAAATTTTATCTTGTTTTATATATATTTACAAAATTTCACTCGACAAAAAAGAATGAAAAGATAATAAATCAAAATTTCATGTATTTCTTCGTGAAAAGAAAAAAATCCTCGAATGTCTTTTTTTAAGGCAAATGTTATAAGCAAAATTTGACTATTTTTCACCTATGGGAACACATATTTTCTCACGAAAAAGGCTAGAAGACTAACGTGAACGTGGGGTTTGTACTTCCTTCTGCCCATCCGGAGTTCAACACAATAATAAACTACTTCCGGTTTTTGATAAAAAAGTAAAATGCTTACGTCCTGACGACTTTTTAAAATAGGAGTTTTAAAAATTATTTTATTTAAAAAAATAAATGGATTTTAAAATATAAATATGGATAAATTCTTAACAATTAAGAATGGAAATCCACATTGATTAGTCATTTTTATAAGTAAGTGATTTTTCGGAATTTATATCGATTTTTCATAATCGACGAATGCTAAATTTTGTTTATTTTCGTCAAATCTTTTTAAAACAAAACCGATGTAAAAAATAAATATTACATAATTTGCTATTAAACCTGTTATAATTTTAAAATTAGGTCTTTGTTCATTTAATTGGAAAAATAGGGGTTTAAATTCATTTTTCATGTAGTTATAAGTTTGGAAAGATAGGAGGTCGAATTATTCAATATTTTTTCACGCATGTGTAAGGTCGGTTTCTGATATAAATAGCTTAGCACACATTAAAATTATTTAATCGTTGAATTCGATTACATTTTGATTAAAAAAGTGTGTTTGCAATCGTTGAAAGCCTAGTAAAATGCATGAACACAAGACGAAATTAAAAAGAATGTTACTAATGCAGAATTCCCCCCACCTGATTCCAATTATGGTTAGGGGTCTTCCGGGAATTACCGGATTCAACCAAGCGGTGGTCACATGTTGAAACATTAAATTAACATTTTATTTTTTTTGCATAATTAATTAATGATGGGCGTATATTTCTGTTTATTTTCTTAATATCTCTTGACAAAAATAATTTGTATATTCTCTTGAAAAAACATGTTCTCTACTTTCACCTAACTATTTACATTGTTCATATAAAGCATTTATCTTTTCTTTTTATAATAAAAATTCAGTTTTGAAAAAGAAACGTTTACTGTCAAATTTGTTTTTAAAAAACATGCAAGTGTTCCTGAAAAATAACCCTTTTCTCTAACAATTTATGGTAAAAATGAATCTTTTTTGGAGGAAAAAAACAACAACTTTTATTGATAAAAAAATGCAAAAAAATAATAAAAGTAAATAAACAATACAACATGCAATTTTTCTGGAGGAATGTGTTCCATTTTTACAAACTGAGCCACAGCCAGGCGTGGTCGGGTACAGCAATATATATATATATATATATATATATATATATATATATATATATATATATATATATATATGTATATACATATATATATATGTATATTGTATCTGATATATATATATATATATATATTGTATATGTATTATATATGTATATATAACACATGTATAATATATATAATATATATATATATATATAATATATATGTAAGATATAATATATATAACATGTATATAATATATATAATATATATAACGTATATATATATACATATATATATATATATTATATTATATACATCTCACCTGTCTGTTTGAATGTATCAATATATATATATGTATGTATACATGTATGTACGTATGTATGTATGTATGTATGTCTCGCTAATACTTTCCAAAGAAATGACTGATTATCAGGATATCGCAATCATCGTTAAACTCGAAATTTCGGACGATAAATAGCGAAACATTGGCCAAAAACATTATCGCTTTTACCCTAACCTGAACACTTTTTTACAGGGAAAGGCCGCTTTTTTAGTTTATTTTTAAAATGTCATCGCCTTTTTTTGATTGTCTAGCCTTAATTTTCACCTACGTCACTTTTGGTTTGGCAATGGGCGCGACGGTTAACGCATTACGTTATTTTTTCACTTTCGTTTTCCCCTTCGGCTTCGAGCCTGCCTGCGTACGACTAATTTATTTTATTTATATGTATCTCTATATGTTTTTTGCGCTCTCAATTTCCTTTTTTTTCTTTTTTTTTTTGCACAATCAACACTTTTACACATTACTTTCTTTACCTCCTTCGCGTTAAGTTTCGGGCCTCTCTGCCAACTACAACATTTTTTTTGCTATACGCACAGCTACGAACACCCGGGCATAGCCGGGCACTAAGATTAGTCTATAATATAAATCCCACCTGTCTGTTTACATTTATGCATGTATGTATTTATGTATGCATCTTTCGACAGAGGCGACGAATTTTCATGGCATCGGTATCATTTTGAACACGACTCTTTGGACGACAAATATCGACACATTGGCAAAACATTACTTTCTTCACCATTAACTGGACACATTTCTACATTTTTCGCCGATATTTTGAAACATCATCGCATAAACCTATGCCACTTTCGGTTTGGCGATGGGCGTATCGACTAACGCGTTCACCTTTCTTTTCTACCGTCGAGTCTGCCTGTCTACAAACATTTTTATTCATTTTTTTATGATTTCTCCGTTCGCAATTGCCGTTTTTGCTCAGCAAACACACTTAAACACACCGCTATTTTCTTTACCGCCTTCGCGTCACGGGTTCGAGCCTTCCACCATTTTTTTCTCTCAACACACACCTACAAACTACAGGGGAAACACCGGGCACCAAGGCTAGTTTATAATATAAATCTCACCTGCCTGTTTAAATGTATGTATGTTTTTCTTTCGCGCAAACACATTTTAGAGAGCCGACAGATTTTCATGAAAGTTGTATCATTTGGAAGTACTACCCTTTCAGAAGACAAATATTGAAATATTATTAAAAAAAAACATAATTCCTTCACCCTCAACTCGGCACTTTTCAACAAACGTTTTATTTAAAATTTCGAAACTTTTTACAATGCAGCATTGGTGAGATATTAACTTTCGTGGGATTCATTCTTTGGTATTTTTTTTTCAAAAGTAATCTGCATGATGCATCACTATCATCATCATCGTCATCATCCACAATTTGAGTGTTGTAAACAAAAGTTCGATTAAAAATTTTGTGACGTTTACAATGCAGCGCTGTTGAGGAAGTCATCTTTCTTGGATTCATTTATTTGTTCATTCTCGTAACATATATATATATATATATATATATATGTATATATATATATATTTCAAAGTGATGTTAAGATGCTTTATAAACTACTTGTTCTCATATATATATATATATATATATATATATGAAGATTGTGAGAAAGTTATCGCGGTTTGTACTTTTTACATTCGGATGAACATATTTCGGTTCAAACAAGAAATAATTGATCGAAATCTGCATCATCAGATTCAACACAATCTACCGTTTGCAAAACAACTGTATTTTATAAACAGGGTGAGATGGAAACTTGCCCTTTGCTCGCAATGAAGTTACTGAAAGGTTCTGTGCTATCGTTCACGTCTTTATAGCATTTCTCACGCAGAAAATTGTCGAGATGATGAGAAAAATTGGTAGTTGTTAAATGAGAAGTCTGGAAAGAATGTCTGGTGAGTCGGGGCGTGTTAAAGCCAATATGCTCACTTCCTGCACGTTCAGTTTAGCAACGTTCGATCAAACATTTCGTGGAGGATAATTAGACCTTTTCTCTTGACTAACATTGGTTGCGTTTGTCGAAGTTTTTGATGGATTTCATCCATTTGTTGACAGTTTTTTTTCTGGCGTAATAGTTTCGCCTCGTTTAAAAACCGTAATGGACGGCACCGGTCACAGATCATCAAAAACTCAGTATGGCCTTCTTTTGGTGCAAGTCTGGTTTCCGGAAGTGTCACAGCGTCGCCGGTTGTCGTAAAGAAGCCTCTTTTCATCACGAGTAACAAACCAGTTGAAAAACGGTTCGTTTTTGTTGCGTAAAAGAAAGGAAAATGACACTTTATAACAATATTTTCTTTTTGGTTGCAGTTGAAGCTGTTAGGCACCCATTTATCAAGTTTTCTTTTTATCATTCCAATCTTTCTAAAATACTTGAAGCCATGGTATATGTTACGTCTAATTTAGAAACAACTTTCCGAACAGTAATTCGTGGATTTTACCCGATTAAGACTATTAAGCATCCGAACTTCGGCCACTACGCTACTCATTATCAAAACTGTCGTTGCCGCCAGGAAATGTCTTGAACCACCAATGTACTATACGTTCAGTGGTGGTTTCTGGCCAAAATACGTCCTGATATCGCGAATAATTTCAGCAGCTTTTCGGTCTTGTTCGAACTGAAATAAGAAAATGATGCGAATTTGCTTTTTCAGTTTTGTATTCCATGTTCTGAAAAAAATTATGGTTTTAAAACGATTTTAATTTTAACGATAAGACAACAGTTGTTTAAAATGATATATCAATTTAGATAACGAAAACCTTATTGTCAACATAATACATAGATGAAAACACCACAGGAAAAATAATTTCAGTTTACAAATTGAATAATTCTATAAAATATAAATACTAGTTTTAATTTGTATAAGATAGTCCGAACGACATCGAAGTAGCTCAGTATTCTATATAAGGCATTATAATTAGGAAAATTGAATTTGATTTCTGTAAATTAAAATTTACAACAAATGTATTTTTTTTCGAAAAGGAATACCAATTTTTTAAAAAAGTGTTTTTCTTTATGCCATAGAATTTCAATGATTAACAGATATCCTCAGAGGAAACGTGGATGAAAAATAGTAATAGGCAGTGGTGTATAGTTGGGGTTCCATATTGGGGATAATATATAACGGAGACCCATAATATTTGACGGTGATGATGAGGGAGACATTTATATATCGGTTCTAATAACACACCTTGGAGAAGAGGAGACATTTCTTGTCATAGAGAAGATGGGAGAGATAACTTGGAAGGGGTTACACAATGTTCATTAGAATTGATGCTAAACCACAATTACCTTTCGTTCATGATGAATGATGACACAAGACAACGGTTTCAAATAATGATGACTTTTTTATTCATCTGATCGGTCGGTCGAATGATGTCAGGAATTCAAATTTGGATCTACATAGTCTAAATCTTCTCCCTTCGCTTCCAAGAGATAAACTGACCAACTAACTGTCTCTCCTGCTGACTGACATTTTACTGACTAAAATCCGAACCCATAATATCGAGATATGTCCTTTGTCTATGACGTCATAAGTGTGTTTTACAACCGTGACTAATTTCATGTAGCTGTGCATATGTTTGTCCAAAACACACTTTTTACAACAAAAGAATCTTAAAATGAAATCCAGCCTATTTTAAACAATATAATTTCATTTGCATTGTTCATTCCCGTACTGACATATTTAATATTCAAATTTCTAAAAGAATTAACAATCAACTCTTTTTTCCGATATAAACAATATTTAATATCCCAAGATAATTACATAATAGACTAAATTTCTAACATGTAATTTCTAATCTTCGCCTACTTGGTTCAATTCTAGGCGTATCCTAATCTCAGTTTTATCTTATCTAATATTTTTCTTATTTACATGGGACATTTTTCTGGTAAACACATTAAATGAAAACTATTGTTTTTTTTTTTTAAAGAGAGCAAACAATAAAATATGTATATATACATTAATATATGGAGCGTGCTTATTTTTGTTTGGAATATACCAATATTTTAATTCGTTTTTTATCGAGCCTGAACCTCATTATATGTAAACTTTCAAAATATGTTTCTCCCAACATTTTAGTTTTCAATTCATGTGTTAACCAACAAAACTTGTGGACTAATTTTGAATACCATTTTGCTAACTACGTTCCCTTTACAGATATGAGCTATACACTGAAACTCCATGAAATAAGGAAATTATAAAAAAATCCTATAAATAAATTCAAACTCCAATTCATATATGCATATGTGTATAAATATATAGGTGTATATGTATGTATATATATGTATATATATATATATATATATATATATATATATATATATATATATATATATATATATTGAGAGGTAATCGTTTATTGAAAAGTCTGTATATATAGAGATAATCGCAACGCCAATTAATCACACCAAAAATCAATTATCTCAGATTTGCCATAGAAACTAAATGTTTTAAGCTCCTTTTGATCTCATAAATAACTCTAGTCTTTCTTTCAGCATTCTCTTTCACTTTGATACTGATGTCAAAATATTGACAATGACGTGGTGTACACTGCTTCAAAAGTTTCAATTCATCGATGACTTAGAGAACAGGAATGATTGATCTCGTTAAATAATGTATACAAAATAAATAACTGCATTAAACTTTGTAGATATATATGTGTATATCCTTATCTTTTTTATCAATATATATATATATATATATATATATATATATATATATATATATATGCGTGTGTATATACTAGTAGAAAATGTGTATCAGCGTTTCCGAGTGTGAAAATGGCATAACGCCAAAACAAATTAGCTTAAATTAACCGGAAACTCAGAAACAAATTAAACCATTAATATCAAGAACATTATAGTAGACTAGGCTTATTAAGTTTTGTTTTATTTTATGAAAGAGACGGTAAGTTAAGAACTGGCGCCTTAACGATTGAAAGTATTGTCAAACATAAAATTGTATGCATTAAAACATGCATGCCCATCATAAAATATCAGTAAAGACTAAACCCCATATATAAAAACAATTCAAGGAATCCTAGAACCAATTGTCGTAGGATCTTCTTATATAAAGGAAGTACTTCTAGATTTAAGGATTTTCCCAATTTTTCTGAAATGGTCGATGTATTTACTATAAAAGTTTTTGCTAATATAATTATAATGTTCAAATACACGTTTGTTCACGTAATTAATTTTTTTCGTTAATGTCTGAAACATGTTCACGCTGCCCAGTACATGGAAGTAATGAATAAAAAGTATTTACGAGCAAATACTGTAATCAATCTTAAAACCATCTACTTTAGTAACAGTAATCTTTCTAGACTAATTAAATGTCATCTTTGTTTATCATGAAATGAAAAGCCGCTAATAAATCGAAATATTACGTATAAACTATTTCAGGGCATTCTTATAACATGGTTTTGGAGTCCTTCCAAGCTTTTCGTTAACTTCCTCAATCCTGTACTCTGTCACCTTTTTTCGTTTTTGATTATTTCTTTATCTCTGTACAAACACACATACACGCATATATGTGTGTGTATGTATATATGTGTGTGTGCCTTCTCTGATATATTTATCAACACAAGTGGTAAGATACGGTTAATTCACATGGTAACACGTATCATTGTGCAAGTCAATTAGTATTTAGAATTTTATATTCCAGTTTAGGATCGTTAATAGTATGTGTCTGAGTTGGCTAAAAATATATACTTGAAACACAGTGATCTCCGAGTTTTAAAACATTATAATAAAAATTTAGTAGTCGTGTTGCAGTAACTGATTATTAATGTTTTACGGTAGAATATATCTTAGCTGGTGACTCATCTTAAAAAAGGTTTCAACCGAAGTTAACAGTACCCATTTTCTATATGCCTACTTATGTACGCATGTATATATATATATATATATATATATATATATATATATATATATATATATATATATATATAAGTGAACGTGTCTGTGTATCTGTGTGTGTGTCTGTGTATATGTGTGCGTTTGTGTCTGTGTGTGTACATTTCCCTACGCAATAACTTTGTCAATTTTTAGTCTACAGACTCGAAATTTGATTTAGACAAATCTTTGTGATCAGTATCCGGCCAGGAATTTGGATGTTAAGGGGTAAAGTTCAACGAGTTGACCTTTAAGAACTATACCAAACTCCTCCGACAATTGTGGGTATAAACCATTGAAATTTCGGTATAGGTTCCTTGGATATTGATCTAACTTAATAACCTGGTTTGAACCCAAAACAACAAATGTTTCAGGTCATAATAGGGGTCAAAAACTTTACCTCTGAGTTATCTACCAAATTAATCACACAATTTCTGGGTTAAACGTTTGAAATTTTATCATAAAGGGTATTCAGAGATAGGCCAAGTTTTTAATCGGTTTGGGTCGAAACCGTTTTGCTAGCAATATATAATTGTATGTATGTATGTATGTATGTATGTATGCATGTATGTTTGCATATCTGCCTTAAACTTTCGATAGAGGCGACAGATTTTACCAAGATATGTATCATTTAAAAGCCCATCGTTTCAGACGACAAATATCGAAAAATTGGTTAAAGCCATTTATATGTTCACCTTAAACTGGGAGCTTTTCTACAGAAGGAGTCGCTTTTTTCGCAGATATTTTGGAAAGTCATCCCCTCCTTTCAATTGTCTAGTCTTAATTTAAAACATAAGTCACTTCCGGTTTGACGCTCGTTGTAACAGCAAAGACGTAAGTTTTTCCCCCGTTCTTTTCCTCCTTCGCGGTACGGGTGTAAAGGCTAGTAGATAGATAAAAGTGAGCGTGTCTGTGTTTGCCTGTGTGTGTGCATAGCCTTACGCAAAAACTCTGTCAATATTAGGTTTACAGACTCGAAATTTGATAGACAGGATACTGATATTGGAAAAATATTTGTGATCAGTTTTCTGCCAAAAATGTGGCTGTTAAGGGGTCAAAGTTCAACAATATAACGTTTGAAAACTCTAACAAACTTCTCCGACAATTTTAGGTCTAATCACTTGAAATTTTAGATAGGGTTTCCTTGGATATAGATCTTACATACTAACTTGATTTGAGTCCAAAATAATAAATGTTAAGGAGTCATTATAGGGTCAAAGTAAAAAAAAAAATTGACCGTTTTGTGTTTTTGTTTTTTTGCTCAACATACACCTCCAAATAGTCGGGCAACGCTAATATATATATATATATATATATATATATATATATATATATATATATATATATATATATATATATATATATATGGAGCTAAGGCGAAATATCTCAAGAGCTCTTTCGGCCTTTATATCATCAAGAGAAATAGAGATCATTGGAATAATATTATTAAGGAAAAAAGAATCGAGGATAGTTTATACAATAAAGGTTCCAAAAAATTAAAATTAAACCAATAATTTAATGAAGCGTGTAAAAAGGGATAAATAGCACGCCGAGGGAGAAAATAGGGGAGGTGGTCAATGTTCCACGAATGGATTAAACATTTTTAACAATTCCTACTGCCGGCACAAATATAGTTTACGATTTGCGATACAGACGGATTATAACATTTTTAAATATTTTTAGAACCCGCTCTAGGATGTACCTCAAACGACTTTATTTTATACGTATTAACACAACAAGGATTCTCAATCAGATTGGTGCTAATAGCGGAGTCGAAAACTGTAGAGGAAGGAAGAGTAGCGACACCTCCCTACCCTACATGGATAGAACGTGCTGGCCTAAACCAGTCTGCAAATGCAAGGAAGTCCGCCCGACATAACCAGCATCACACTGCCATTTAAATTGATAAATAATGTTACTATTTTAGATGAAAGGCAAAAGGTCCCTGTCAAAAGAATGAAAAACATGGGCAGTAGTATAGATCAAACGCAGGGAAACAGAGTAAATAATGTATAATACTTCTAACAATCTGTTTACTAATTTTTTCTAATCTCCTCTGTCCCCGGCAGTTTTAATAAACAAGGCGTTTTAAAAGAACCAAATATTTCAGGCGATTTCAACTCATCAACCTTTTTTTATATACATTCGTTAATAAGGTATCCAGGGTAACCACTGCATGTAATTGGAAACACAGAAATATACAAAAGTTTAGTTAAAGTTAATGGTTGACGTAAGAGATATAAAACAGGCTATTAAATTAGAATCAATGACGTCATTTCTCAAATATTTTTCTTTCGACATTCGCATCAGTTTCGATGTTTATCGGCAAATTTTGTAATCATTTGTCTGATGATACGCGTTGCTGAATGTCATGCAGAATAGTAAACTGCAATGAAATGTGAAACAATTTTGGTGGTTTCTTAATGTTATGTCCCTCATAGTTATACATTAGAACCACATAAAAAAGTAGACTGGCTGCGAATGAAATGCATCAGCTGTTTTATAAGAGCATAAAATTAACCGGAAATACCATTTCCATGATTGAAAAATTAAATGACGTTAACTTTTACATTATAAGCATATTTAAAATAATCCGAGGTAAATGAGCTAAAAGCAGCTTCGGAATAGAGTACGGCATCCTCGACATGATAATATTTTTAATAAAATCTTTAAAAGATAATGTATATAGAAAAATAACAGTGTTTGGCCTAGAACAGAGCCACGTAGAAGACGGACATTGATAGATGAAGATGATGAAGATTTAATCTCATGAGTTTTTCGCAATAACTAAAATGCTTGATTAGGACAATGAACTTAGAAAAAATTCTGTGACTATGAAGTATGTATGATAAACTTTTACAATACAAAAGAGCGATAACTATATCCTCTGCTGAATACAATAAAGTTACAACAGTTTAATAATCGACTGTTCATTAAAGTCTATAAAGTAATACCGGAAATTAATAAGAGGCTGGGATGATTAATAACATGTCATGAATAAACATTGCAAAATTGTTGTATATTTACAGAAGGAAGACTGGAGTAGACACTTAGTTTGGTCATAGTTATCATACACATTTTTAAAAACAAAGGCAAGGGGCGGCTCCTTCCAATATAAGAACAGCTAAACTGAAGCGAAAAATAATAAATTTGCGTGCATAGAAGAATAATCAAATGCATTATGTTTGAATGGAAATAAATATTGTATAATCATAGTGTTTTGAACGAAAACAGACATTGTATTGTCATGCAGAATCGTAGACAAAACGCTGAAGAATCTTAGGCAAAATCCTGCAGTCCACATTTTGAGTGATTACATAATTATCAAGAGATTTATAAGTTTAGAAATGAAAATCCAATAGAACAGAAACGAATAATAAAAGAAAGATAATTATTTACTTTTTATATATTTTTTAAGATAATTATTTACTTTTTATATATTTTTTTAATAAACAGAAAGGCATAATAAAAGAAAGATAATTATTTTCAAATTAAAGATTACCTAAGAATTCGGCTGAATTCGGCTTGAGGACGATTACGAAGAGGATTAATAGCAGAGTTGTCTCAATAAACTTCACTGTACAATATTGTCAAAAATAATTACAACTCACACCTTTTAGGCAAGACAGTGTCAGGAGTTAGTTAAGAATAGATAAAGTGCACCTCAGAATTTGTATCACTTATTTAGAGTTGTCTAGGAATTTCAGAATTTTTTTGGTACTTTACGTATCAAAGACCGAAATTAACTCGAGGAAAATGTATAATGGCTAGGAGGTGGTAATGTATTAGCTAATGGCGTGCATAGGGTCGAATTTTCTTTGATTAAGGGGACGACACGGCTATATCTTGAATGCTTCTATATTTTATTCGATTAGGCCAGTGGCAGTTCTAGGAAAGGAGCTTTACTCATGGGAGGTGTGTTTAAATTTAGACACCGATAATGCGGAAGGACTCTTATTGATCGTGGTTGAAGAAAGACGTGTTTTATGGGTTTTCTAAGAGTTTGGCAAAAATAAATCATAGATTAGAAATAACATAAGCACATGCCATGAACATAAAGATAGAGCGGACAGGAGCTCGCAACTTCTGTTTTGTGGTAAGAAGGTTGCAGAAAAGAAAATGATCATCACCTAATAAGTTTCGAACCCGGTTTTAACTCTATCAAGACAGTGTACATGTCCAGATGTGACAACAGTACTCCATTTCAGTACTTTGCTCTTTTACAGGGAGAGGATTGTATCTGCAATAATATACATACACGAAGCATGTAGAATAGTCCAACCATTTTGCAGACATCTTGGCAACTGATTTAGTGCATTTAAGATTAGAACAAATGGTTAGTACTAGAAGCTTGTCAGAGCAAAGTGCACTTCAGAGACTAGGGTCATTCATTTTAATTGGGGCAAAATGGAACTCAGAACGATTGTGATGACAATAGAGAAGCTTGCATTAAAATTTACTAGACACATATTCTCCACTGCAGCACGTTATCACGAGAAGAAGAGAGATAATCAGAGAGATATTTGTCATTGCCGGTTTTTGATGTGCCGCCATATTGTAGTTATTCGCATAACTGTCTAAAAGTTAACGAATAATATATTTTGGGAGATCATTGATAAAGATCAGAATGTGAGTTCGGAACAGAACGGATACTTTGAGCGTCTGATTTCTCTCCATCGACGAAACTCTTATAAATCTATCAGAGAGAAAGGATTTACTAATGAAGGAGGCAGTTCCGGCTATTTCAAAAACTTGCAATCTTATGATGTAGACCTCTATGCCGTACCTAATCAAACTTTCGGTATGCAAGAGCTACTGACGATGGTTATTTAAAAATGGTAACGATCGGCAATGGTAGAAGCAGACACGTATCCCAAAAGGGAGGATACTTGGCTTTGTTTTGAAACATAGCATAATTATGAAGCTGTTAATCCCTAAAAGAACTAAGTCAGTAACCTCCTTATCAGGACCATTCAGAGACATACCAAAATAGGGCCCCTATGGAATTTACATAAACAGAGTTGAATACTATCTTTAAGTCCTCATGTAGTGAAACTTAATATAAAAAGACGATCAATCGATCAAAACAGATCGATAAAAGACATTATTAAAAAACGTGAGAAAAGATAAAAGTTTAGAAAATGCAAAGAAAAACTGTTGATACAAACAATTATCAGAAAACCGTATAGGAAAGGTGACCATCCGAGACAAGTTTTGACACAGAGCAAACTCAAACATATTTTTCCAGCTAGATCTAGGTAGTGCTAAATACGCAGCAAAATGACGTACATTAAGAAATCGAAAAGAGATATATTCAGACGGATAAACTTGTAATGCATCATATATACTGTTGAATACGGAAATTGACAAAAGAGAATTTATCATGTGAAGGGCAATACTACAAAATAAGTGACCGTATAAGATTGAGAAAAACGTTTTCGCAGCATTTATAATGTTTATTGTAAATAATATATTTTCAAATAAGGTTTCGTTATAATACCTTAATTGTACACATCATTTTAAAGAACGTTCTTCGCTCTGTCTAATCGTGTACATCAAAATTGTTTTAACACAATGATGTCTTCTTTTAAGAACGTTGAATATAAATATAAAAAGCAACTTGGTACACTTATCTTATTTCAATTGAAGCCCGGCCAATGTTTGGACAAGGAACCATCATTGGACGCACATCATAATGGTAGTTGAAGACATTCTCTCGCAGTGACAAGAGTCTTTATGATAATGAGCATAATAGTTCGCAATCGAATGTTGACAACGGTCATTTTAGAACCTTAGTAGAAAACAATAGACGCACAACTGCTTAATAGTAGCTTCTGAATAAGACGTAACAGATATTAGAAAGACAAAAAATGATAAACGGGGTCGTGACGAATTGTACGATAGCCAAAATAAACGCTGTTATCTTCCCTTCTTTTACAACAAAAGAACGATCCGTTTCTTGACCTGTTTTCACTTGCGAAGTCAAGTAGAGTGCTTTATAACAACTGGCGACGGTTAAATCTGTAGTTTAACGCCGATCAAGTTCAAAAACATTTCAGAATCCAGACTGGCACGAAAAGAAGGCACTGCTGCCCGTTCGATAGTCTGTCACACGTCTCATCCCGTACACTTGGTTTGATCAGATGAAACAATTAAGGCGGAGAAGTACTGTCATAAAATGAGTGAAACTTAGACAACAACGCTCAGCGTTAGTCAACAGAAAGGGCCCCAGTTTTCCTCCACGATTATGCAAGACCGCGTGTTGCTAAATCGAACCTGGAGAAGTCGAACACATTGACTACGAACCCTGCCTCATCTGCCATACTCCTCAGACTTTTCACCTACTGATTAGGATGTTTTAATTACCCCTACAATATTTCCGCGTGAAAAAACAGGAATGATATAAAAAACCGCCATCAGCGACATCATCCCCCCCAGAACGAAACATGTTTACGTTACTCGCATAAATACACTTGTCAGAAAAAATGTGTATATTCTCATAGTTCTTCTTTCAATCAATCAATTGACACTCTTGTTATTCAAGATTAGACCTAATCACGACGAGATTTGCGGGCGAAGAAAACGAGACGATGCAAATGTGTAAAAAAATCTTAGCAGACAATAAGGAAATAGCCATTTATATGTTGAGTGTTGCTATCAATAGAAGCTTCTATATTAGATTCTAAAAGACCAATTAGATTAGATGGTGTATCGAGGGAATGGACTAAACGTTAAGAAAGTTTGACCTCAGATTTCTGATATAGCATAGAACAATTCTGTGTAAATTTGTATAAAATATAATAATCAAAACGAAAAAAGTAAGTTAAAATTACTTCAAGATACAAAAGTCTGAACGCGACACCATTATCATCATTCAATCAGTTAATCGCCAAACAGGGTCGCTTATAAATAGACACTTTACACGCCAAATAGGAAGGTTATTGGTTATCAGACTGGCTGATAAGAACTTTATTATTAAATTTGCTACTTGTCTGACAAGAAACAATGTGTTATATGCTCACAGCATCTTCAATAAAGTTAAAATGGGTGTCTAACAATGTGAAACGTTTAAGATATTACCTGTTAAGTGTGATCAAGGACTACAAATTACAGAATAACTGAGATAGAGAAAAAAAATGCGCGATATCAATAGCAACGATATTAACGTTGGCTAAAGAACTACTTGAGTGTCTTAGTGAGTAAGAGTTTGATGCAAATGTCCAGTAAAAACGCTTGGACTTAGTGGTGATAATCCAATGAATTAATCTTGAAACACTTTTGTAGAAAAAACGATAAAAATGGTAAATAAACATTAGGATTTTCTAACAGATGGAATTATCAAAAAACAAATATTCAGTAAAACGCTATGCTGTGTTAATGAGGATTTAAAAGTTAATAAAACATCAAAAACAAAATCGATAGATACGATATGAACGTAGAGTAAGTAGCATCTTATGCTATCAGCAATAAAATGTTATAAATTAGAATCCGTTGAATAATGCCAAGTCTCTTTAATGAGGATCGAGTAGATCAATCAAGAGAATTAAAGAGTAAAGCCCCCCAAACCGGGTGAAACGCAATGCAATATTTTTTCACAGCGAAGGAAAGTTAAAATGAAGATAATCACAATGGCACTATTTCTATCTTTTTTTTTACATATTAAGAACCCTCTCAGATGCTTCTTTTCAATATAGGTTAAAATGGGAGTATAAAAACGACGTGAGTATACTACATCGGTATTTACGAGTTTCTCACTTAATAGAGATTCGTAAGGTAATACAGAGAATCCCGGGATACGGCATTTCAAATAGTAAAAAAATAGTATATTATATAATCAAATAACATTATAAAATCATCGTAAGGAGGGGTAAATTCCGTTACCATGGGCCGGGGAAACATCGTATTCCACACTATAACCTGAGCAAACATATCCTAGGGCCACCGTATCCCGGGGTTCTACTTAATCTTCTGTAAATCATTAACTCTCGAATTAGATTCCAGATAATATAATAGGATATTTTCAATCACATTTCTATATTACTGTATTATGTATTTATTACTGTATTATGTATTTATTACTGTTTATCGTTCTAAAATGTTTCTCAACTTTTTAAGTTTGTTTTTCAGCCATTTTTATGACAAAAAAGATGCTTTTTATATAATGGATGCATAAATATATGTACACCAAAAATATATGTAACTCAATAAACAACAGAATTTCCACTAAAAATAAATAAATAATTTGTGTGTGTCTTGTTAAATTAAAACCCAAATTACTGGAAAGAAAATACACTTTATATAACCAGATAAAAACCGTATGTTCAGTTCTTCGGACAAAAAAATTTACTTTTCATTTGCAGCAAAAGCTAATTCTATAGATTGGAAAAAACTGCAGCAGAACACTCTTCAGAGAATCCTAGCAATTAAGAAGTTACAATATATTCCTATTGCATTCAAAGGTTAACCGTTTTTAATTGTATTTTCAACTATTTTATCTAACATTTTTCCATTAAAATATACTTTCCTTAATTGCTCATCGCTTTAATTTATATATTGTTCAAAGGCCTGAAAACTCATTTCTAGTGCGCATACGTCTCGAATCATAGTTTATAGCCAATGCGGGTACTTGTGCATTTAACGAACCAGACGTAACTCAGCATTTGCTCGGCCTTTTCCGGCGCATGACGTCAACAGCCGGATATAACCGAGCGTTGACGACAAAATAAAAAACAACGCTACAACAAAATAACTGTACAATGAAATTGTAAAATGTAGACACATAAAAAAATTAAATGAGTAAAAAGCAAAAATCTACCGTTCATTTATGTTTTTTTTTTATTATTGTTTGAAATTGTATTCTGTTTTCAAAATAAATACATATAAAACAAATATTTTTTTGTTAAATAATAGGACACTTTTTTTTCAATTTTTAACGTAAAAAAACATTGTCTGTCTTAAACACGTAAAGTTTAATATATATTTTATTTGCAACTCTTTATGTCAAATGAATGGAAAAGCCTTAAAAAGGGCAATAAAAAGCATTGGGGGACAGGAACAAGGATTATTTGTACTTTTTTTTTCGCCAGAAACAAGGACTTTTTTTTGTCAGAAACAAGAATTTTTTTTTATTCATTAGTGGAAGGAGGGTTTCGGCGTTCCTATTTGGTACAGTGACATAGAAACCCTCCTTTTCGGCGAGGGTCGTATCCACCGAAACCCAGACCACCGACCACCGGTGTCAGAAGTCTGCCGACGTTGTGTTTTCTGCGCTTAAAAACGGACTCGTCGATTTCTACCGTATGGCCTGGGCCTCCAATCTGCCGGAGATTCCTAAGAAAATAGTCCCTGCATATATCACGCAGGAAAATTTTCCAATCCACAATTGTGTGGCGAGAACGTAACCCACATTCGCGATGGAGATTTTTTGTAGATGCCATCTCGAACGCCCATAAGTATATTATTTTTATTATACATGCTATGGTTAGTCGGGATTTTGAGAAGAAGGTTCCAATCCTAATGGAGGTCCATCGACGACATGTTACACTTCTACACCTCCGACCGTAACCGTCGGAAAGGCTTGTTCTCTTTGCAAGTACACAATCCTGGCCAAAATGTAAACACCTTTTCTCTTCTGCCAACAATTTCCGTTGTTGGCAAAAGTTTAGTGCTGCTTCTGGGGTCTGGACCTGGTTCGCAAGGTTTGTAATATTCATTATTATTTCGTCAGTTATGTTTTTGAAACAATTTTTTTTTTACCTCTCTTCACACAAGCGTTTCTTGAGTTGTGACACTATTCCAATTGATAGCGAAATTCTTGTCTGCTTAATCGGCAACGCTCGGTTATATCCGGCTGTTGACGTCATGCGTCGGACAAAGCCGAACATATGCTGAGTTACGTCTGGTTCGTTAATGCACAAGTACCCGAATGCTTTTTTTTTTTAAACAATAGCTGTGCAACGGGCAACCAACTGCTAACACAGTTAATCAACTATTAATGCGACTGTAATTTAACGTATGCTGATTAATATTATTTCTCTATATAGACAAGCAGTTCAGCCCGGCTTAGCTCGGGCTCCATGTACTCATTATAAATTTATGTTCATATGTATATATAAAAAGGGTGCATATATAAGGTAATGCTTTTCTATATAATAGGCGTCCTTAATAACAATGAAGAAAATTTGGTATAGATCGCAGGAGTTAAATGTTTTAAAAGTTTATCCCCAATTTTGTCCACTTAAAAGCTATTAATTTGAGCTCACAACGAATAAAAATGTTTGACTCATGCCCAAGTAACCTACATATCCAAGTTCAAGTGTTCAGACCCCAAGTTAGAAGAGTTTGGTAGAGTCTGCAAAGGTACACTTTGTCAACTTTGCCCTCTTGAAAGCCAAAGTCTCGCCTCCAAACTGATTAAAAAGCTTATCGCATGTCTTAAAACGTTTCATGTAAAATTATGAATGTTAAGACCCAAAATTGGCTTAATAGTTTGCTCGAGACTGCAAAGGTCCGATCTTTTGAACATTGACCCATTGAAAAGCAAATAAAAAAAACGATTTCACTTTATGTAAAATTTCAAATGTTTAGAACAAAAACTGGCCGAGTAATTTCGTAGAGACCTCAGACGCGATTTTTGTTTTTAATTTGACCCCAATTATAACATCTTTGCATTTATTGCTTTGGGATCAAATAACATTATAAAGGTAGATTAATATCCAAGTAATATATATCTTAAATTTCATGTGTTTAGATGCAAAATTGGCGGAGAAGTTTTGTAGAGTTTTTAAATTTCAAATCGAAAAATATACATAATCCTCGAAATTTGACATACCGCGTATTGAGATTTGGAAA
Source organism: Euprymna scolopes (assembly GCF_053919585.1). Taxonomy (NCBI): domain Eukaryota; kingdom Metazoa; phylum Mollusca; class Cephalopoda; order Sepiida; family Sepiolidae; genus Euprymna; species Euprymna scolopes. The sequence goes on from NC_136505.1 coordinate 69,387,260, forward strand.
AATCGTTTTACTCGGATTTCAGCTAGAAATTTTGCTATTAACAGGTCAAAGTGAAACGATTTCATCTTTGAGAAACCGACCAAACTCATCCGCTAATGTCACTTCAAATTTTAGATATATGTTACTTAGAAATCGATCTAACTGTATAATTTGATTTAAGCTCAAAACAATAAATGCTGACATGTAATAATTTGGGTCGAAATATACGAAAATTGACCTCTGCGGTCTCTATTAAATTACTCAGCAATTTTTTTGCCTAAACACTTAAAACACATAACATATAAAATGTAATCAGAAATAGGGGAAGCTTTCTAATCGTATTTTGCCGAAAAGTTAGCAGGCAAGGGGGCAAAGTTTACAAAGATTTGACCTTTGCGGTCTCTAGCAAACTATTTAGCCAATTTCAGGTCTAAACATTTGGAAATTTGCATAAAGGGTATTAAGACATGCAGCAAGATTTTAAATCAGTTTTGGGGCGAAAATTTCGCTGCCAAGGGGTCAGAGGCTCTAATAAATTTCTCCGTAAATTTTGGGTGTAAACACTTGAAATTGTATATGTAGATTACTTGGACATGGGTCAAACATTTTAATTTGATTTGAGCCCAAACAATAAATGTTAAATTGGGGTCAAAGTTTTTAAAAAATTGACTTCTGCTGTCTCTACCATTTTTTTCTCTATTATAGTTAAGGAAACCTATTATATAGAAAGGCATTAATGCACATATGCACACTTTTTAATATCTACATACGCATATAAAGTTATTAACAATTCATAGGGCCCGAGCAAATCCGGGCTGAACTGCTAGTCTATCTATATATCTATCCAAGTGAAAGTGTCTGTCTGTGTGTATGTGTGTCTGTGTGTTTAGATGTCCCTACGCAATAACTCTGTCAATTTCTAGTCTACAGACTCGAAATTTGATAGAGAAGGTGTTCAGATTTGAGAAAATCGATGTGATCGGTTTCTGGCCAGAAATTTGGCGATTAAGGGGTCAAAGTTCAACGATTTGACCTTTCAGAACTCTATCAAACTCCTTCAACAATTTTGGGTCTACGCACTTGAAGTTTTAGATATAGGTTCCTTGGACATGGATCTAACTTAATAACTTTATTTGTGCACAAAACAATAAATTTTAAGGGGTCATAATAAGGGTAAAATTTAAAAAAAAAATGATCCCTGCGGTCTCTTCAAAATAACTCAGACAATTTCTGGTTTAAATATTTGAAATTTTACATAAAGGTTATTCAGAGATAGGCCAAGCGTTTTCATCAGTTTGGGTCGAAAATGTTTAGTTACTAATATATAAATACATGTATGTATGGCTGTTTGCATGTCTGCCTTAAACTTTCAATGGAGGCGACGGATTTTACCAAGATCAGTATCGTTATAAAGTCGACCTTTCATACGACAAATATCTTCCCCTTCAACTAGCCACTTTTCTACAGGGGGTCACTTTTTTCGCCGATATTTGTGAAAGTTATCTCCTCTTTTAGATTGTCTAGACTTAATTTAAAAAATGTCGCTACCGGTTTGGCGGTGGTCATAACAGCATAGACGTTAGGTGTTTACCCCGTTCTTTTCCTCCTTCGCGGTACCGGTTCGAGCACACCTTTCTACTACCATATTTTTTTGCCTTTTTTTTTGTTCAACAGACACATCCAAACACCCGGGCAAGGCCGGGCTGAAATGCTAGTATATCTATAAAAGTTGAACTTTATGTGGGTGTGTGTGGGTGTGTGTGTCTTTCTGTCTGTGTGCATTCCCTTGCGCAATAACTCGATTAATTTTCAGTCTACAGACGCGAAATTTGACATACGGGCTATTGAGACTTGGAAAAATCTTTTTATTCGGGTTTCAGCCAGAAATGTTGCTATTTACCTGGCAAAGCTCAACGATTTGCCCTTTGAGAACTCTACCAACATTCTCCGCCATTTTTAATTCTAAATACTAGACAATTTTAATAGAGGTTCGTTGGGCATTGATCTAACTTCATAATTTGATTTGACCCCAAAACAGTAAATGATAAGTGGTCAACTTTGGGCTCAATATAAACTAAAAATTGATCTCTTCGGTCTCAACAAATAACAAATTTTGGTCTAAAAATTTGAAATTTTACATAAAGTGTATTCAGACATAGGGAATGCTTTTTAACGTTTTTTTTTTTTTTTACTGCAAATTAGGCTTCCAACGGGCCAAAGTTTTAAAGATTTGACATAGGTGGTCTCTAGCAAACTATTAAGCAAATTTTTGGTCTATACGTAAATTTTACATAAAGGGTATTCAGACGTTCAGCAAGCTTTTTAATCCGTTTTGGGGCGAAAATGTGGCTGGCGAGAGATCAAAGTTGAAAAAAGTTGGCCTTTGCAGATTCTAGAAATGCTCCCGCCAATTTGCGATTTAAACACTGGAGCAATTTTAAATGTAGGTTACTCGGATATGGGCAGACATTTTAGTTTGATTTGAGCCCGAAACAATAAATGTTAAGGGGTCAAAATTAGGGTAATTTATTAAAAATCACCTTTGCATTCTCTAGCAACTTTTCTCTATGGTAGTTAAGGAGGCTTATTATATAGAGAGGCATTACCATACAATTATTTATATATACATATGCACATAAATTCATGAAGAGTACATATGGCGTCAACAAAGCCGGACAGAAATGCTAGTTATCTATAAAAGTTAAAATGTGTGTCTGGCTGTCTGTCTGTGTACATTTCCCTACCAAATAATTTTGTCAATTTTCGGCTTACGGACTCGGGGTTTGACATAAGATTTGTAAACATTTCTTATAATCGGTTTTAGCCAGAAATTTTCCTGTTAAGGGTCGAAATTTAACGATTTAATTTTTAAGAACTCTATAAACTCCTCCGTTAATTTTGTGTCTAAACACTTGTAACTTTAGATATAGATTACTTGGACATGGATCTAACATTATAGTTTGAATTGAGTCCAAAACAATAAATGCTAATGGGCTATAATTGGGGGAAAAATGAACAAAATGCACTCTGGTACCTCTACGAAATTACTCAGCCAATTTTTGGTCTAAATATTTGAAATTTAACATAAAGTGTAATCAGCCATAGGGCGAGCATTTTTATCATTTGCTTTTTATCGTTTGAGTATTTAGTTAGCCAATCAGTTTTCTATTTTTCATCGCAGCTTCCTAATCAGCCAATGAGTAGCCATTTACAGGACAAATACCCAGTTGACTTTTGCTTGACCCGTTCTTTTGTGTGTACTATTTAGCGTAGACATCTATAGTTCTGACATATTTTAAATCTAGTTTATATATATATTTCATTATTTTGGGTGGGATACAAAACTTTATTATAGTTATGAAACATTGAAGACTGAGTTTTGCTGTATCTATGATAAAAAGAAGGGCAGAGGGAAAACATTTAATGGAGTTTAAGAAAAAATACATAATGGGCACAGTTAGGCGACCAGGTTTGGCCCTACCTTTCAAAAGACAAATCGATTTTTATAGGGAAACGAATTTAAACGTAGGGAGCGACTAAAATATAATAAAATCATCGGAGAGAAGACATAAATAAAATAAAATAATAAAAATCTAAAAAAAGTAATAAAATAGTCGTTCCCCAATGTTTTCTTCCCTTCGATAAATTAATTTTATTTTAATCGCACCACACTTTTAAATTCGTTTCGCTATAATAATAAAATAGTTTTTTAAAAAATCGTCGATTTAGCTTTTTAAAAGTGAGGGCGAAACCTGGTGTCTGACTCTACCCCATTATCTATTTTATTTTTCTTAACCTCCATTAAATGTTTTCCCTCCGTCCTTCTTTTTATCATGAGCGCAGAAAAATCCGCAATCTTCCCTTCTTCGTAGCTACAATATATATATATATATATATATATATATATATATATATATATATATTTAAGGTTTCAAGAAAGAAGACAGGTGCATGAAAAAGATATGCCCACTATAAATCATATGGACGAATGTCATATCTATTTTTTTTTAAATATTGGTTCAAAGTACTAGGTTATGTGCAAAAATATCATATTTTATATATATATATATATATATATATATATATATATATATATATATATATATATATATATATATATACATGGAGTTTGTTTACAAATTACTTATTTATGTATTAAATGCTTTTTGGTAACCGGTTCGTCCGCGGACGTTATGCAAATGTAGTAAAACGTTGTCGTTTTCCTATAATGCAAAAATATATGTTCTACTCACGTTCACTCCTAACAAGGCATAGCGCCACTTTAACGTAAGGTATTACTATTTACTCACACATTTGCAATCTCGCAGGAAAAAATGCCTGGCATATTAATAATTTATAGAGAATTTATATTATATTAAATAACAAAATAAAGCATTTTTAGCAAACTTTTATGATCAGAATAAACACTCCTTCTTTTATAAAATATAAACTTTCGAGCGTAGTATCTATAGCCGTTATGGAATGTCGTACTTTGACGTATGCTTCTTCATTTGGCATCGAATAATTCGTAAAAAGATACTCATGCATGTAAGGAACCAGACATAACCCAGCGTTTGCTCGGCTTTGCCCGACTCATGGTGTCAACAGCCAGATAAAACCGAGCGTTGCCGATAAAACGGGCAACAAAAAAAAAATGAAATTATAAAAGTCAGAACATCCAAAGTTAAATAAATAAATAAAAAACAAAAACATGGCGTTTATATATGCGTTTTTATCATTATTATTGTTTAAAATTGTTTTCTATTTTAATATAAATACATATTAGACAGATTTTGTAAAAATATAATAGGTAGTAATTGTTTTTTGGAAACATGTATTTTGTGGGAGGGGTTGTCCAACTATTTATTTCTTAGTGGGAGGAGAGTTTCAGCATTCCTATTTGGTATGCCCACCACAAAAAACCCCTCCTTTTCGGCCTGGTCGTATCCACCGAAGACACAGATCGGTGTAGACGTCTGCGGACGCTGTGTTTCCGGCGGTTTAGACAGACTCGTCGATTTCGTATGTGTTGGGCCTCTTATCTGCCGAGGATTCCTGAGAATGTAATCCCGGTGTATATTTGCATGAAATTCCTCCACTCCACAACTGTGTTGCGTGACTGCAATCCACATTCGCGCTGGTGATTCCTAGTTGACGCTATCCCAAATGCCCAAGTTAGATTAGCGAAGAAGGTCACAATTCTAATTGAGGTCCAACGGCAACATGTTGTACTGCGACATCGCCAGCCTTATCCGTCCTTAAGGCTTGCTATCTTGACAAGTAAACATGTCTGACTGCAGGTGGAGCACTCCTTCATTCTGCCATCAATTATTTGTCCTGGCCAAACTTTATTGCAGCGTCTGGAGTCTGGAGCTGGTTCGCTAGGTTAGTGAGATTCATTTTCACCGTTGCTCTAACGTCAGCTTTTCTTGAATTGTATGAAATTTTCTTTTTTTTTTTTACATGTTTACAATTGATATCGAGATTCTCATCTGCTGCTCGGCGCGTGCACGCGCGTAAAATTGAAATTAAACGCCCGGCATTTATTGGTTGATGGCCATGTTTTGTCAGGCAGCAGGAAGACCTGATCTGTTGACGGCATGCGCCGGACAAAGCCCAGCAAACATACGGTCTGCTAAATGCACAAGAACCCATGAAAGTGCGTAATATATTTGGATTCTACGAACGTCCCGCACGCAAGTATATTCCCAGTATTTCATTCTATTTACGCATAATAAATTCTACAACTTGGTCGTTACCTATATCTAAAATAATATTTAGTTAAGATTCTGCATTGGAACAAGTGTGTTATCATATTAAATTGTTTAATATATTTTCCTTACTGATCGCCACTCCGTTATTTTGAAAAGCGTAAGTGGTTATAATATACATAGAAAATGATAAATTATATAATATTATGCATACAAATAGGAATGATTAGTGCTACGTCATATCCTACATTATTTTTATAATATATATTTAATACTAATAAACTGCTTATTAGTGAGAAAGTAACTAAAACATATTTTCTTTTATATAAATCACATCGCATAAACATACAATTGGACAAGCGAATATATTTGATATGTATTCATATCATTAAACAATGAGAATATATATATGTATGTATATATATATATATATATATATATATATATATATATATATAAATTAAAAGGATGAACAAAAAGCACTTAATTAAATAATTAGATCAACAAGGTCGAAAATAATAGGAAGTGAAAAAGATCTTAAATGTATTGTTTTGGAAGTTAAATGCTTATCAGAGTATGAAAATGACACTATTAAATATACAAATGTAAAACCGGCTTGAAAGCATTGATATTAGCAATGAAAATGTGAAAAATACTTTTAAAAATATGAATTAATCATAAATATTAATCAGTGATAGAGGTTGTAAAATAAGGAGTGTTTGTAAAGGGGGATGTAGAAAAACGAAATAAAAATTAAAAAAAGGAAGTAAAACAGATAAAAATATGATAAAATGAGTGCCGAGAGAGAAAAAAAAACGAAAACAATATAGGTAGGCAAGCCAAAATGTTAGAAATGTTCTCCGGATGTGACGACAATAATTTGAAAACGACTGATTCGTGAATAAACGTCAACGCAATATAGTTAAAAATATAATACTCAAAAGAAATTAGTGGAACGATTTTATTTTAATATGAATCGGTTCGAAATGTAACTGGAATGGAAATTAAATTTACGAACAGTAAAGTAACACAACCATTGCAAAAATCGTTGACATAAATATATTAAGGAAGAAAATCGCCAATCAAAACTCAGAAGAAACTGAATGATCAGGACGAGCTTTGGATATGTTTACAATGTACAATTTCCAGGAAGATCAATATAAAGGCGCATTTCATATCACTGGAATTTATCCGGGGAGAGTCTGAAAATTAAGCCCAATCCAGTATAATCAGATAACACTCTCCAAATGTAGTTAAGCGTGTAAGTAATTGTTCGAGCAATCGATATGAGCGAATATAGCAAAATAGCTTTCATGGTTATAGCAAAAAGTGGTCACTAGGAGAATTGGGAGACATTATTTTAGTGAAGTTAACAGTAGAAAAACCTAGTAAAGTATTATTTAAAACTCATATTTTGTCATAAATTACATGATGGATCAGGTGCTATATAACTTTTGTTTTTAATCTTTTTATTTGAATTTGTGTATTACTTCTTTTAATCAGCTAGAGTTGCTACTTTACTGATACGTTTCTTTTATAAAACTACGTTTTTTTTCTAATTTATTTATAATTCAGATATATATATATATATATATATATATATATATATTCAGATATATATATATATATATATATATATATATATATATATATATATATATATATATATACTAGTAGGGATATCCGGAATTGCCGGGATCCACATAAAGTTCCGTTTTGGCACACCTGCTAAACTAAGGATATTAAGTAATTTACAGTAATACATGTTAGTTCCATCGTAGGCAACGTCGAAAACCCTCACAACTATTAAAAACATATCAGCTATTCTTAAAATATTGAGCGCTTTTTGATTACTATGTGCCAGTTTAAACTAATTTCTGCAGTGCTTCTTTACGTTAGACATATTTATGTCAACGAGTTTTGCAATGGTTGTATTACTTTGCTGTTCGTAAATTTAATTTTTAAAAATACGTAAAAAAACGAAAATGATTCCATTTTAAAAATAAGAAAATATTTTTTAAAAACGTAAATGAAAATGTTTATATTTTAAACATTATTACTTATAACATATAGTGTTATTACGCGCAAAAAAAGATGACCTGTGTTTGCTGCAAACCTCAAAAGCTAAGCCCGTAAGCGAACATCGTATCCATTAGTCATAAATCTGACCGATTTTATGACATTGTAAATTCATCGTATTACAATGCTGTTATAAAACATAACGCGTAGATTTTACTAAAGATAAAGGTCGGGTTGAACATCAGGAATTAATTATCAAGTAGTTTCAATGTAAACATGTTATTTTATAACCATCAAAATAATCAAAAAGCCACTAGTCTATCAGAGTACATGGAGGGGGGTCCTAATCTAATTTTTAAGCGGAAAAATGTGCATGTCTCGCAACAGCTTCCGACACATGAGTCCGAACGTGACGAAATCGGTATCGTTTTAAGGTTGCTCTTCTGGACGACAAATATTGAAACATAGGCCAAAACTACTATTACCTGTACCGTCAACTGAACCGTTTTTACAAGGGGCGGTCACTTCCATTTTTGCGATGGACGCAACATCTAAGATCTTAGGTGTTTTCACATTCCCTTCTTCCTTCGGGCTACGGGTTCGAGTCTGCCTGCGTACTACCACTTTTTTAAAACCTCTCCCCACCGGTATGCCTACTGTTGTTTTGATACCCCCGCTACAACCACTTTTTAACACCTCTCTCCACATTTTGGGTTCCTTACTGACTCACTTCTGAACACCCGGGCTTCGCCGGGTACCCCCGCTAGGTGTACATAAATGTAACAATTTCAAAAACAAAATATGCTAAAAACGAATAATAACACGAAAATTAAATAGCCTCCCACAAGTAAAAAACGAATAACCTGCCCACATTCCCCCCATATAGTTCAGCAGAAAGGGTACAAAGTGATAAAGCTATTCTCGGTATTTCGATCCCTTTTGGTGGCTATACACTAGTTTAAGCATTTTGTTAAATGCTCAATCAGTCTGGAAATATTTTTCCCCGCGTTTCGGTTAGTTTACAATTAGTAAATGCCCTTTATTATAAAAAATTAAATCAAACTGAAAATAATTCAATTGCTAAAATAACAAAATGGACTCTAGATAATGTGTATGGATAATCTTTAAACGCACTTACGATAGTGATATTATACTGTGATAATTAGGGATGCACATATACGGCTTTAACACACTTTAAGTTGGGAAATTAGCAAAGGATATCGAAAAGCAACCTCAAAAGATGACGATGATTTGCTTTCGTTACGTTTCGTTAAATAACTGCATGAACATTATTAAACTTTGTTGAGCAATTCCAAACACGCAATATACACCGCCTGGCATTTTCAAATTAACTCATGAGATATCGTGTAAAATATCGTTGGAGAATATTAATGTATTCATTGCGTGTATAAAATATATAGCGGTTTTAAAAGGATCAACAAACACTTTTAGGATTTCCCTTCAATCAGTATTTTTCTACGTTTAATATCACAAGCTAAGACCTAGGCGTATCATTTCAGTAATGTTAGATGGATATAACAGAATACACAGTGGAGACAATGCTGTGATATTTTGGTCATTACAATAGTAAACTTGTTTCTATACATAATCCAAACTAAGGGCGGTCTGTTTTAAGTAAATTACATGTAACGCGTGCTTAATTTTAGGGCAGATTCCTACATGGTGTTGCTCGCTGTGCTATTAAATTCAGTACTATTCAGATGAGAGTTATTTAACAATAACCAGGTGCAAAAGATATAGGTTCAAAATACTATTGATGAGCTTGAGATCTGTATACAAGGTGTGTATGGGAAGCAAAAGATTACTGCAACATTCCCACTGCATTCCAACTATATATTTATTTTTTAAATCAAAAGTATCGGGCCGGTGCCCGTTTAATGAATTAATATATATATATATATATATATATATATATATATATATATATATATATATATATATATAATATTAAAAACAAACAAATGTTACATTATAGAAATAAATTCATTTCTTATTCAATGAAGCTGGTTCTTAACAAGCTGCTTGAATAACGGATAAACTTTATTTATGTCGCCTGAGTGGGAAATTTTTGTTTTTTTATTAACCAATTGTCCGAAATATTAGCGTGTTCACCATAGTAACTATGCAATATTGTTCTATATAAATCAAAATATTGTATTTTGCTCGTTTTTGTTGAGCACTTATAATAACCTTGTTTTAATTCATAGAGTTTATCTCCTGAATACCTTCAACGTGGTATATATATATATATATATATATATATATATATATGTATTATACATATATATATGTATATGTATATATGTATGTATATATAAAGAACAAGTAGTTAATAAAACACGTTAAAACGCTTTGGAAAAAGTTAAAAACATATGTAATTTTACAAAGGAAACATTAAATAAATGGAAATTCCTTAATCCGCGGAGTATCGAAGAAATACTTTCCTTCTCGTCAGAGGTTAAGATTTAGTAAAATGCGAGGCATGATTTTGCTAGCAAAAGTATTAAATGAAACTACAAGTAACTCATAGATCTTACTTGATAACATAGAGTTAAGCAGAGGTAATATCGTGGATAAAAAAGTGATTTCACGTGAATGGATAATCTGGTGAAGGGTACAATTTCAAATGACGGTAAAATCCATAGATAAAAATTCCAAGAAAGTTAGTTAAAATTCCATTCGCACAAGTAAAATCCAATATATATATATTCTCAAATCATATCGTTATCACCCCCACTATTGTTTTTGTAACATGTAAACTCGTTAGAAAAATAAAAACCTTTTCCAAAATTGTGCATATCAGATAATTTAATAATTTAAGCATCTCAGCTTGTATACGCTGGAACAGTCCTATTATTTTCATAATTATTTCTTTTTGAACTCCAGGAGGTGCAGATTATTCAATCTCATTGTTGACGCTATAATGTTGCTAATTTTATGATAGCTCCATTAATCCGTTAAAATTTGGATTTATTAATTTTTGTTAAGTCTTAAACATATGTTATCTCGTTGTTTCATTACAATTTTTTTCAATAAGGTAAACTTCAATTGGAATACATATATATATATATTTATACATATATATATATATATTACTTAGCAAAATCGAAGAGAAGCAGTATAAAATATTGCAATTCATTATATATATCAAAGAAGCTATCTTTTTCTCGTTCTCGCTCTCTCTCTCTCTCTCTCTTTCTTTATATATACATATATAGATTTATGTATACATGTATATATACATTCATATATATATATATATATATATATATATATATATATATATATATAATTAATTAATTGGATATTGTAAAGGCTTAAAATAACTTCTTCCAATAAGTGGCAGAAAATGCTTAAAAATCGAAATTAACTTATCGTTTGTTCTTTTCAGGCACTTCAAAGATGGATTCGTTTTATTTGTTCATGTAGTAGGTTTTCTATTTCTCAGGAGGAGGAGTAAATCTGTCTTATTTTTTTCTTTATATTGACACGTGCGTTATTGATTCATATTTCTTCCGATGTCGTATGTATTTCTTGACTTTTGATAACCTCTCTTTTAATTTCAATTTTTATCTTCTTTAGCGACTTGGAACCGGAATGTTAACATTTTAGAATTATATAGTTTTATTTTGTTTTACGCTTCATTAATATATTTTACTCTGTCATTTACTTTTCGTTTGTATTTTGCTGCTGAGATTCTTTTCGCTAATCTTTATTACTGGTTATAAACGACGTATTCCAACGTCCTCTTTTCAAATCATGCACATCTCAAACTTTTCAAAGAATTTATTCTCTTAGCATTTCCTTTTTCTATCTTGTTATGCGGGCTCTGTCTGTTACTTTTCTATCTGTTCAGAGTGTTAATCAATATAATCTTCGTCTTATATTCATAGCATTTTATCGTATACTAGCATTTCAGCCGACGTTGCCCGGGTGTTTGGAGATTTATGTTGAGCCCAAAAAAAGCGTTCAATTTTTTTAAACTTTGACTCCTAATATGATCCCTTAACCTTTATGGTTTTGTGCTCAAATCAAGTTGTTAAGTTAGACCCATATCAAAGAAATCTATATCTAAACTTTCAAGTGTTTAGACCCAAAATTGGAGGAGGAGATTGGTAGTTTGATACAGTTCTTAAAGGTCAAATCGCTGTACTTTGACCCCTTAACAGCAAGACTTCTGTCCGAAAACGGAATAGAAAGATGTTCCCAACTCTCAATACCCTATATATTGAATTTCGAGTTTCTACAGTTAAAATTGGCAGAGTTATTGCGTTGGTAAAGGTACACACACGGAGACACGTTCCCTTATATATATATATATATATATATATATATATATATATATATATATATATATATATACATAGATTATCAAGGTGTTTAGTGTAATAAGACTTTATTATAGTATTATTATATTAAACGAGTTCTATATTCAAGGTCTTGACTGGAATTTCTGCTTACACGTATTGTATTTCTTATTATTCTGAAGTAAACTATCTTTTCTCAAATATTTGATTAAGATTCGAAAATTAAATGGCATTTTAACGGTAACGCATTTGTTACAACGGGCCGACTTTCTTTGATATATAGTAATGTTGTACTTGTGTGAATTTATATAAATATTGCACTTATAGCTTTCGATAGCATTCCATTATATAACATATCCTCATTTGGTGTCGATGGATTAGCCAATAATAGTTATTATATAGCTTAATGATTACAAATTTATTTGCAAGTTCAAATAGGCATGATATACTATTTAATATATATATATATATATATATATATATATATATATATATATATATATATATATATATTGCAACCGCAAACTAAATAATTAGGAAAAATATTGAGACTAATCGATTTTTACATTGAGGAGTTAATCGTTCTTGCAATTTTAAGTCGTTTAATGAATGTTACATGAATTATCAAAGGTAGAATAACTGCCTATAAAACAGTGTATATCTTTTACTTTTCTTCATAATTTCAACATTCCAAAGTGAAGGTTGTTTTTATTCAACAGATATTACCGTTGATTTCTTTAAAATTAACTAAATACTTATTATGGTGAATTAATCAAACAATTTTAACTAGAATTTTATAAGTAATTTTATTTTACACTGTAGCATTTTATTTACATAAACATACTAGAAATAGTTAATAAAATGAATTCATGGAATGAATACAAAAATTACACGAAAACCGGAATTTACTGTTTGATTGACTTAATACGTCTCTAATTTTTGGTAAGTAACGATGTATCTATTTTCTGTAACTGATAAAACGTATACCTGTTAGGACTTAGAAATTCTCATAAAAGTAAACGTAATTCTTCCATGCCAAAGTATAGGATCATGTATGCAGTTTGAGTAGATTGCCCATTGAAAATATTTATTCAGTCAGAATTAAAATTGTTTTAGCACGGTGGCAGGATAAAAATATATCATTGCAAAATTCAACATAACACACTATGCTTTATAATAGTGGTTCGTTCATCTAAGAGACTGTTTTATCACATGTTGTTTCCATAGAATCCACTAAATCTTTATGATCATATTTCCCTGTTATTCCAAAATGCTTGCACACTATATTCTAAAGCTATACCGTATACCTATACATTTCTGGACAGATTAACACTCGTTACCTTTCAATTAAACATTAAAAATAATAGAATTATGTAATGATACCATTTTAACATTGTTTACATTCAACGCCTTTCAATATAATATTAATATATATATATATATATATATATATATATATATATATGCTCTCAATATAAGTCTTTCCTCATAAGTTAATCATGTTCTCTTATATATTTTAGATATTGACAGTTTTAGAGGCGTTGACCAAATTATTCACGAAATATGTATTTAATGTATACAATTGGAAAAAAAACTAGCAAAAAAAATTGACATACGCATATCTTTGCCGCGATTATTGAATTAGTATTGTAGGAATATTATATGAAGCTTTCGACGCATAATTTATACAGGTGTATGATATGGTGAAGCTGACACCGCATTTGGTATAAAAAGAAATACATTTTGTATAGTAATTATTCCGATATTGTTAGCTTTGCATACCCGCTCGAAATCCATAAAAAAACGCTGCACGTTTATGATATTCGTGTTGATGTTATTGTAGGGGTTATCGTACGCGTTTTTGATTTATTAGAATGAAATAAATTATAAAATGTATTAACAAGAGCATTCAGAAGCGTGAGATTGTTCTGACTCTCTGAAACCACACTGCATCATGCCCTGACTTTCGGCATTTACTTATATGGATGCGTTCATTAGGTAATAGCACTCGTTCTAAAGTTTATTACTATTAATGTCTCATATTCAGAGCAGACCATGCGTGGGTCCGTGAACTACTTTTTTTTATTTTTGCCATAACAACGGTGTTCTAGTGTTGTTTGGGGAGACGAAATATGAAATTTGTTGTCGACGGTTCCAAATCCTTTATTTCTTCTCATCATAAATCATCTTGATCCTCACCTATATTTTTCCTTTGCTCGCTTACGCTTTCTGTGTGTGAAGTTCCAGCTCTACTCAATGTAGATAACGTTGCGTATTCTCTTTATCACCTATTTTTTCGTACTTAAAAAGAAACGTTATTTATAAAGTTCTTTAATGGGCCACTTTTGAGTGGCACATTGAATTTTTTTGGTTTATCACGGTAAAAATTTTCGAATACTGATATGATTTTCCGGCCAAACATAATTTCCGCTGGAGATTGAGTTGCTGGTGTGTTGGAGTTTGCCGTAATCCTATAAAGTTGAAGAAACAGTTGCGTCGTCTTTTCTGTTGATGAATCATTATCTGTGTTTAATGCCTTTTAGTGTGTCTGCAACACGTTCGGAGTGACCGTTGATCATATCATGATTTTCCGGTAGGGTATGATATTTTATTTTTGTAAGTCTCGAACAAATTTTTGAACTCTGAAGAGGTGAATTGAGTAAAGTTTTTACTAACAAGATAATCACCAACACTAAAACGAGCGAGCAGTTCATGTATAAAATTAATGGCCATCGGTGTTGTGAGTTTTCTAGGTCTTAGCATTTCCGGCAATTTGTAGAAATTATCTAACATTATCAACAAGTAATACTCTGGCACTAACAACTAGTAAAAGTCATCAAGTTGTATCGCAAAGACGATTTGTATCCTGGCGCACGGTTGTTCAGATTTTTTCCGATGAATAATGAGTGTGACTTTGCTGCCAAGGCACACCTTTTTGTGCTTTTTACGACATTAATGATATATTAGTCTGTGAACGGCCAGTAAACAAACCTGACATTTCATCTTGCTAGTGCCGAGACAGCACAAGTGGAATTTTTTATGCATTCTCCTTTGAAGAGTTTTAGGGATAATCACACTTTTACCAAAAGTATGACGTTGTCGCAGAGTGAGAAGATATCTGAAGTAAAATCGCCTTGTGTCCATTTCTGTTTTGTGGTTTTGATGACTTTATCATTCACTGCTTCTTTATTCAATTCTTGCAAAGTCACACATTTTTCCCGGTTTGTCCTGCATATTATCTTTTTAATTTCACTGTTTAGGCACAATGTGCCAATTACTAATTCCAGTACAGGTCCCTATTGGTGATTTTCTTAATATAGGAATTCTTACTTGAATTCGCAATTCCTAAATATTGCCCCGCATCTTAATTAACACTCGGTGTTAAAACTGGGTAAACTTTTTTTTACCCAAAAATAAATAAATGTGATTGTTGTCTGTTTGAAGTTCAATGAATCTTTCGTGCAAATAACTTGAAAATTACTGCCATTCTTATCTTTTATATATCCTAAATATTGAAGGTTCTGTAAGAAAAAAATCACATTTACTTTGTTTTATTTTTAATTAAGCGTTTGTATTTGTCCGAATACTTCGTAAATATGGTTCTTATGGAGATTTATCTTTTTGCGACTATTATAATATTGACACGATATGCGATTGCAAAGTGAGGGTCGTTTGGCATAACATGTTGCAAGATTGCAGGCGCTAGTTTTTCTTATTTACAAAAATCTCGATGGCTATTTATAGAGACTAATTTACCCCTCTCATTTTCTTACGGAGATTAACAAATATGCAATATTCAGGTCGATATTCGAGTAACAGTTACTGCAATTTAGTTGCGTAAAGACTTCTACTGGACTTAGTAGGAGGTAATAGAAGTTTTCTAATAGCGCATTCATGCCGGTCAAAAAATCTGCAGGAACACGGATTTCACCCCATTCTTTTTTTAAAACTTACACGGTTGGAGCATCCCACTGACAGCATTATATTTTTAATAGTATAAAGACAAGTTTATCAAGCTCCTGTTTATTTTTTTCTAATTAGGCAAATGGCACGTTCCACGTTATTGCTAATTGAATATTTTGATTTAACCTTAGTTTCGCGGTTATTTTCGTGCATTTACCCAGGTCAAATGGGAAGAATTTAGTAAATTCCTTTTTAATCCAACATCCGATTCACTGTTGCTGATGGAAATGATTTTGCCTCTCACCAAGACGTGGATATTTGTCCCCATGAGTTATGTTCATGCATTCAGTACGAACCGAATAAATTTGTGGTACTTTTAATATCTAAATTTTTAATTTTTATTGTTCCCCAGCTGTTAAATATTGGTTAAAAATAACCCACGAAGTTGAGTTGTATGCTTTTTAGCACATTTTCTGTTTTGTGAGATCTCAAAGTTGTGGGTCTATATAATTTTTCATGTATTTAAATTCCGTATTGATATTGTAGATTGTTGACGTCATAGTCAGATAATTCCCTTAAACACAATATTTACTATTACAGATTTACGTATAAATTCTCATGGGGTTCGACGGTTTTTTATGCGCATCTGAATTTTATTCTGGTGTTCTTTACATTTTTATACATTTTTTATTTGGTCTCCTTTATTTTGCTTAATCCAGCTTATTTCTATTTGTATGGTTTCGTACATTTTCTCTTTAAGTGTATTTCTATTTTGCTTTATTCATTTTACAACAATTTCTGATTCAGTCGTTGTTGCTTCATTTATTCTTTCATCTATTTTTTTATTCATTTTCTATCATATATGTATTATATAATTATTATATTTTCTCATTCGATTTTTTATTAATTTTCCTTCAATATTCTCTGCAATTTTTCCTTAACTTACTACCACTACTTGTTTATTCATTTTTTTAAATTTTTTTTTTGTTTTGATTTATTAATTTTCCCCAATTTTGATTTTTTAATACATTGGATTCAGCTTAAATGATTTATTTTTTTGTTTAAATATTCATGTTTTTATTATTTTTTTAAATTTACTTTCTAACATATTTTTTTCCACTATTGTTGCGGGAGTAATGAAAATAACAATATAGTTTAAGGCTGTTTTGCCGCAAATCTTTAATAGATAAAATGAGTGTGTTTACGCAGCGAGGGAAAGAAACTTGATATGGTAAATTTAAAAACGCTTAAGAAGCCTTCCAATTATCTAATGAAGCAACAACATGTGAACAAAGGCGACGTGCGTACAAGATTTGAAGGTATTTTTATATCTCAAGAAGAAAATCTATTATTTCTGAATATTTTGTTTTCACATAGTATTTTATTTTTTTGTTTTTTTTTATCTTAAGAAGCAACTCCATAATTTCGGAATAGAGATGTTTTGTTTTCACGAGATAATCTTCCCAGGTGGTATTTCTTTTTTATTGTTAGCAATAATTATTCGTTATCTGTTATGTGATAATGAGACACACCTCTACTAGGATAATAACCATACCATTTTTCATGAGAAGAGTGGTGTAGATAGTGTGCGTTTTGTTGTCAGCAGACGGTACCCTCAAGGATGAATAAGTTATTCATTTTTGTCAAGGTGTTGGTGTGTAGTGTCCGTTTTATTATATTGAGACCATCTTACCCAGAATTACACCCAACTTTAGTTTTATAACTGATAATGCAATGTTTGTTATGTGGTTATAAAAGCATACTTCCACGGATTACCAGCACATTAATCTATTTGGAGAATTAAGTTGCGTAGTGCCCATTTAATAACCATTAAACCATCCCTCCATAGAAAATCTCCTCCTTGTCTTTTATATTATCAGTAGTATATCTTCTTTTTTCTGCTGATGAGATTACCCCCCCCGGAGTTACTATTAACCTTCTCTGGAGGGAGGGTCTATAGTGTCTGAATTGCCGTCATGTAGACTTCATTCTATGGAGTATGCCCTCCATTATTTTCAATAAGTTAAATATTGTGGCTGTGTGTTCTCATGTGACAATTCGCCTGGGACTAAAATGGCATTCGTTTTATTTGGATACAAGAGTTGACTGAAGCCCAATTCCTTGTATAGGAACCACTCCCCCATGCATTAGTATCTTCTGTTTGGTAGTATTAAATACGTTATTTTGTTAACTTCTCTAAGGAGTTAATGTGTAAGTTTTGTAATGAATGGATAAAAAACATATATCAATAATGTAGAAGATTACATATAAAAGTGGCATTTATGTATCTCAATTGCATATTAAAACAAGAGTAAATTAGTAAGCTTTACACATCTGGTTGCGTCGTGGAGTAGGGTTAAGACGTCAGGTTTTGTTTTACTTTCTTTCCGCCTTCGCCTCACAAGTTCGAGCCTGCCCTACTACTACCATTTTTGTTTTTTTTGCTAAGCGCACACATCCAAACACCAGGGCAACACCGGGTTCTCCCGCTAGTCTAATATAAGTGAAGACTGTGAGTTGTCTGAAACTACACTCTGTCCTTTTCCTGCCCGTACTGTATAGAAAACACGTAATTGCAGCAGAATTACTGGCATTTTGATCAAGCTTCAAGCTAACTGAGAGAATGCGTTTGTAGTGCATATTTCGAATTTAAACATAAATACTTTAATTATTGCACAGGATGGAACAATGAAATTGTCGCCCTACGATATGGTTCTAGTTCCGTTTGAGGAATAGTGGTTTTCATTTTTGTCGTAGACGCATTGTATCATATCTGAAAGTGGCACAGTGTTCAACGAGCGATAGCTAAGATGCGCCTCTGTAAAACTCATCTTTTCCGATGTAAGTAACGGAACAGCACCATTGCCAGCTCCCGGGAAATGCATCACTGGAGTTACCCGGAATGTAGCGAGGGTGATGAAAAGACAGTTTTCTGCAATAGTCATGGTCTTTGGTGTGATTTCAAGTGAAGGCCACACCATGCCGGCTTGCCTGCTCGAATTCAGCTCAACGGGAAAGTGCTGAAGAGTGTGGTGATCCCCTTCTGCAAATAGATGACGGTTGACAAACACTGGGTGTATTAGCATGCCTCAGAGCTGGCCAACGAGTCCAAAGGAACTTCAGAAGTTGTGATACGACTTTCTACTCTTCTCTCACTGATCCCTCTTTCTTAACTGGTCTGCCCCTGCTGGACTATTTCGTTCGGGCGTGCATTGAGAACATCACAAACTGACCTCCTACAATACCAAAGCAAGCCTGATTACCGAATATTCGTCGAGTTTCCACTTGCGATTGTGGAAAAAGAAAGCTCAAGACGTTGGTTTAGTTTGAAGACATTATTATTAAATAGATGTCAACTCTACTACATAATACTGTTATCTGGATTTGATATTTTGTAATATGTCTTTCTTTAGAGCGATGGTTTTATCGTTTCACCTTCTAGATAGCCATTCTAAGTGAGTCTACACCCATATATATGAACGATACTAATGAAAAACGTGCAGTTAAATTGATTTCTGATGTAATTATCATTGACGATTGCATTCTATTTTATCATTAACAGATTTTAAGTCCTTGATATACACTTTTTTTATGCGATGTCATAATGTTGTAAATATTATATAGCCAAAAAGAAAAGACGAAATAAAGAGGTGCTCTCCTTGAACGTTTTCCATCACAATAATTTGCCAATATATTTTACGCAAATTATTTCGTTTAACCTCGAATTTTATTTAGTTAATGTTTTAATATAACGCATTTTGAAATATTTGAAATATAATCCCATTAAAAAATACAGAATTATAAACATACCACGTGATTAAGGATAGTGTGAGATGATTGAAGTCAAATGTTTGCTTAATGGATTTGGTGGTATTAAAATACTGATATAAGCTCGAAGTAGTGATTTTATTTATTAAATATTTACACGTAGAATATAAATAAAAAGAAAGTATATGCAATGATTTAACTTTTATTTAAATTAATCAGAGATACACGATCCCTCCCATTTGTGTATTAGGAATAATCTATTCATTAACTTTACCGCATTATAATTTGATCACATTTCGAATTAGTTTTAATGACACTTTTCGGAAAGGAAATACCCTATATACCGCATTAATATCAAACATTGCAGTTCATTAATATCTGATATTACCTACCTTATAACATACGTGTATAGCGAGAGTTTAGTGTCGAAGGAAGTTCCCGTCTGCGTTGCTATGAGCATGCATTGTGAGAGTAATGGTATAATACGTATATTAATATTATTTATCCTTACCGTTCAGAGATTTACAATTAGATAACAAAGCTGATAGTATTTATAGTAAACTGAACAATTCATTTAAAGCATTTATATGCTTTTCAGATAATAATGCACGATTCCTTTACATGTCTCAGCAATTTTTAGGCTAATACGTTGACAGACTATGTATACATATATATATATATATATATATGTATATGCCCTTTTACCTTTTCTATCTGCAATGATTATCCTATCATTGTCATGCGAGTACACCTTGAATATATTGTTTTGTTATTGTCTTGTTTATGCGTATGTTCCCGTGCATTGCTTCTTAAGATCCAATTCTGCTTACCATCACTACTTTAGATAATCCCATTGATTAATCGCGATCTTGATACGCAATAATTATTCAATACAGTAAATAGTATATTTAAACAATGTGAAATACGCAGAAGCAATAACTCATAAGACGCTACATTCAACGAAAATCGGAGTGTACTCTATGAAATATTATAAGTAAGGCACTATCTTTGATGCATCCTTTTCGTTCGTTATGATTTTTATATAAGGGGAATAAATAATCAGATTATCGTTTTTAAAATCAAGTTAACAGTTAAAGCAGTGTATAAGACATCACGAAATTATTAATAATTAAATGCAAATGACATGAAAATATTGCTGTACATTCAGATTTATCCCTCCAAAATTGTACATTTACGAAAATTGAAGAGCAGCTCCAATAATTAAAACCTACCGTTAGATTTAGTAATTATCAATTAAGACATGTGTGTTTATGTATTGACATATGCCTGCTGTTTGTGACATAACATATAACACTAGTTTAAGATTTAATAGTCCTGAGTATATTCTCAATATAAATATCTATGTCATAATCGTACCTGTGTCCGTGGGATGTTACTGTGGCATTGAAATATTTTTATTTTAAAATACATAAAGAGTTGAATAAAGTAATCCAATATTTTTGCAAAACATAAACAACGCCAACCGTCAAAATAATTCATAAATACATATATAATTATCCATTTAAATCATTTTAAATAATTTTAGAATTTGTTTATGTATAATAGGACTAGGCTGTTTGTTTCAATTTGAGTTACCTATGGACACATAAAAAAGCGTAAACAGTTTTTCCTACCTTGGCATATTCTTTAATTATTTTTAAATTATTCTTTGAACATAATCTGATAACATTTACGCAAGGATATTGGAAAATGACTCTCCTGTATCATGTAAGAAAATTTCGTCCTGCATTAAATTCATCGATCGATGAAACATTTTTAATCAATACGAAATTCGTGAAACATTATTAGATATATGCTCTTTGATGTAAATTCTTTGGCTTAAATCATGCAATACTCTATAATAAGCGAATCATGTAGGCGTATATGCCAAATAGAATTCAAGTACATTGATATAACAATGCTTCCTCAATAGACAAATTATGTCCTGAAAACAAAATCGCATGAGCAGTTCCTAAGATGCTGTCAAAATCATTCAACGCTAAATAATACTTTTTTGAATAATAATAACAATAATATTAATAATAATAATGTTATTTTAAAGAAGAATCTTAGAGGAAAACATGTATATTAACTCCTTATGCGTAAATAGTTACAATTTATGGCTCAAAAAGAGATAACTAACGTACACTACCAAAATAAGAAAACCGGTATGTGCAGAACTTCGTTCACAGCTGCATTCTGAACGCGCAGATAGATGGTTTAGATACGCATAGTTCACACATATGCTGGTGGCCGTATTGGAAAAGAAAAATACAAATTCCTTTGAGACATGCGTATACAAATGAATAAATTTTTCTTGTAAAGAGACCAGGTGCAATAATAGTTATCAGAAAGAAAGATTTTTTTCTAAATAGTAGATTGCGTTGTCGTTGCAGTTATAAAGAAAGTTATTGCGTAATGTTTATTTGGATTTTAAATGATGCATTTTCAAATAACTTTTCGTTATAATGCCTTAATTTAAGCATTTTAAAGGACATTACTTGCTTTATCGAATCGTGTAAATTTCAAACGTTTAAACACAAGTATGTCTACCCGTAAGGACGTTGAGTTTAAAACAGGAAAAAAAAACAAATTCGCACAATTTTCTTGTTTCAGTTCATACTAGGCCCAAAAGCAGCTGAAACAACTCGCAATATAAATATAGCCTTTTGCCGAGACACCCATTACCGAAGCTAAGGCACAATGGTAGTTGAAAAAATTCCCTGGTGCCGAAATGAGTCATGAAGATGATTAAGATAATTGTCGGCCATCGAATGTTGCCAACGATGAATTAAGAGCCTTAGGAAAAGCCAATCAACGCAAAATGGTTCGGGAACTTTCTTCTGAATTACGCGTAAAGTATACGACGATTTCAAACAACTCGAGAGACGTTATTAAGAAAAAATTGATAAATGAGTGCTGCATGAATTGAATAACAACCAGCAGAAATGCGGTTATCAAGTATAATCTTACCTTTTTTCCTAATAAATAATTCTTCTGAACACACACGACATTGATGTTAATCTGTGGTGTATGTTTTTATAAGTGACGAAATGTAGATTTATAAATTTATATTTTTTTCTTACAAGTTCGGCAAATGTTAGTTATATTTAGCCCAGTTTTATTTGACAATTAATGATGAAAAGATTAACACCCGAAAAATTCATAGATTTGCATGACAAGGACCAGTATTTTTCACCGACCTACATGTCATCTATCTTCCCCTAACAGCTCTATCTACTTACATCTAGTAGCACACGCCATCCCCCAAATAAATGTAGACTCATATTAATAAAAATATTGCAATTCCACAGTCTTATATTGTAATTTTCGATTCTCAATCATAGAACACCTACACATTTGCATAAACCGTCAATGATACAAAATGTGAAGGAGAGTATACATGATAGTTTTTGAACCGATTTTAATCGATTTTAAATAAATTCACTAAGCACCCTTTTTTTTTTAGCTCACATTAAAACAATTCATGGAAGTCGGAAACCATGGCGTAATTCAATTTACAGTATAAAAATGTTCGAACATTAACCCGCCAAATAGAAAAGATGGATAGCATGTGAAACAAACAGAAATTATCCATGTTGTCTAATGAAACGTGAGTTAGAGAAATAATCCTGCCAAAATATACCATAATGTATGCACCCACACGCACCCACACACGCTCGCACCTCCCCATATATATATATATATATATATATATATATATATATATATATATATATATATATATATATATATATATATATATAGGTGTGGGTGTGTGTTTGTGCGCGTGTATGTATATATTGTTATAATATATCAATTTATTTGGAACATACTTTCATTTTTTCGCCAATGTAATAAAGTTAGGAATGTACTATAAAGCATACACTATATATATATATATATATATATATATATATATATATATATATATATATATATATATAGGATATTTTTGCACATAACCTTAGAGCATTATTTTTTAAATAGATATGACATTCGTGCATATGCATAATAGTCGGAACATCTTTTTCATATGCTTGTCTTCTTTCTTGAATCCGACACATTGCCAGTTATTAGTAAGAGAATTATAAGATCTCTAAATAAGTGTACGTTTTCCTGTTGGAATTAGGAAAGACAACGCAATAGCAACGTCAATACTTTTAAAACATATCATAACAAGTATGTCTACCAACATATATAACTATGAGCGAAATACTTTAATATATTTAAGACTTGTATTTGAAGATTATTTTACAACGCCTACTGTACAAGTGTTTATTTTTAAGCAATATAAAGTAACATATTCTCATTTGCTATGTATTTTATTACGTCAGAACATTACCGTAAGTACTATGGAAATGACGCCAACAATGGATGACTGCGGGCAATTTCAACATTTAAGAAAGTTGTATATTGCACGCAATACCAACTCCCCATATATCAATGAAGCTAATTACAATCGTATGAAACTCGGCAACTCATCCAAAGATGCAGTTCATTAGTGGAAAATATACAACACATAACATTAGTGACTATGTGTACAGCTATGCATATGTGTATACATTTACGTTAATGTTTGTATTTTTTACATTAACATCCGACAAGTTTAGATGATTGGATCATTCTGCATTTGAACATTATATCAAGAACTTATTTAAAAGTATATATGAAAAATGCTAAGGATATTCGATTTACTCGACAAACACTTGATAATATTTAACCATAGTACTCTTAGCTCGCATTCGGGGAAATTAAAATTAGTCTATATAAATTCTTTTTATAGGGAAAATAGTGATGATTAAGTAATAATAAATACAAAACTATCTATTTCACACTTAATCGACATTAATTTCATAGTCAGGTAATTTCATACTGACCCTTTCACACTTAGTAAAATAATGCTTTTTCATACATATTTCAATTTATTGTACTCTGCTATATTTTTATATTAAATGTGTTGAAGCTTTACATCCGTAATAATGTATAACTATTAATAACGTTAGAAACAATGTTTTTAATTATTTGAAAATAGTTAATTCTTCAAATATTTTCTACATATATATATATATATATATATATATATATATATATACGTTTTATTTTTATTACTGTATCTTTCTGTTAAGTTACATTATTGTTTCAGCTACCCGCCCGTTTTATGGCCGTCTGTAGTTACAGACGGCCATAAAACGGTCAGTTAGCTGAAACAATAATGTAACTTAACAGAAAGATTCGGTTAGAAAAGATAAAACCCATATTTGCTCTACAACAGTATTAAGCACTCTCTTCAGTTTTTATTAATTACCATTCCTACTATATATATATATATATACACATATATATATAAATATATATATAAATATATATATATAATTTTTATTCTATATTAAAGCATTATAGGTACTGAGTCGCGTTTATATTTTTAATGCAATTAATTGATTGTTTTTCCTTTTTTAATTAAGTAAATATTGTGACTAAATATTTTTGGTACATTGCAATCTATAAATATTCGTTATATATATATATATATATATATATATATATATATATATATATATATATAAACAGAGATGTGTGTGCCACAGACGGTTTCTGATTGGTTAATCCAATAATCACATCTCCTAAAAAAACTATGGTGCCTACGTTCTTACATTTACCATAAAATATTATGCCCTTATTTATTGTCCATCTTGGAAGGGGTCTATTTTTTCCTAACTTGCCATTTACAAATTACAAAATTACGAAACTTACACCAGCCATCACAATCCAACCTCCGACACCACGTCCGCCATTCTGGCGCTAGCCGCACACACGTACACACAACACGAAAACAAACGCTGTCCTCCAAAGGACAGACTATTAGTACTACTACCAGCACACAAACACACACGCACACACGCACACATACACACGTTCACTATCGTCCTTGTGTACGTCACGTTGTTATGGCAACCAAGCCCGTTCCCTTTTATCCATTCATTTGCTTATACTTTCTTTTACTACATATTTTATTTATTTTTTTATTTATTAAAGGTAAGAGAGTAATTCGGGTATGCATACAATACTGTTAACCGTTAGTTTGCGTGTTCGATCCTGATCGATTCTACTTTTTTTTTTAAATTCTTTTTGTTTATTAAATCCTATCCGAACCGGGGACGGATTATACTCTTTCCTTCCACCTCCCCCCCAAGGGTGGGTTCCTAACGGAAGGGCGTCCGATCCTCCACCTACCTACGGGCAAGCAGGGGGGGCTGGCCACCATCCCCCCACCAAAAGGGGAAGCCTGACATTTTCTCACCCGAAAGGGGGGAGCTTGGCAGTTTCTCCCCCCAAAGGAGGGAGACGGTGCCCCCCAAGGGTGGGGGGCGAAGAGGCCAGGGGGAGGTACCTTTTTTCTTTGGGGGCGGGGAGAAGCCTCCAAGCACCCTCCTCCCTGAAGGTTGGGTTGGGGATTATCTCTCCCTGAAGGGGGGAGGCCGGCACCAAGCATGTAAATCCAGAGGGGTGACTTTTTTTGTTACCCCTCGGAGTGGGAAGGGGGCCGATCACCCAGGCAACGCCGGGTAACCCCTGCTAGTATATATATAATAGGATGACAAGAGAATGAAATGAAGACACAAAACTATAAATAGGTAGATATAGAATGGATCATTTATTGAATAATGGAATAGAGGAAATATTTGGGGGATAGAAGGGAGTCTTTATGTCAGGGAATTTCGAAGCCTAACGCTTCTCATCAGAAGAGTAGAGAAGGTGCTAGGTAGCATGGTTGGGATGCGGCGTCTAGCCTAACTTCGTTAGGGATGAAAAAGATTAAGAGGAATTATAGAGTGTTGGGGGAAGCTTCAATGAATTCTAAATAAATAAGGAAAAGCTTATTATATATAGTATGATATATAAGAATATAAATTGTATTTAACATAGTTTTGAGATTTAAGGGTAAATTTGTTATGGTTGAAAAGGGGTGTAATGCTGCTGCGTGGTGATTTATTTTAACGGTTTATGGGGTGTATATTTTCTATGGAGCGGGTAAATTTTTATTATTTTGGTGGGGGGTAAGTAAGGTTGTAAAACCGGAAGGTAATATGCTGCAATATATTTATAAGTTTCTATTGTTATGATATATGGAGTATGATCATAAGAGGGCGGTTGGAGATTAGTGTGGCAATGACGAGGTGTGCAAATAACTTGATGTAAAATGTTAAGTATACATATTGATGTTAAAATGGGGGAGTAAGGGAACCATAGCTACTTATGAGAGTGGTAAAATATACCAAATAATAGTAGGGTAATTATAATAGTACGGAAGATAATAGTAATGGCAATTATAATAATAGTAGTAATTATAAAGTTGGACATAAACTAAATGTAAAATTAAATATGATAAAAAAATTAATATAAAAAAATAGAATAAAATAAATAAAATAAAAATAAAGAAAAACTTAAAAGTAAACATTAAATTTAAACATTAAATATAATGTTACCAATAGTTGTGATAAAATTAAATTCCAAATTACTGTTAATGACACTTAAGATGCAGATAATAGTAGCAATGATGGTGCAATTACTAGAGTTATAATAATGATATCAATTTCAATGAAGATTATAATTATAATAATGATGATAAAAGCAGTAATAATAATAACAATAGTAATAGCGTAAAAAAACAGTGCAGTAATAATAATGATAAGCTTCTGCCACCACCTCCAAACATCGCCACAAACATTAACAATAATAATAATGTAATACTGTTAATATTTAATTATTACGGGTGCGTAAAAGAAAAGGACACATACAGGTGGGGGGTGAAAATAGAAGGAAATGGGGTTTAGGGTGAGGGGTAATTGGACTCGTATAAATATAGTAAAATAGAGTGTATATATATATATATCTATCTATATATATATATATATATAGATATATACATACACACACATATATATATATATATATATATATATATATATATATATATATATATATAAATGAAAATTACAATTGAATTTACCAAAATGATCCAAGATGGTAAAATTAAAGTAAATTATTAATATTAAAGAATTAATATTTATAAAATTATCTCAGCCAGATATAAAATCTCGATAAAGCCAAATAGGACATAGAGCTTATAACATGAGCAAACAGTTAATAAAATATATTAAAAAACACTTTGAAATGAGTTAAAACATATTTAATCTGAAAATGAAACACTAGATAAATGGATAGTCCTTAACCAGTGGAGTTTTTAGAAGAAATACTCTTCTTCTCATCAGAGGGTAGGAATTAGCAAAATGCGGGATCGGATTTTGCATGCAGAAGTATTTGATGAAACAAAAAGTAAGTCAAATATCTTACCTGAAAAGAAAATAAGTTAAGCAGAGGGAATATGGTAAAGAAAAAGGTGATTACACATGGATGGATAGTCTGGTGGAGGATAAAAAATCCAGTGACGGTAAAATCCAAATGTAAAACTTCAAGAAAGTTAAAAGAATTTCCATTTGTACAAGTAAAATCCAAGGAAATCCCGTAATTGGAAGAAGATGGTCCATAATAATCCAAAGGCAGGAATCCATGGAATAATTCACAAAAATGTGTACAAGGAAAAAATAATAATATCAATAAAAGTAAAATAAGATGTTCTTTTCACTCTACTTCCGAGACATAGCTATAAATAAAAAAGATCTGGGCAGAGAAAGGAGAGAAAAAATGATAAAGTTAAATATAAAATTAAGGGAAACAAAAGTCAAAATGACCCAGACAGGAAATTTTAAAGGTACGAAAATTTATATAGGGCAAAATAATATAGGTCAACTGAAATGTACAGGTCATCACTTAAATAATGTCAGCAAGAGTTGTTAAACGACATTAAAAGGAAAAAATAAAAAAGGAAAATAAAAATAAATAAATAAATATATAATAAATAAATAGAAAATAAAGAATAAATAAATAAAAAATAAAATATAATAAAAAAATATAAAATATAATATAAAATAAAATGAAATAAAATAAGAATAAAAATGAAAAATAAAAGATATAAAAAATAAAAAAAATTATAAATATATATATATATATATATATATATATATATATATATATATATATATACGCATACACATACATATATCCGTATCAAAAAAAAATGGATGTATAATAAGAAGGGAAAGCGTAACTGCTCGGTGAACAAAGGCCCGTGGGTTTAAATTAAATGATTGATTCACTGGGAACGGTAAATTTCACGCGCCCACTTAAAAACTTCAATTTTCCTGAAACTCGATTAGAAGGGCATTACATTTATGTTTATATAGGCAGGCTAGACCTAGAAAGTGTAATAAATACTTTTTCGTTTATGAACACGAGGTACAGGTCGATCGAATCGCCATAACTGTTTATGTATTAGTATAATCCCCGAGAGATCCAAACGTATACTTTATAGCAGTCCTTTAAATTTCCATATTTCTCCAAATATTTTTTCGGGGTTGGTCTTTCGTGGATGGTTTTGTCTGGTGAATTTTATTTCTCCTAATTTGGCTGGCGAAAATTTGTATATTTTCAGCGGAGGCTCTTGTGATGGGCATTGTCCAATGCTGAATTAGTTCAACTGTGTTCAAATCTAGGTTATATTATCAGTAGGGGTTAGCATCTAGGTGGAACGCTTTGCTGGTAGTCGGAGGGGGTAGGATAGGGATGGGGGTATGTCTGTATGGGTGACGGGGGTGGGTTGGGTTGAATCGGGGGAGCTTTTGTTAGGTTATATATTCGGTACATTTAAAAGTTTTCATGTGATACTACTGGGTGGAGGGTTTAACGTAAATGTAATACGCTGAGTTTTAAATAATTTCTTATTGGGGGGGATCGCCAGTGGGGTTTAAGGGTGATGGATAGATAGTTCTAAATTTAGGTTTTAAGTCTTTATCCCTGTGAGGTGGTTTCTAAGCTATATTTTCATTGGGCCTTGATTTTATATTGTTTAGGTTATATTCTCGTTGCATCTAGTGCTAATTGGTGATTTGGTTGCAGTTTAACAGGTTGTGTATAGCGTACATGTTTACGGGGGTAGGGTTTGTTAGATAAAGTTGTTTATGGGTTTATGATTAAGGCTGATATATTGTTAATAATGCATTGCCAAGATGAAGGCTATTCTTGGTTGGAAATTTATTTAAAATTATATAAAGGTTGTGTGTTCAAATGGGGGCATATATTATATATTAAAGCGTTGAAATATTTTTTTCTGCCGATCTTTTCAGATCCTGCGAGATTATAGGTCGTTTAAATAATAGTTTTGGGTGTTGATGTGATGGATATTGTTGCATTTTATGGATGTCGAGGAAGCGTAATAAGATAGTTCCTGTCCGCTGGTGCATTTTAAGTGGGGTTAATTGCATTTACGTATTTTAACTTTGTCTTGTGTCTGCAACTGAAAATTATCTCTTGTTTTGAATTAAGGATGTTAAAATTTTAGGTGCCGTTATAATCTCGGTCGCGGCTGCGTTATATAGGATGCAGTATTTAAATACTGGGCTGTATGACTCGGATTTTCTTAGTATTTTCCATTTTAATGTAAAGCCTATTTTGTTTTGTTTCAGGTTTCTGACTAGGTTAGATGGGGTAGTTTTTGTTTTAGAGTTCTCATTTGAGAATGATTGTAGATGGTTGGCAATTCTGGCCTTTATCGGGAAGGAGGATAATCCTATGTAGGTATGTAGTATATGGCTTGTGTGTGGTGTTTCTAGAAGTTCTTCATTTATCTGGGGGTAGCCTGAGTTCCTATGTTCAGGTTCTGCGGAGATTATACCTATCTGCTCTGTGGTCAGTTGTTCAGATTGTGTACTGCTGCCTGTTGCGTTATGTGGATTCTCTCCGGTGTAAATGGTACTATAGGTTTGGGATTTCAGGTTATTAGTTGTCGTATTAGGCGGGAGTTCTGTTACTGTACATGAATACATGACGTCTGAGTGTACACAGTTCTTCTCCAGTGGGCAGCTGCTTGGGCCGTTACAATTGCAGCTTGGTTGGGATAGACTATGGTTGCTATTAATTATTTCTGCGCTGATTCTATTTTCTTATTTTTAGTACTTATAATAGTTTGTGCTACATTCGGCATAGTTGAGAAGGATAGTTTTATAGAGTTTTTATTTAGGATCTTGGCATTATCCGGATAAGTCCCCTTCTGTGGAATTGATCTTTCTATTTTCTCTATTACTTAAAGCTATATATATATATATATATATATATATATATATATATATATATATATATATAATATACTATATTAAAATTGCCAAAGCAGCTGGCCCAAAAACTATGTTTAGCATAGGATGTGAAAAAGAGTTGATGCACTGTCCAAATAAGCATGTTTACACCTGTAGTATAATGAAACAAGTGTGTAATTTTGTTATGATTAATATAAAGTTTAGTTCACGAATACGAGAGGTGTGCAATAAGTAATGCCCCTGACTAACTTCTAGTTGTCTGATCTACATGAAATTGTGCATGTGCAATTATTTATATTTGTACGGGTTATGTTGCTAATTACAGCTCTGAAATAATTGTGGTTAATTCTTTACAGGTGTTGGAACTGAGACAGGTGGTAAATAGAGCCTGTTGAATGTCGAGCAGTGATCCGTTTTTTTTAAAGAACGCACACCACAGTAGACTTTTGCTGAAATGAAAGAAACTGATATTGATAATGTCCAATCATATGAACTTGTAAAACGCTGGCATCGTGAATTCAAACATGGCCGGAAGTCTGTGGAAACAGCTCCCAGACCTCGTCGTCCCCTGCTGCCATTGATGAGGCATCTGTCCGTCAATTTGAGCCTGATATTTTGGAAGATCAGCGCATTAATATACGCCTAATAGCCAAGATGGCAAGATTAGTTCAGGGTCTGTGGAAATTATCATTCATGACAATTTGCGTATGCATAAGTTGTCTGCCAGATGGATTCCCAGGTTGCTCACACCATTCCAAAAGCCAGACGCGTCGTGCTCGAGGATGAATTCGGAGATGCGCTAAGAAGAGTAGTCAAAGTTTTTCTTAAAATTCATTACACAGGATGAAACCTGGGTCCATCACTATGATCTAGAGACCAAAGCCCAGTCAATGCGGCGGAAGCACTTGGACTCACCACCTCCAAAGAAGGCAAGGGTGCAGCCCTCCGCTGGCAAGGTCATGCTCACAGTCGACTGGGACCAGGACGAAGATTACAGATTTCCTTGGCAAAGGGTACCACAATTACAGGAGCCTATCATGCTTCACTTTTGAGGAAATTAAGGGAAGCTATCAAAATCAAGCGGTGGGACAAGATCAGCAAATGTACCCTCCTCCTGCAGGACAGCGCTCCGGTCCACAACACGCATGTCGCCAGATCAGAAGCACGGGTGTGTCGTTATGAATTCATCCCCGTCCTCCTTACTCTCCTGACCTTGCACCCCCTGACTTTCACCCCCTCTACAGTCATGAAGTTGTTTTGTAAAGGAAAGTGTTTTCCAGATGAGGCAGCCTTGATTTCTGAAGGCACATCGTTGTGGGAGGACCAACCTGGGGTGTTCTACAAAAATGGTCTCCAGGGCTGCATCAAACGATAGGAGAAATGCATAACTCTGGGTGGTTCCTATGTAGAGAAAGACTCATAACTGTGGCAAGTTCGTTGCTCTACTGTTATGGGAAGTGGGTCAGGAGCGTTATTTATTGCACGCCCCTCGTATAATAAACGGTAAAAAAAAAATTTAACTAAATAGCGTAGGATAATTCGTCAGAAAATGAAACAATATTTTTTAAAGGGTATAAATTTCATTTTCTTTAACAATAACTAAAAGAACGTGTAATTTAATCATGAATACGCTACTTGCGTGATTAACATGACATATGTTTATATCGATCGAATAAGGAGTGAAGCAATATTGAATTTGACAAAATTCACCCTGAAACTGTTTATTGGAATATTCTAGACACATTTGCATTTTAAATACGAAAATCAATAAGATTAAATATGTCAAAACATGTTTAATTCTTTTAATGAGAAGATTATTTACCGTTCGCCCATCATGTGTTTAGAAGTTTCTTCTTAGTCTTATAAAGGACAGCTTTTTCTGTACACATGTTACACACAAGGTGAACCCAGGGGCAGATACGCGACTTTCGGGTTACATGGTTTTACGGCTTTCTACTTCGTTCTAGTGAAGAGAAGGATAATTTATCCTTATATAGAGAACATAAAATGGGGAAAAACAGCTTTTTGGGGAACTAGCATGTTGGCATACGGAAATATTTAGTTTATTTGTAAAAATAAGATCAGGCAGATATTAAAAGGAACAAAAAACGCAAAACCGATTAGGATTTACGATGCATTGAGGTATATTTCCCCTTCAAGGAATCTGTAAGAAAAATACACACTTCAAATAGGCGGCATTGAATTATCGTCCTTTTATAAACAAGCAAAATTTGTATTAATTACCTACTTCTATCTTCCATTCAAAGACATATATTTTTTTTTATTTTTTTTATTTCCAAACAGTTGTCTCCAACGCATTACAGTTTTGTTTTTACAGGGCCTTGTATTAGTATGCGTGCACAGGGCAGAAAGAGGAGAGTAAGTATGGGGGAGAGAGAGAGAAAGAGAGAGAAAAACAGAGAGAAGGGGAGAGGAAGAAAAAACGGGGTGGGCAAGGTAAACACAGGCGTAGGTATTCGACTTATCCAACTAAAATTAACAATAAAGCCGAGTCTGTACTGTGCGGAGATACCTTTGAATATAGTAAGTTGTTAAAACACACACACGTATATATATATATATATATATATATATATATATATATATATATATATATATATATATATATATATATATTATAATATTTTCGTAGTAATGAGTTGAATTTACGATAAATGAATGAGTACTACTCAAAAGTGCCGCAAATGATTTCTTCAATGTAAAACTAAACATTAATGAGAAGGGACTTTTCCAGAGCATTCATCGGCAAGCGCAAATATAATTTGACGTGATATTATAAATACACCCTAACAGAATTTAATGAACAACATTATCGGTATTTTTTTTTCATTATTAGTCCAACATATAAATTATTTCTCGTAATATATAATAATTAATAGAGGACTGATGCTTTCGTAAATCATACGCAATTTGCATAAATTAAAATATCACGGTAACTCTTACTGTACGACTGGACAATGCTGGGCTAGTATATATATATATATATATATATATATATATATATATATTCTGTGTGTGTGGGTGTGTGTGTGTGTGTGTGTGTGTGTACAAACTACGCTATATGAAGAGATAAGTTTCAAGTTAAATTCCATGTTTACTTATCACGTTTTTTTTTAGAAATCAGTTCAAATTTGGAGATGCGATAAAAATACCGTGAGCCAACGCGGTGTTTACGTGTTGAGATAAATGAAAAGTTTACGTTAGTTATATTTTATTTAATTAATCACAGAAAAGGAGTATCCAGAAAAAAAATAAAACTATAAAAAGAAATGCACTTTTCGCATAAATACATTTACAGTAAACAAAAACTGTTATAATTCCGTTATAATAATAATAATAATAATAATAATAATAATAATAATGATAATAATATTAGTAATAGTAGTAGTAGTAGTAATAATAATAATAATAATAATAATAATAATAATAATAATAATAATTCAAACAGTAATCACGATGAGCACAATATTCGTAAGAGTATGGATCGATGTTGATTTGCTTATATTGGAGTGACAATAAATTATATTGAATCCAGTTTAAGTACCGGATGTGATGAGGCTTATTTAGACAGAAAATGATATTTTTCTGCTGTATAGGTCACGCATTTTTATGAATTGGGAACAGCGTAAGGAACATATAAATCAGGGTATAAATATATTATGTGTATCACTGTGCATCTATGTTTAAATGAGCATACTAAATGATTTACGCAAACTTTTGTCTCTTATTTAAAACAAAAAAAAAACTATAAAATAAAAGGAAGAAAAACTGGTATGATATGCCAGGTTAACTCTTTTAAAAAAGGGCACTGGCTACTATTGCCAGAATTGGTTATTACTTACGATTAGTGCTAGTTTGTGGTGATTACTTGCGGGTATTGGTGTTTACTGGTAAATAATGGCTGCTTTCGTAACTGCAACGCAATGGCGGAGAAGAAGAATATTGGCATCCATATGAATGCTCCTAACAAAATCTTCCGCCTTATAATGCGTGGATTCACTCCTAAACTAATTAACCGACCATTATTAATTTTAATCATTAATCATTAAATCAGTTCTCCCGAGTGGCTTCCGGGCCTTGACTACCTTGTAAAAAATAATTATGTGAATATGATTATATCTTTTTGTGTCGTGGATCAACTCCAAAACTAATTAACTGATTATTATGAGTTATATGTAATGCATATGTTTGTATATGTCGATAGACGCCATATTCCAAAACTCACATACGATGTTCACTTACTTTGTTAATGTATTTATGTGTACAAGGAATTCTATACAAGTAATAAGGAATTTGACAGAATAGTACTCATATGAAAAACTTATGTAAACTCATCGAGTAGTTTCATCTTCATATTAGAAATACGATACTTGCAAAGTATCCTACCCAATATATAAAATACTTGTGCAGTATAGTACTCACATGAAAAAACAAAGAATATCTTACTTGTGACGTACATAAGTAATTAAAACTGTAAATCCCGTTAAATATTCGAGTACTATAATTACATCTAAAAAATAATGTGCTTCTTCACTATAGCACCCAGATAACAAACAAAAACAAATTATTCCCCTCTGATGTACAAAACATTTAGCACAACAGAAAATTTCATAAAAGTATTGAGTTTTTTCATTTATAAATTAGAAGAAGATAGTTGTACAGTATCTTACATAAGAAATAAGGTAATTGTGCACTATCCTACCCAAGAAATAAGGTACTTTTACAGTATAGTACACATGTGAAAAACAAAGGCAATTTTACTTGCGACGTACATAAAAGTAATCAAAACCGAAAATCATGTAATATATTCGAGTAATATGACATTTATATCAGAAAGAAGGTGCTTCCTAACTTTCCCACTCTGATGTAAAAACAAACACTCACATATGACACACGGAAAAGTTAGAACAACAGAAAAGTATGTAAAATTATCGAGTAGTTTCATCTATATCTTAGAAATGTGCTACCTTTACATAATCCTACCCAAGAAGTAAGGTACTTGTGTAGTATATCACTCATATGAAAAAAAAACAAACAAAGAAAATCCTACCTGTGACGTGAATAAAAGTTATTAAAACAATAAATCATGCAATATATTCAGGTAGTATGACTTTTAAATGAGAAATAAGGTTCTTCTTCACTATAGCACTCTGATGGAGAAACAACCACTCTTACCTGTGTCATACAGAAAGGTTTGCACAACAGAACATTATGTAAATCATTTAAAATATGTATTGTACATTACCCGCCCTAGGCAAGGAATATTTTCCATATATGTGCTCTAAATTTCCTGTTCTGGGGAAGGTAAAATTATTTCATACATATAATACCCGCCCTAGGATGTATAAAATATACTTTTTTTTCAAGATGGCAAATGATACATAGACATCAACAATTCCTCTATCCTAAGAATAAAAGGTATGTTCAAAATGTTTCTTATACGGTCCCGAGCAACGCAGCGTGGCCTTACTTCTACTACTTCTACTACTTCTACTGCTACTACTACTACTACTACTACGAATAATAATAATAATAATAATAATAATAATAATAATAATAATAATTCTGATTTCGTTTATGAAGGTCTCTCTGAAAAGAGATGGGATTCATTTCCCGAGGATTTCCCTTATTCCCGGCTCCAAACCAGGAGCTTCAAAGATTAACAATTTTCCTAAAGGTGATGGCGATAGCTATCATAGCAGAGGTCATAAGGCTGCCTAAAACGTTGAGGAATCGAAATTTGTTCATCGTCTTTCCAGACGACTAGATACTACTCATAGCGTACCAACTACGACCGAGATTATTTGTGTTGTAACCCCGTGTATACGCCTTATCTCCAAGGCCAATGGAGCATAATTGCCCCACTTCTCGTTCTCCTTCTCTCAAACATTTCTTGTCCCAGGGTGCTGAGAATTCTACAATTTGCTATTTTTATTTTAGATGTTGCCAATGGGGAACAAATCCGGACGATTGTATTCCAATTGATTGTTTTTTATGACACTTTTATCCCACCATACTTCTACATTGTTTTTGTTCTCACTTCATCTGGTACCTCCTGAAACCACTTTCCAGCACACTTCACCGCAACTTTCCTACAGACCTCCTAACATATCACATGCGATCGTGTCTTTTTACGTAGTGTCTCTGGGCCAATCCTTACACCATGCTGCAAGTTGCGCAATTGACTCTGAGACCTTACAACAAATCCGGTATTCTGAAGCATCTTCCTCTCCTAGAACCACTTTTTTGAACAGTCGTGTTTCTAATGTATGTTCCTGTGCTGCACTAACAAAATTTTCAGTACTCTTAGCCAGATACGCAGCTCCTATATATTGCCATGATCTTCCATCAGCCACTTCTGCTATATTCTAGAAGAACTTTCCGTGCAATACTTCCTAGCCAGTTCCTCTGCCCTTTCTTTGCCCATGCGTTTCATATAATAAGCCTTCGTCTCACATACCTCCACTGCATTGGCCACAACCTTGAGCATCCACTCCTCACCTCTAACCACATTCTCCTTCAACGACATTCCCTCAGTTCTAACACAATCTTTTACACTTTTCGATCCTCTCCCACCATCTTTGCTGTTTTGATACAGCCTCGCTTCGCTACCTCGAATGTGGAATATATCAAACATTCCTTAAACTTTCGTTTTGATGTCCATGTCATGCAACCCCTTGTCAGACCATTCTACAATTCCTGCACTGTATCTCAAAAACTGACTGGCCATGCATTCACTACTTTGATTGGGTTTCTCCCCTAAAATGTCGACTTCGCGATTAGTTTCACTCTACTAAGATACGACTTCCCTACTTTTTCTTTCATTTCTCTGTTCATGATGCCTACAGCCTACACCACTTTCAAATACTTATACCATCTATCTTATATTTCTTTCATATTTTCTCCATTTGGCAGAACTATTCCATTCGAATGAACCTTTGCTCCCCTTTTCACCACGTTCCGCACATTTCCTAATCGCAAACTCCATACCGGTGTCTTTCCTGTATGGTCCTACGATCTCTACCAGCCTCTCCATTTCTTTCTCATTTCTACCGAATATATTCAAATCATCTATAAACGGTAAATGGTAGAGGCGTACGCCATCAGATCCAAAGTCATACCCCAGTTTCCCTCCATTCAAGAGGATTCTCATTGCTATCATTACCATTACAAAAAGAAGTGGAATTAACGAATCTCATTCGAATAGTCCAGGTTTAATGCCAACCAGCCTTCTTAGTTTGCCGTCAGAACTGTTTTCCATTGAGCCATAATTGTCTACAAAAGCCTTATCACATTCCCAACAACATTCATAATCGATAGTGATTTACAAATCCATGATTGAGGAACCATGTCTTAATCCTTTCTGTAATCGATCCATGCTACACTCAGATTCCTCTTCTTCCTCTTTGCATCCTGCATTACTGTCTTATCAATCCTCAGTTGCTCCTTCGTAGCCCTCCACCCTTTACGACACCCTTTCTGCTAATCAGTGAAAACGCAATTACTCACAAGATGTCTATAAACTATTTCTTCAAAGATTCAGGTTAACAGCTTCCACATTAGTGGAGACATGCAATTGGTCTGTAATTGCTGGCAGCTGTTCCTTTTTGCTGGATCCTTCCAAATCAGTGTGCCCTTTCCCTTAACAAGCTAATCAGGGGCATATTACGACTCTACGACCGTTTGCAGGGCAGCAGGTATAGGTGAATAAAGGCATTGGAACTGTTTGAACCAAAAGCTCATCATTCTATCTGAACCAGGGTCCTTCCAGTTTGTCATCGTTCGTGCCAAAACGCAACACGTTTTTCAACAAAGTTTATAATTTTCATACCCTCTGGTTGGACCTTCTCTTTCAACATTGTTAGAACGGTCATCGTCCCCTTTTCCAACAATCTATACCTCCTTTCAAGTTCCTCCTTGACTTTCCGTTCTAATTAAACTCCTTTACTTATTCTTCCGATTCTACCAATGCCTTTCCGCCACCGG
The DNA here is from genome assembly GCF_053919585.1 of Euprymna scolopes. Lineage (NCBI taxonomy): Eukaryota > Metazoa > Mollusca > Cephalopoda > Sepiida > Sepiolidae > Euprymna > Euprymna scolopes. The sequence continues at coordinate 69,426,185 of NC_136505.1, forward strand.
TTAATAGTTTCCTCAAACCGCCTCTGTCAGTATGGCCTTCTATTCTTCATTTCCCTCCTTTTTCTTGTGTATTAAGCCAAGACGATTCGCAACAAAATAAGACGTTGCATGCTGAAGCCTGTTAAGTTCCGTACTCGATATGTTCTACTTAATAATAATAATGATAATAATAATAATAATAATAATAATAATAATAATAATAATAATAATTAAAACACAAAGATATGTATTTATTAAATTGCTATGTGAAACTACTGAGTAGTTTTAAACATGAATGCCCATATTCAAGAACCTTTGGAAAACAATAGAAATGATCTTTGTAATTAAAATATTAAGGTACGTTTTTTTTAAATAATTGGTTGAAAGACTGGAGAGTTATCAAGATCACGTCCCCTCTCCTCCTAAATACCTCTAACGTAAGTAAAACTATTAATTTTTTAGTAGCAGTAGGATAACCAAGTGCACAGGCGACTCGAAATACAACGGCATTTGTATCAGGTTAAAGGTTCCGTTTGGTGTAAAAATTGTCTGGTTATTAAACTGTAATTCCTCTGTAAGTTCAGATTGAATAAGTTAATAGGCACGAAAGAAAGAAAGGACACAATTAAGTAATAATTTATTTTATTTCGCATAATATATTGCATGAAATGCTAGTGTTTTACAGTGTATTTTTTAGATAGAATGCAATGTTTTTTTCAATAGTTTAAATTTCGCCTAATATTATAAAATATATTTATATTAGACATTTTTTGATTACTTATATATTTTTCAAAAAATTAAAATACCTTTTACATTATTTTTGGATTATTAAAAATATTTCTGAATAGAAAAACAAAATTCAGCGAACTTAGTCCAAACAGATTTCCTGTAGTGTATTGCAAAAGTGACGTTAAAATCTTTTTAAACGATAAGTTATATCTTTATTTCATTTTATTGTGTGTATAAAAAAATTATTTCATTCATTTTTAAAGTAAATACTTTTTTTCTGTGAATTAAAAACAGTTAAACATGCCTTTCAACGATTTTAATCTAAAACAAGAAGTTCGGTTCAAATTTTGTAAATCACTAAACGGTTTTAAACTAACACGGGTTTCACCCGTCTATGCTTCTATTCTGCGAAAACTTATAATAACAATAAATGAATATGTAATCGTTGCATCTACAATTATAACAATACTACTATTGCTTCTAACAGTAATTCTAATATAGATAATAATAAACCTTGTAATATTAAATGTGTTAGGCAATATAGGAACTTTATACGGTATCGTTTGTGTTGATAAAAATTATATAAGAATAAAATAATAATACAACTTACAATAATAATAAGAAGAATGCGAATCAAATCGTTTGGTTTACTTACAGAAGATGCACAAACACCAGTGACAGTTTTTAAGGAAGCATTTAAAAAACTAAAACTGTGTTTTTTAATATATATAAAAATAAATCTAATATATTCTGTGAAATTTTAGGTAAAAGTGCATAAATGATAAAAAGTAGTATCCGCTTTAAACCCAATCACTTTTTATATAAATTCAACGTTCCTGTTTCAGTTGTAGCTGTGTAATAGCGGTACTTATAATAACAATAAACAATGGAAATAGTAATAGCAATACAAAACCAATAACAATAACAACAAACTTCTTAGTTACATAACTAATAATGATTATACTAGTAGTAATTATAGTAGTGCAATATAGAATTAGTTTTGTACGAATGCCGAAGGGTAAAAATAGTGTTTGAATAGTATACACTATGAAAATACATAAATCAAAGAGAAAAAAACGGAATTTAGCTGTTCTGGACTTCCGAATGTGTCAATGCGTTAATGTCTAAGAGTAATGCAAGATGTGCGAGAGAGGTTTTCGTTTTTGAAATATGTTTGTCTGTTGTGTCAGCTGTATGATTCATATAAAGGATTGTTTTAAATTGAAAAACGTAAAACAAAAGTCAGAAAAGTTATATTATGACCTGGGAGAAGAAGTGTTGGTTTTGAGGAAACATATTCGAAATCGATATTGAGAATTTTTTTTTCGTGTACGGAAATACATATTCCTTAGTTCTAAAGTCCATGTATTTGTGAAACTGTTTATTGTTTGCCATTCCGTAATCCGCAAAACTAAGGATTAAACAGGACTGCTCATAATTTTTTATTTTCCCGCAAGCGTATTATGTATGAATTGAACTCAAATCTATATTACCTATTATAATATTTGTTTTCGTTTATCTTGTATATCGACTTATAGTATTTCTCTTCTTTAGACGATAGTAAGGAGGCTGATATCGTGTAGCAACCATAACAAAACAAAAACATTGTACCTAGAATGGAAAATTGTTCTGTCGTAATATTTGTTGTAATTTAATTTCGATACTTATTAAAACAAATATTAATGTAAATTCGTTTTAGCATATTGTAAATAGTCAAATTTAAATCGAATTTTTCTGCAATCAATTTGTGAAATTATAAAAAAGCTCTATGACGTCTTACATGTATTGTTTTCTAGTTATCGTAACTTATATCTCTTGTAAATTGGTACTTCTTTCTTTGTGCAGTTCTTATTTAAAGAGCTAATTAAAATTATTTTTTAACTGTTCTGTTTATGTACATTATTTTTGATTACAAAATGTGTTAATTCGGCAAAACCTGAAAAGGGTTGATATGCCGTAAAACAAAAACAACCAACCAACCAAATGTATTAATTGCTTTTTAGTAAATAGTTGTAATATTCAGGATCCGGTCTTCTGGCACCAGCCTTTTTAACATAAATAGTTGAGTATGCCAAAGTAGTTTATAAACACACACACGCACACACATACACACACACACATATATATATATATATATATATATATATATATATATATATATATATATATATATAATGCACTTATGTTTTCATAAGTGTGTAAAGTTTTATACAATAATACATATTAAGCCTCATGGAAAATGTAAATTTTTATTTATATTCATTTTTAATTTTAATCATTTCTTGATTTAATGTGTTTTATTCATAAATTATTTAGTGTAGAGAGAATTATTTCATATGTTGTTATGAATATAATATTAAACAATATGTGTTTTTAAAATATTACCATCATCATTATTATATGATATAGATGTTTGGGATAATATTGTAATACTGTGTAAGCAATATATATTACCAATGTGCTGCCGACTATCATGGTGACGACTACATAAAAAGAAGGGAATTGTTTAGGAATGTATTATTTATTAAATCTAATAAACAATTAGATCCCGTTGCAAAACTAGTACACACCTGGAAATATGTGAATCAGACAATTCATCATTAATTATTTTCGAAGTATGTCGACCGATTGTTGTGTAAGTTTGGTACAAGTAAAAGAGTGTTGAAATCTGGTTAAAAAAATTATTGTCTTTTTCTCTGTTATTTTCCCTCTCTGTCCTGCTCCAACCAAGTCTACCGACCTGCTCCACAAATCCCAAAACCTCAATCATGACAAATCTAAAAAAAAAAAAACACGATTAAACCTAGAACCCCATCCACCAACGTAGACCCCTCTTATCAGCTCTCCTTCTCCAACATCAGAGGTCTACGTTCCAACCTTCCAGAGGTTGAAACACAATTACAGGAGACGAAACCGGACATATTCTTCCTAAGTGAAACTGGCATAGGACCAACCACTTATCTAGAAAAATTCATAATTAAAGGATACTCCAACTTAACATCTAAATCTGACCCACAAGATCGCCATGGGCATGGAATATGTGCCTACATCAAAGATGGCTTTCCATGTGGTAGGGATATCTCCAGAGAAGACCCGAATTTACCTTATATGTGCTTTAGGGTTGCACTAGCTTACACCACTGCATTTATATTTGCCCTCAATCGGCCCCACACCAGTGGAGTTACTATCTTTAAGAACATATCTGAGAAAATTGCCCACATCCTGTCTGTTCATCCTTCGGCTAACATTAACATTTGCGGTGACTTTAATGTCCATAACGTGGAATGGCTGACCCACTCAAATAAAACCGATGACGAGGGGAGGTTTTTTAATGAGTTTGCCATTGCCTATGACCTCACTCAGATTGTTCACCAACCCGCTCGTGTGCCCGTTACACCCTGTCAATATGCAAGCCTTCTTGATCGTTTCCTCAAAATTTCCCCTGAGCTGTGTTCATGCTCCGTTCTATATCCTCTGGGATCCTCTGACCACTCTGTTTTAGCAGTTAAGATAAAAAAGAAATGTAATAAGTCTTCAGACGTACCTCTCCACCGTACTGTATATAGATACTATGGCTGACTGGGATAGCTTCCGTACATTTATATCTGACCTACCTCTGCATTGCACGTTTAAAAAGGATCTGTCCTCTATAGTATCAGACCTGACTGAATTGTTAATATACGCATAGACCGATTCATACCATCAAAAAAATCCAACAAAAACCTAACAGCCAGCCATGGGTCTCCCCTCAATGTGCTGCTGCCATCGCGCAAAGAAATCACTTTTCCATAGCTACCAACGTAGGAGATGTACTGTGACTAAAGCTGATTTCAGGACTGCCAGCAACCACTGTAAAAGAGTAATAAAACATGCAAGAGAGCTATATGCTCAGTCTGTTAAATCCAAAGTAGCTGAGCAGCGGCTTGGTTCCCACCAGTTCTGACAAATAGCAAACAGGATCTTGAACAGAAGTGTGCGTTCTATCCCAACTATCATCAACGGAGCTGAGGTCAACTCGTCAGCATCAGACAAGGCCAGACTATTTGCCAAGAACGTTGCGGCTAATTCCACCCTATGCGACAATGACCATCACCTCTCTCCTCTGATCTCGAGCACGTGGTACAATGGGGGAAGAGCTGGCTGGTCACTGTTAATGCACCCAAAACCAAGTTTTTATCTTTACATCATCAACTCTCTGCTCCCCATCTGGCAACAATTGATATGCCTGGCTCTCGTCTAGGGGAAGCTCCATGTTTTGATAGGCTTCTGGACCTGACCTTTACCCCTGACCTGAAATGGAACACGTACATCAAGTCAGTTGCCAAGATCGCTGGAAAAATGGTAGGATCCTTTTACCGCTCCAGAAGATATATAACCCCTGATGCAATTCTCTATCTGTATAAAAGCCAAGTACGCCCAAGGATGGAGTACTGCTGTAACAGCTGGTCAGGAGCTGCTAAAAACAACCTATTCTGCCTTGACAGAGTACAAAATAAGCTCCGTGGCCTAGTGGGTGATGCCCTTTTCTCTTTCCTGCAACCTCTCCCCCACAGGAGAGACGTTGCGAGCCTGCCTTTGTTTTATCGTTACTACCATGGCAGGTGCTCATCTAAACTCTAATCTCTGGTCCTCCCTCGACAATCTTTCACGAAAAACACCCGTTTGGTTGAAACTACTGTCAACAATTTTCAAGTTCAATATAAACACACTCCTGACAAACCGCCCCTTTAGTAAGAGGCTCTATCAAACCCCCAATACTAATTATTACTACAATACCATCTCATTGATTACTGTACACGCAATAACCCTTATCCTGTAGTGGTTCTCGGCCTTGATAAGTGGTGACCTCCGTGTAAAAAAATAGAAATATTCTTATATTACAAAGGTTGATAGCTTATCAAGAGACATTTTCTATCAAAACATATCAAACGACATTGCTATACCAAGAGTTTTTCTTCTGGGAATAATGACTCTTATGAGTTTAAATTGCTATAAATGTTGGCATTTCGCAAAATCACATATGCATTTTTGGAGGTTTCTAATAAGCAGGTAACCTTCTTGTGTCACCGGGTGATATCTTCCATTGCCTCACGCGGATATGATTATCAGAAAAATTAAAATGTCTCTGCTGGATACCCAAGCTTAACAAATAAACGCCAGAATATCCACACCCATATAGTCCCTGTGCAATTCTCTACTTAAATATAAATGGGAATTGGAATAACAGATCCCTTACTTATACACACAAAACATATAAAACGAAATGTGAATCGTATTTTCCCGGAATTTTTAAGTATTACACATTAAATAATACCTTTATCTGAAAAGGTAACTCGTTTGCAATAATTAAAAAAATAATTCGATAAGAAATATTTTAAATATCCCGAATGCGCATATTAAGTGAAACCCTGTTGTTTACTGTATATCAAATACTTTGAGAAAAAATGATATATTCTAGCATAAGATTCTGTGTTGAGATAACAGTAAGCTGACCATCCTATAAATATGATATACTTCATTACTTATTGATTGTGTTAGAAGTTTGTCTCCTTTTCTCAAAGCATTGAGATGGTTTTATTAACATGATGAAATGCTAAAATAATAGAGATGTATATTGTGACAATATGTTTCTAAATTATTAAGATATTTATTACAATATTAATAAATAAAAATAGGATAGCTAATCATTAATATAATTATTTTACACTGGTTTTAAAATGACGCATTATATTAAATTAACTCGGATTTATCTTACAATAAGTCTTAGGTCTAAAAGGATTGCGTTTTTAGATGGCTGTACATATTTCCCGGTAAAAAAAAAGATATGCGATACTTAAGTACCCTGAATATTTTCTCAGGTTTACGATCTATTTTATTTATTCGAAAAGTTTCACATAGTATACATTTATTGTTTTGGTATTTTTTAAGAATACATTTTTCTGCTCATGTTCAGCCACAAATTACTGTATCTTATATTATTATTAAAATAACATAGTTCGAGCAGTAAACGAAATAGTGTCTTATTATATTTGTGAATTGTACGATCCCATATTTAACAGATACGTACATATATATATATATATATATATGTGTGTGTGTGTGTGTGTTTATGTGTGCGTGTCTGTGTCTCCGTGTTCGTGTTTGTCTATATATATATATATATATATATATATATATATATATATATATATATATATATATATATATATAGTAAAATTGTTGCATTGATCGGAAAAGAACGTAATCTAATGAAGAACAGTAAGGATTGTAAGGCTTAACGCGACAGAACATCAGCGCAGTCTAATTCCTGAAACTTGCCGTGCACCTTACTGACAGAGATTAGCTGCCATTTTCCTACTACATTTCAGCGCGTTTTCGGGTTATTAGGGCCGAGTACTTATGCTTCAACTTTTTGTATATACTTTGATGTTCACCACTTATGGCACGACCATTGCAGACCAACTCGAAATGCATGATTCATTCAAAGCTGTACCAAACGCACAACATGATTTTCTTGGCGAATCGATCTTGTTTTGGAACCGACAGTATCTCCTTTCTTTTCTAGCCCTGTCACTTTTCTCAATTTATGGAGGAGATGGCCGATTTCTGATCCGATGTCACAATGCGTTTCCAAAAACCCTCGTTCACTGGACTACTGAGCAAATGCCGCCAAATTTGCACTCTTTTAATGGCTTTTTTTGATCAAACCGAAGTAAGAAGTAATTCAAAAGTAATAATAAAAGCTTTAACTAAGCTTTTATTTCGTGAAGATTACCCGGCGACTTCCGATTGAATTGATGGCTCACGTTTGCCGGTCTGTAGCTACACTAAAAACAAGGAGGAAGTAAATATAGCCGAACATGTTTAAAGTGGTAATATCAGTATAATGCGAATACTGTTAAGCTAGTGAATTAAACGTATCTGGAGCATGGTATTAAAAATATTGCTTGGGTTTTACTTTGGTTACGAGGACTCGTAGATCATCATTCACAGAATTCATTTGTGTGAAAACTCCTCGATGAGAAATTACCAATGTGGCAATGGATCAATCGGAACGAGTATGAGTGGGCGGGTCGATCAACTATAGGCTGGAATATACGCCCGATAGCGTCTAACCTTATCCGTTATATGTATATAAAATGTCGTGCACAAACTAATTTTTGCAGTAGAGTTCTTTACTAGATTCTGTATCGTTGCGAGTCTATAATGAGGTGTAATATGATAAAGGACTCTCCAGGTTAGAGACATCAACTATACCTTTCTGTCGCTAGAACTCTAGTCCTCCTATTTACAATGCCTCCCCACGGGACAGAGTTAGACACCAGGATCGTTTTTTAATGTGGAGAAAAGGGAAAAAAAATTGTCTCAGTCGTGAAGAATTTCTCCTCCAGTGACAGAGAACAAGAAATTGAAGTGCAGAATCTGAAGAGCAGATATTGCACTTTCATATTGTCCCAAAGGCCAAGTTTGAAATGTAAGCTAGAACTGTAGTCTCGCTAATTTCTCTAGAAAGCCACCCTGACCAGTGAAACTGTTAACTGTCTGCGGGCGTCTCCGATAGAAAGGGGAAAGCAAGTGTACCTCATAAATAGATAGAAAGGGTATTTCCTAATGATAAGAAAAACAATGAGCTGACTCGCTACTGTTTATTTGAAAGAGACATTTACCCGATATTGCAAAATAAAAAATCAAGAAACAGCATATCGTACGAATGCGTGTTTATTCACGGTATACGAAAACGACTTTAACGAACTATTGTTCTGACGTCATTTACATGTATATTTAATTATACTTTTGTTACAGCATCATTGTATATTGGACGTATTTTATCGCATTTTTATCATATAGGTTCGTATATTATAATTTTTCTCATAGAAACGACTAGAGGATTTGATCGTTGTTTTTTTTCTCTGTTGTTGCTGCTCGGGGTTAACCTACTTCAAATTGCAGAAAACAACACCAAGACGAGGAGTATGGTTCAGGGATCTAATATAAATCACAACACGTGCTTGTGATACTTCATTTGACTTGCAAATGCCGATTTTTTTATTTCGTTGATTCTTTAAATAAAGAGAAAATGAACCAGATGCGTCCATACTACTCTTGTCCTCGTGCTTATCGATCATGGTCAAACTATTGTAATGTCTGAGCTATTAGGGTGACTTGTATAGCTGTTGAATTTTGTCTGGCTATTTTGTTATTCCGGATTTTCCTGGATTCGCACTTTTATACCGATAAAAATAAATTATGGTCTGAGTTGCGTTATATTGAACTCCGGTAAGTTCGTGCTGATTGTGAACAATAATCAAGTTTCTCCAAATCTCGGTGAACTACCGAATTGCACAATTCCATGACCATCAACAAACACTCGAGTGCTTTAGGAAAGTGCAATATCCAAATGTTTGCATGTCTTCATCATTCAACTTTAAAGGTAGTCCCAAACGAGGCTTATCATCAAGACATGTCGCTAGGATCGAAATACTTATAAAACTTTAGGATTCTTGCATAGAGAATTATTTCTTTACAGCACAGCACAGTCTTTTCTGCGGTTTTTCTGTTTGAGAAATCTCGCTTTCAGCACTAACAGAAAAATAATTGGAGCTCATTTTTTTCAAATGCCATTTAGGATAGAAAAAAAGAAATCATTAAAACAATATAAATAAAACAGAACTAAATCAATAATGAAAATTGCATCAACATTCATATTTTTGGCATTTGTTTACGGACATTTGGGGCTATCATCATATATTCTTAGATATAAAAAAACGCAAAGGTCGACATTTTTTAATATATATATACATATATATATATATATATATATATATATATATATATATATATATGAGCCAACATTGCGTAAAGTGTACAACTTATTAATCGAAACAATTTTGTTTGCATAAATTTTTGCTTACCTAATAAATACTACTTAAATTCATAACACACACAATATATTAGGAATAATAGATTACAGATTATATAATATTGTCAACCTGAAGTCCAAATGAATACTAGCAACAACATTTATAAAACAATCCAAAGCAGACAAAGAAAGTTCAATGTGCGATATATATATATATATATATATATGTATATATATATGTATATATATATGTATATATACGTATACGTATATGTATATATATATATATATAATATATATATATATATATATATATATATATATATATATAATATTTATATAAAATGGGTTAATAAATTCCAACGAAAGAAAGATGTATATTTAAATAAGGGAGTAGTCACCAACCATATGTATTTTTTTAACATTATGTTATTATTCCGTGTCTTGGTTTTTCATTGAGAATTATGTTTGGATCATTGTAATAATGTCATTGAAATCGTTTACGTACGTTTCAGACGGTCTGATGCGTCCTCGTCAGAAATTATTTTCAAATGTGTAAAAATGGCGATTTTCGTTAGTTTGAAGTTTTTCCAAGGGGTGGTGGCTTGTAAGTGTTTGTTATACATTGGTCTATATATATATATATATATATATATATATAGAGAGAGAGAGAGAGAGAGAGAGAGAGGGGGGGAAAGAGAGAGGGAGAAAGGAAGAGAGAAATCAACACTTGCTGAGCATAGGTATAAACTAGAAATATCAAATTTGTATTTACATACAGAGATTATGTTTATTAGGTAAACTTATTACATTAAACATACCTGTAAGTTTGGTGCAAAAATAATGCTGTTTTTTGACATGAAAAAAAAACGATATTATTTTTTATATTTGACATCAAAAAAACGATATTATATTTGAACCGACCTAATATAAATACTATTGTCATATTAATAAATGTATCTAAGTGTTTATGTGTAAATTTAGTTTATACATAACTATAACTAAAACGGTACATGTTATAATATATCTATTCTCCTCACCAATAATTCATACGGGCGTCTAAGAAGTAGCATTGACTATTCGGTTTATAACATTGTTCATGTGGATTCTATAAACCACACTCTTATAAAACGACTATACGTAGAAATTCACTTCACTTTTAATCATAAAAACACATCAACAGACAAATCCTCATGAAGTAGGTGACGTTCTAATTAATTAAGTACATATATTCAGCTTAGTCCGTCATTGTTTCCTTATTTTTTGCCGTGCTAGTGTATTTAACCAATCATGTATTCCTTCAAGAAATACGTGATGTTCACTTAAGACACTTAATTATTTTTATACGTCTATTTATTTCACTGACTAAAACCTTCCTGTGGAATATTAGAACACTATTGTTGAACACTAAAAACATGTTACGTTTCATATTCTCCTCTTCCAAAAAACAAAACAAACAAAAACACTTTTTTCCGCGCTGAAGCATTGGCATATATTACGTTTTTAGATTATTATTTTACAGTACATTATATACTTAATGCAAATGGATAAGACTATTATTATCTTTTATTTAGAATATCATGCGCTACATTTCATTGTATCGTTATTACACACTTATTTTCCTGTAAAATTAATATGAGCATCTTTACAAAAAAACAACAACAAATGTTAAGTTCATTCAAATATTCGTTGGATTTGCGTTAGTCATAACTTTCAGCATAATTTTACTTGTTCAAAATTAGCTTTTTACAATACAAGCACATAATCTGGATTTTTATTTAATGTTCCATCCTTTGTGTTAGAAAATGTTTACTAATAACATTTTTCGAAATAAGTGATGCATAGAAAGGCGAGTGTTTCAATCAAATAATTAATAGGGCATTCTAATAAGATAAAATATCTGAATGCTAGTATTGCTACCATAATATGAAAAATAACTTTATTTTGAATACTTTATTCTTGTCCTATGACTAAGGGTACAGAGAATAATTTATACTATACAAATATGCACACCATAGAAAGTGTATACAATTTGAACAAATTTAACACCAGAAAATTTATAAAAGTGCGAAGTGACACCTGCCCTTATAATTCAACGTCAGTAATAAATACGACTCAAATATGATGTAAAATGATGTAAAGAACTTAAGCCGACATCGAATTAAGGCTCAAATTATATTACGTATTAGCATTTCAAGACAATATTATTATACGCATGTTAACTGTTTCATTACCTTAAAGCGTGTCTTTTAGTTATGGATTCATATAAATTTCTGCTTGTATGCATTAACATAATTTGTATAAATTACACTAATATGAATTACATTAAATATAATTTTTACAGTCAAGTTGTAAAGACGGTTATAGAGAGGATAAAATAAAAACCGGCTTCGTTAGAAGGAGGGAAATGATAGAGTTAAAGGAAGAAGTCAAATATAAAGTTTAATATGTTTTAGACTGGAAATCAGCTCACATAATAGAGGTAATATAATATCAATTCACTAACATAAATACTGGACACGAGAAAATAAGAAATAACAGGTCATGTTCCTCAAAATGCCTAGGCACCTGTGATAAATAAAGTATATTTATTCGGGTCGATATAAGCTATAGATATTCGAATCTATGCATTCTAAACGCCGATGATCTAATAAAATCTACTTTTATAACGTACACAAGAAAAAACATATTGTAGTTGAATAGCCACCTGCGTCCAACATCGTGAAATTCTCGGATATAATTGTGTTAACGCGCAACCCTGTAAACAGAGCGGACTTTATATACGATTAATCACCAGCCTTGCATAGAACTAATTAAAAATATAAACACAATTCATACTACGGTTTAATTGATTTATATGCTATTATCATATTCTAATATTATAACCGTTTAAAAGTATGTTCACATGTTATACTGATGCAGTTTATTTATCTGTTATTTGAGTATCTGCCTTAAAATTGAATATCTGCACTTCTTTCTCACATCATCACCCATACGTAATATTTGTGGGTTAGTTAGCAATTTCACGAGATGTAAAATGGTGTCCCATTTAAAATGAATTTTCCATTAATTTTGATGAAAAATACTTGACTTCAATATATGTTTTACATACAACTGTTTTGATATATTTTGTAATGTGCATATTCGCCTGAGAAATACGCCATACTATGGGATGTATTATCATTGCGAATTACAGTTGACCTAGAAATAATTCACAATAATATTATCATTACGAATTACAGTTGACCTAGAAATAATTCACAATAATATTATCATTACGAATTACAGTTGACCTAGAAATAATTCACAATAATATTATCATTACGAATTACAGTTGACCTAGAAATAATTCACAATAATATTATCATTACGAATTACAGTTGACCTAGAAATAATTCACAAGAATATGCATGTGTATGCTACATTGTTACCTTCCTCTGTCACGGAATCAAAACTCCCAACGATGGGAGATGATAAGGCGTTTTTTTCTATCAGGGGAATGCCTAATACCTCGGCAGGCTTCATATTTCCTTTTAACTTATATTGCTGTTTATATGTTTACTCTGTAAATGGAATTTTTATCCATTGTGTAGCGTCTTTGAACTATTATCACAGCTAAAGCTCCAAGATTTTGCCTAACACATTGGTATTTTCGTCATATCAAGAGGAGTTGGAATGTGGAAGAAAATCTTGAATATTTAACTATAGTGTAATCATAAAAAATAAGGCAAATGCTTGGAAAGATTATTTTAGAGTAGTTAGTGATATAAGTGGGATTATCTTAGCAAATCTTATACAATGCAGTGCCGTTTTGTGCTGGGAGGCGAATTCTATTTAACCTATTGGCGACACACCAGAGGTGCTGAGATGTGTCGTCTGTGACCTGGTATTAAAGATCTTAATAATTATTTCTAAACATTTAAAAATTCAACATATAGGAACTTCTCAACAAATGTACTTCACATGGTACGATTCAATAGAATAGTGTTTATTTAAGTCATATAGTTACGTACAAAGTGATATTTACTATTATGATTGCCACAATTATTATAAGAATACTATTATAACAGCACAGGCGGTATTTTCGATGTTTATTACGTGCGAAATTCCAAGTTAATGAGACTAAAATAATTACTCCTAAATTATGTTTGCATCTCTTCGATTCTGGTCGACTTGGAATTATTACATTTTCTGGAATTAAACAAGATATCTTTTTTAGAGATTGCGGTACACTTCTCTTTGTATGCATTAAAATAACGCGTTACCATATTTGCATGGCACAAAAGAGGGAGTGTCTTTTTTTTCAATAGTTTAATTATAAACTGTTTTATTCAAATACACAAGATAGGTATACGTAATATTGATACTGTGAGTGATTTGCTTATCCTTATTTTATTAGTTCTATATTTTATTTAGGAAAATGCTCGAAATAAAAATTTAAAACAGCTTAGTAATCAATTGGCACATTTTATTGAATAATTCATAAATAAAACTCCACAAGTAATGACGCCACCTCATATTTTTTCTATCATTGTGGATTCAGTGCTTTTATCATGTGTGATCTACCCGATTTCATTCCTATGTTAATATGTAGTTGAATTACAGTTATGTTCTAGACTCGCACATAACTGAACCAGATCCCCCATCACCTTAACATCGAACTGGTGAATAAAGTAACACCTGTAATCAAAATTAGGAAAAAAAGAAGCAACTCATAGGTTACCATAATAGAAATCGTAGTGGAAAACATAGTTAAACATCGATATCACTAGGGGAAATACATCTGTCAAATGTGCAAACATTATTGCCGTGATACGATTTGGAAAGCAATCGTGCCGACCATAAGTTTGTCTCGTCAGTAAGAATGCTCGCAGTGAGAATCCTGTTTAGAGAAGCAATTAGACATTTTGTCTGTTTGAGACCCTTTACTGCTCTGGATTGTTGGCTGTATGAAATGTATAGTCATTACTGAAAATTAAAACAAGCTATTTTATAGAAATGGTAGTTTTTATTCATGTCGAATTCTACAAATATGACACTTCGTCGATTTCAAATGTCTGTTCGTTATAATAAATATTGCATGGCTTGACAGAAACAGTCTATACTGAGTCGCGCATCCTCAAAATCTGCTGGATTTATATTTTGTGGCGACAAGAGAGGATATACACACTGAAAAGAGAGAGTTCGATAAAGACAGGGTCTGAAGTTACTTGATAGTATTTTACCAACAGACCCAAACCAATACCGGTTCGCCGGTGTCAAGTGCAGATAAATTTGGAGTGTCACGATTTATAGATCTCGAAAAGCTATAGTATGAATAATAGCTTGTGATGGAGATATCAATAAGGATTAAATGAAAGCAATATTTCCTGTAGCTTGTGTCGTCATGATTCCATTAACTCTCCTCCCCAATATGAAAGTGTAAAGTACAACACATATTATTTGTATGAGCGCATCTGAGAACAGGACGACAATCATTCGCGGCTCGCGTACATATCCAGCAATTACTTCGTAAATCAAAAGAAAAATATAAAATCAAATACTTTAAATATGTCAAACGAGTATATGAACTAATTAACATCGTCAAAAATTAACGGTGTTTTGACACTAAATAATAGATGCGCTTTTATTGTTTTCGCGTTATCTCCTCATTTCTTATATAAGGTAGAACATTCATGGAGAGAATAAATATATAAACTTAACTTTCTTAAAACTAAACTTGACATTTAAAAGAATATTTTCTTTTGATGAGTTGCTGTTTAAATGTTAAGTGTTTGTATTGTAATAATGTGATCAGTTTAAATTTCCAGTTCACTTGCTTATTCTCCTCTTTCAAATGTTTGTTGTTAATGCAGCGTTGATACACGAATAGCCGTCGGAAATGTCATTTGATACTTGAAATCTATCATTTCAATACAGAATACTGCTTTATATTGTACATTAAATATAATAAGGCCCAAAGGTGCGTCTCATAACGAATAATGCAATTCACTAAAATATTAAGAGTGTCGTTATAATAAAATATTTGTTAAAAAAAAATATGAAGTCTTTTGAGTATGTGAAAGCATTGCAGAGACGGTGAATGAAGGAAAGATAGTTTACAAACACATCCATCGAAAATTAAGATAAAATTTCCTGCTCCCCTCCCAAAAAATCGGAAGAGTAACCAAGAAAAGTACCCAAGCAGAAAAGAGATAATTATTACGCGCATTATAACAACACGTGTCTATAATTGACATAGCTGTTTATATTTCATAAACAAAATGAACTGTAATAAGTAAGTAAATCTATATTATAAATATATAAACAAGTAAATAAAATAAAATAAATAATTAAGCATATAAAATAAATGAATAATTAAATATTTTTGAAGCATAACTTGATGACGTCCTATTCTTGGCTCGCCTAAGAGTTGGATGCTTACAATTAACTTTCAGCTAAAATCTACGTGCTTGATAGCTAAACACATGGCGTTATACGCATGAATAAGGACTACAGAAACCATCTATATAAACACAACGATAATTCACGTGCTTGTTGGACAAGAAAAATAACCCGATTTAAATGTATTGTTTGGTATCGATGTGATTAATGGGCTCGATGATGTTTCTATCATTTAGATTGTATGTTCGAGATTTGCTAAGCTTTGCACCCAGAAACCGATTTTAGTGCGATATTCTATGTGAGTAGGAAGATGAAAATTCAACTCACAGACGATAGTCGAGTAAGGATCAGAACAATTTGTGATTATCACATTTCGGTAGGTAATAAATTGAAAGAGGAGTAGTTGCGTGTGTTGAAGACCGGGATGGAAAAGTGTTACTTGACACCGTATACTAGGAAGAAATGTTACGTTCACTGAAGGCACATCTCAGTAATAAAGATGTGAAAAACCAAGGTGAAATGCACTACTATAAACTGAATATTTGTGTTGATTTATCAGATGCCCCTAGACAAAATATGTGAGAACCGAAACAGTGTTGAATATATTGATTATGAACAATTTAAGATTCATTTGCTTGTGAAGATAAAAACACGACCGCATTGTCATTCAACATAAAGACGTAATTTACCTGCTACTAAAGATGTTGGCTATGTTCGATTCTACCATGCTCAAGTAAAGGCATTAACTAAAGCAAAATTACTTTGTATCGGTATATATATATATATATATATATATATATATATATATATATATATATATATATATATATATATATATATAATTTCTCAGATATATGTTTCTATGTAACGATTGCCTGCATAGGAATTTCGTGATCCTGATGTTATGCAGCTTTTACGAATACAACCAAATGAAGAATGCATGTATTGCAAGTAATTAGATTTTATTAGATAGGAAAGTGAAACACTTAAAACAATGAGAAAAACTATATAGAACACCAGAAGACACACTTGGTGACCCATAAACATAGGATTAATAATCGAAAATATTTAATATTCAAAAGAAAACTGGCCAAATATTTACAGAAAATAATACAAGTAAAGTATACATACCACGCTAAGTAGGATATTATGAAAATGCCATTAATAGGACTTATTTACAGGTTATATATAGATATAAGTTCGGATTTCAGAAGGCAATAAGGTATAACTGTACAATAGAAGCAATATAAAAGTTAGGAAACCAACCTGCACATTCACCGAATAGAGCACATGTAAATAATGTAACTATGGCAATTGTTCTCCAAGGAAAAGAAGATTCATTACAAAAAATATTTTGCCCGCAATAAAATAATTGAAGAAATCGTACATTGTTATTCCTACACTTTGAAAACATAAAACAACCCTTAGTTTAGGTAAAGTTCGAACTGGGTTTAGGGTAGAACAAACTGTTTTGTTGATATTGTGTGAGGTTTATAGTGAGGTTGTTCTCTTAACAAAGCAAACACAAGTAACACAATATTTTCAGTTATGGAAAAGTTTCATCTGTTTCGTAAAATCGTCAATATTTATATAATCTTAGAAATCTTGAAAAAGTATCTCACATTGCTATTTAAAACAGAAAGAATAAGTTGAATACATAAATTAAACAAATGTTTGCACACACATTTTCTTGTATCAATTAGTGAAGTTATTTAGGTAATAAATGTAGATCAACGGGTATGCTTTAAGAAGTTAATGCTACTTATTCGTATATGTTTTAGTGAAAAATGATAATATATATTAAAATTTGATGTACACATTTTAAGCTATTTCCTTTTCTGTTATATGTTTGTTTTGTAATTATATAAACACTCCAGTTTAAAATTTAGTATGCCATTTATCAATCGTATAGTCATTAATAATGAAGGATAATTACAATTGGGTAATGAGAATATGCGAACAATCAGCCTTGATGAATCAGTATGAACCTAACAGATTGATTGATTTTTTTTTAAATACCATATCAAGAATAATGATTACATATGATGGAATAAACCTTAGAGCATTATTTTTTAAGTTTCCAAAATACCTCTAGTGTGCTAGTGACAATAATATTTATAAATATAATTTTACTGTTGTCATATTGAAATAAAAGCACAGGTTGGTAACAGTGATTTGTCCAACTAACAAAAATACATTTTTTTTCTGTTAAGAATGCTTAATTAATTTGTTGTTATTTTTGTCATATACTGCCGCAGTGCAAAATAATTAAGCGTTCAATTTGTGAGAATAAAGTAGTATATGAAGACAAATTCAATGCTTTACAGTGCATTCGAATATGTTACATAAAATCAATAAATAGAACACAAAAGATCCAAATAAAAAAAAGTGTATTTTTAGGTAAGTGATAGAATTGACAGATATACTTTGCTTGTTTATAGCAATGAAAAATTCAAAAACTTGAGTAATGTTTTACTAAAAGTAAATTACAAGATATATTTTGGAGTATAGTTTTAAACAATATGAATAATATGTAACAAAAATTGACTTTATTTTTAAAAGAAAAAAAGATTCGACTAAATGAGTAGCCGACGCCAGACCAACAATCATGAATTACTCCTCAATAGAACTTGATTCCCTCGATTAAATTTTATTCCTTTTTATAAATTATTATGATTGCCAATGACACCATTTCTTAATTATTAAACTCAAATGGTACTTGGCCATTTGGAATATTCAACTTTCCTTTTAATGGATGTCACGATGACAACAATTGACGAGACACGTCTACTAATATATAGATTCTGTTTGGGTCTGTTTACGAATGATTATTTTTACAATCATTTTGTGATATTATAATAATAGAGTCAATCTGACGTATTTTTTGATCGAATATTATATTACATTTTATAATCCGTCACATTATTTCAAAGACAACCAACTATAACATCTGTTGAGCATTAAATTTCGCACGTAATTTATATTGCGAATAGTCCCAGAACGTGGGCATATCCAGTATATGTCTGCCGAGAAAGATTTTACAGTATTGTTAAGGTACATTATAAGATTTCAACGTACGCTCAATAATATATTCTATAATAATAGGAACAAGATTTTATAAAAATGGTATTACTTGGACACGTCTTTAAGAACACGAAATTTTCTCATTTTAGCACATTAACGGTGTTATGCAAAGCCAAATATTTGACCTTTTGGTGTTTTATTTCTTTGAAAAAATTATTTTTGTTATATTATTTGTATATATATATATATATATATATATATATATATATATGTATATATATAACATACCCATATATATATATATATATATATATATATATATATATATATATATATATAAAGAAATGCACAAATAAAGTGCCTAAAAAGCAACTGAAATACTTTGAAAATAAATTGAGTCTTTACTTTTTGGGATAACTTTATGTAATTTTTGTATAATTTAAGTAAGTCACTGGGGAATTAAAAAAAAAATCAAAATTCAGTCAATGTTTTCTCATGAAAAAAAGGCCTTTAAAATGTTGCCCATGTTGAGCTTTGCATATTTGTGCTCCTTTCGACACATTATTTCTGACAGATTGTAGAATCTCTGGCTTACAGTGTTCTTCTTTTATGTAGTTCTTGATGTTTTTTTTCTGTCATATCACTGCAAGGATTGAAAGAAAACATAGGAACGAATTAAGGGAGTTAAATCGCATTCTAGAGATTCTGCAATCTGTTATGAATAATGTTTTGAAAGGAGCACAAATATTCGAATCTGAACAAGGCAATATTTGAAAGACAATCATTTTTATAAATGAAAACTGTTTCAATGTCGCGAATTTTATGTATTTTACAATGCCGTCGTCACATTGTGTTAAAATTACAGAAATATTTAATAAAAAATACAAAAATCTAGCCATGTTCAAAACTCATTAGTCACTTTTTGGACACCTTGTACATATAGCGATATGTATAGATAAATATACATAATGTGGTGCATTGAACCATTATAGTTATAAAAACAGAGTATAAATAGAACATATATGATATAACATACGTTTTACGCTATATTCCACAGATAGCTAATTAATGCTAAATGCCTTACCAATTATAACTTGTTATTTTTAATTCTTAATCCCAACAAATATATGATATGCGTATATGTTTGTGTGGAACTTCAATTGAATATCTAGCCAGCATAATCCCCGGTTCATTATTTGAACAGAATGTAAACATCTAGATAACATGTTTGTTCAATTTCCTTCTAAAAATTGACTGCCATAATATGACCGACTTCTTAATTCCGTTTTCTTGCAGGATAAATATTTTCCTACAACTCGTTTTTCCCGGCTTTGATAACACCAATAACATCGAAGTAAAAAGAGAATAAATGAGTTAGAAAAAAGATGGTAAAACTAGTTGTATGGTAGGAGGGTTGGGAATCGGGTTACGTGGAAATTTAGAAGGACACTCGGCAGTTATAATGCAATTTTCTGTCAATGTGAGGAAGCGCGTTGTGGAATGTCAACATTGAACGGACGAAAGTAAATTACTTTAACATTAAGAACAGCAAACATCCGAGAAATACTAATGCTACATTTTCCACTCTCGATTATTGTTTTATAATCTCGTCTTCGTTCATATGTTGTATCAGTAGTTACCAATTCCTTACCCCATGTCTTTATTCTCCCTCCTTGTTTCATACTAAGTTGTCTTTCGTCTGGCTATATATTTAGTATAGTTTTCTTCTATTCACCAACGTTTTGTATGTAACGCATTATATATTATAAATATTATTTAAATTATTATTTACTTCTTTCTACAGTCACGATGATAATAATCAGAGTTTTTTAAAATTCGATTTATATTTAAATACTGACGGGGTAGTTATGATTTAGGACATATCAACATTTTCTCTCATTATTTTAATGCCAAATACACTCATTTTAGTAAAGTGGTTCATGGTTAATGTTCAAGTATTTTTTGTGGTATTGGGTATGCTATTTTTACAGCTGAGTCAGCCTATTGCTTTTACCTATTCCGGAATCAGCTCATTTTGGGAAATGATTATGTACTTTAATTCCTTTATTTCAAGTGTTAATGATTAATGTGTAGATATTTGCCTTTTAATCCATGGTTTAATGTTTAGTTGTTTTTTAGAAAATTATTATTTCGTTTTGAACATTAAACGCAGGAAATTAACAAAAATAAAAATAAAAAATAACATGTCGGATGCAATCGAAACAACGAAAGCCCTATCAGCAGATAGCATTTTCTGGTAGTAGCCTAAATAGAAATAGCGTATATAAACACTGCGAACAACTCTAGGCCTTACTTGAGAGGAATGAATAGACTGTTCGATTCGATATTTAATTCCACTTACGTATGATTTGTGTAATAGTAAATATTTAATACAGTGTTGTTATTTCTAGAAAAACTGCTTCTAATATGTATCTAACTTTATAAGCATGCAATAAGTGAAATCACTCATATGCAACAACATTTTTATTTTTAAGCATTTTAATCATGTATAAAGTATACTGATGTTTGAATGTTTTTATACAACCCATATGAATAAAGAATATTAGAAATGCACACTCTATCTTTATTTAAAGCTCCTTAGTTTAAACAAACCGTCAATGCTCCCAAGTTTTACATTAACAGACCGAGATGTCATAATGTTAAACACATCGACCCAAGATGTAAACAGAGTAGATGCTGAATATTATAACATGTACTTCTTGTTATATTTTTTTTATTACACAGCACCTAATATAAAAATGACAGTACACAATATCTTCCTCTCCTTCTTCGATTATTAAGGAGTACATAGAGTGTGCGTGCGTGTGTGTGTGTGTGTGTGTGTGTGTGTGTGTGTGTGTGTGTGTGTATAATAATACCGGCTAAACAGTGGCGCTAATATGAGATTAAGAGAAATAACAGGTAGGAATAAATAAACGTAAAAGTAAATTAATTCTCTCACATTTTATTGTTTCAGTTACGTAGCAAATGAGTAGAAATAATATAACAGAAATATCGAAAAACAGTACCGCCGACAAATAAAACGAATACGGTATATTAATATTTATTACTTGGATAGTAAATTGGTTTTAGGATGAATACAATTATTTAAGATAGAAATATACTGTAGAACCAGTTTGCTTATTTCTGTATAGTTAAACATAATATAATCAAACTAAACCTTATCTCTAAGGTACGTATACACATTTTTATCAAAATCTACGGCATGATCATGATTCCAGAATAATTATGTAATGCTTAAGCTTAAACTAAGTTTAATAATACGCAACAATCAGGTAAACACACCGCTTCTCACCAGATCACCAAAGTTAACCAACGTTAGTAAGGCCAGTACCAGATAGGTGATCATTTGGAAGTGCGAGGTGCTGTATTTACAGCGAGGTAAAATACCAGGTTGAGAAACTGGCGTGGTCTATACTTACCTCAAGGATAGGTGGGAGTATCTTATCCGTGGTAGTCACCATATCTAGTGATGGAGTCACGATAAAAATATCCTTGATAGCCCTTGCGAAGCATCAAGTATTCAGCTATCTACAAGATTTTAATTACACTACCAACTCGTTTAGTGAGTTCGCCGCGCTGGAAGGTTGGATAAGCTTAAGAAGAAATAAAACGTCAAAAATAATTGATCGTTATTTAAATCTTTAACTAAGTGTTTATCCGATGTTATTCCTTCTCTACCATTTAAATAAGAAAATACATAAAAATGGAAATACATATTGATTCATATATGCTACCAAACAGTAATATTTCATAAAAATAATCCATATCTTGATTTTTAATTGGCATTGCTGCATTCTATTGGTTCCCTTCGTTGGTAATTAATTTAAGCAAAATAACGCACGAATCATCCAATCTTATGCATAAACAGGTTTCATTCGAAATCCCAAATAATCGGTGTATCAATCGAAGAGTTAATTACATACATAACATTAGAACATATACACATAGCACATTTTATTTAGAGATACTGAATATATCAACGTAGGGGTGCTTATGAATCATTATGAAACGTTCATAAACTAATCGAAAAATGTGATTGATGAAATAAATTTATTAATTGCACCCTTTTTCAGCGTGCATCTTAAATAATACGGTTTATCTCTATTAGAAGATCGTAATACATTGCTGTATTTATTAAATAAGCTTTTAAACATAAAAAACAAAGGCTTGCGGGTATAGGTGTGAAAGATAACCTAGCATGGAAAGTCTGACATTTGGTTACGGTAACACGTTATTGTTGTTGGATGTTAAATAATAGTTCTTTTATTATAAAAAAAAAACAATGTTTATTTTTCTTCTATTCTCTTATGATTTTTTACCTGGGATAGTGTATCTTACAGAGAGTCATAAATAAACGCTCCATTTCCAAAAATCAGTGCGAGAGATCTTTTAAGACACTATCACTTGATTTACAGAGCAATTCTTGTATATCCTTTGCATGTGCTTCACTTGGAATATTACTTGGAGTATGTTGAAATGTGTCTGACTAGGCCAGGTCGGCCATATAATTACTGTAATGATTCATGTCTTTCCAAGATTCCGTGCTTAAACGTTGGTATTGACTGGTTTTCTGCTTCTCATCTCTGTTTTATCCAGCATCAGCAGCGATACAAACTTCAACGATGGTTATTACTGTCGTAATATGGCTTATATCACAATGTTAGGTGTAATAACTCCGTGTGCTTACTGTATAAGTTGAATACTCATATTTGATGATGTACCCAAGAAGTTATGCTACACGGTATATATATATATATATATATATATATATATATATATATATATATATATATATATATATATTCTTACAGGTGGTACAATGTTGCAAATTGTATTTAGACGAATTGTAGTGTATAATAATAATAATAATAATAATAATAATAATAATAATAATAATAATAATAATAATAATATTGAGAAGAAGAAGAAGAAGAACTAGCTGGACCTGTGGAAATTTTACGAGGGAATTCATTCATATGTAATATATTGATGTTATCCGTCTGTAGATATTCAGTGTAAATGGAGACGCTCTGATAGTATTGTAGCTTTTTTTGTAAAGACTGCAAAAGTATTTATCTAAGCTAGCACGACCGCCCGGCAATGGCCGGTCGAAGTGTACGCTTAAATATGATAGTTTAATTCTCGCAGACTTCGTATATATTATTATAGAGTAAATATCTATCGATTTTGTTATATATTATTAAAGTTGCAATTTCATATATATATATATATATATATATATGTGTGTGTGTGTGTGTGTGTGTGGGTGTGTGTGTGTATGTGTGTGTGTGTGTGTGTGTGTGTGTGGTTGCGGTCGTTAGATTCAATCGAAACCGAAAGAAAAACTATGAAAAATATATCTATACATAGATAACTTGAGTCCATCCAGCCATAATCGAAACTGAAACAACAACTTATGAAAAATTCTTGATAAAAAAACGATGACTCATTTGCCATCAGCTATAATGGAAACCGAATTAAAACTTATGTAGAGATCTTGATAAAATTATTTATGACATGAAATAGAAATACATAAAAATTTAACGACCCGGATGCAAGCTTAGCACAGAAAATAACACGCACACTATCGTATTATTATTATTATTATTATTATTATTATTATTATTATTATTACTACTACTACTACTACTACTAATACAACTACTACTACCAATACCACCACTACTAATAATAATAACAACAGCAACAACAATAACGACAACAACAACAACAACAACAACAACAACAACAGTGTTAGCTGTATCCGGTGTAAAAAAGTAGAGTGAATGCGATAAATGAAGGGCAGAATAATCAAACAAGTGATACATCGCCGAATCGAACCATCAATCGTGAATGTGTGTGGATCAACGCTCGTGCGTTGCTCGTTGTTTCCGAACCAGGCACAACAGATTTACATTATATTTAGGCATTAGACTAATATCATTGACAAGTGAAAATGTTACACGTCACTGCGATGTACGATTCATCGTTAATTGTTTTTTTTACACGATGAGATTGTAAAACTACGCAGCAAAGCAACGCACGAGATTCTGATAAAATAATAGTTAACAGTATAGCCTCTATTTTTGCATTCATAGTCAGAGTAACATTGCTCATATTATGCAGCAATTTTAGTGAATATTTGTAAACCCCTTTTCGTAAATGGTATGATATCAGAAGTTGGATCGCGAAGCTGTTTGTTAAAGATTTGCTGCTAAAATGACCGGTATGAGATAAATCAGGTTTTTTCAAAACTTTTTTGATAAGGGCCCCATTAATGGGTGTTAGCTTTTTCGAGAACCTAGAAAAATATTAAATGAATATATCTAATTAACCATACATGCGAAACATACAATAATTGGAAATCAAAAATCGCACAAATGTTTTAAAATTGTATTTGTTATAATGTAAAAAGCGTGAGTGTCCGCTAATTATGGCTACGAGACGTTTGCTGATTAAACAGATGTGCTTGTGGTTTTGTTTTTTTTACTGCATAACAAATAAAATCTTGGTGCAATATTTTACATTGCTGGATTTAAATCTCTTTAACATTTTTAGAGATAAAGCATGTTGGGATTTTGTATGTGTTTAAGCTGAAAAAGTAATTTCACATAAATATGTAGTGTTGAATGTGTAATACCATATTATATATTGTAGGAAATACATTTATCTAATCCAGAATTCAGTCAAGAGCCTTTGTGGCACTATTTCCTTGTGCCACTGTTTCTAACACACTCTGCAGCATGGACGGGTGGTAAATTGTCCATGAGCGTAGAGATACAAAGAAACCCCTTCCCATAATCCCCTTGCTATCTTTCTGTCTTTTTCCTGCACGACCACCATGATGTGAGGACGCATATTTTGTCTCTCCGTAAATGAGGGGGGCACCCCCTCCCTCAACACTAGTTAGGGTAGTTTAGTTAGCTTTGAAAAGCCTATTGTAAAAATTAATTGTAAATTGTTTTTTTTTGTAATATATATTGTATCTCTAATGTAAAATAAAATAGTTAGTTATACCTTTGTATATTACAATTGTGTCGCGTGTCATTTTTCTTGTGTCTGCCATGAATGCCTTCATAAATGTCTGAAGTCGAAAGGCGGCCCTGAGGACAAGGAGATGAAGATTCCCACCAGAATGCCACCAGGGTGAAGAGATCATCTTGAGAAAAGAAAGGAGCCACACCCAGATCCAATATCTCAGGTATGATTTTCTTCTTGTTACTCAGACCCTAATGACTGGCCCGTCTTCATGTCTTCATGAGACCGCTTTAAGACATTTACTATAACACGTCTGTCGGTCACACCTCGGTGGCCGGCTGATCGTGGTATACCTTTTGGATCATCTAGTTTTTAGTTTAAATAACTCGAAAGCTCTGCTAATTCTCTTAAGCATTGTATGACATGTAGTCAATCTCACTCAAGCCAATGGAAAATGATTTTGAATCCAATATAACTATTTAAAACAAATATTTAAGAACCCGCTTTGGAGTGATCAATAATAACCTTTCCTATATATGTTTTACTATAATTTTTGTCGATTATAAAATTATCAAAACTGAAAACAATATTGAAAGGATCCTTTTCTCATCCAAATGTAAATAATTTTTATAAAACTTTACATTTTATCCTTTTAAATTAAATATATGCAATTTATTCATAGAGGAGATAAGTTGAAAGCATTTATTTTTCAAAAGTATATGACAGATAAGACAGCTTGCACACTTATTGATCTTTTTTTTAAAGCAACATACATTTTTCTTAGTAAGGGATATTTCGATTTAATCCCTCAATAACCATAATTTTCTTAAACTTGTCCTTTTGATATCCACCTTACTTCTGCATGTAATAATAATTTCGCATTTGTAGTAGGAATCTGTATCTTCACAGAGATTTGAAAAAAAGCTGATCTTAAGGGCATGAGTCCCAACAAAATTTTTATAACAGCATCCGGGAGCACATCATTTAACTCTAGTGCTACATGTTTTCTGCAAGTTTAATGAGGCAGTAAGTAAAAGTAATGTGATTCGGCCTTAAAAATATTTAAAATCAATATTTATATCCGTCCTCGCTTTTGCGCTCTGTGGGCATACTTCTACAATAAGTTTTCCATTATACACCTTCAGTTTTTAGGAATTCGTTAACTTTGAAATATATTTAGTATAATCCTTAAGAGAAAAACAAAATAAAAATTCTCCCCACGTTTTTTTATAAATATACCTTACATATACGAACAACAGAGACAAATTAATGATATCAGTTGTTTCGCCGAACTGAATAAAAATTTGTTTTTTTTTAATTCTTTCAATTACTGGCACAGCTTGATCCCTGTTAATATCTAAAATTCTATTCGCGATTATGACAGAGAGACTTGTCGAATATCATCGGTATATTTCATT
The DNA here is from genome assembly GCF_053919585.1 of Euprymna scolopes. Lineage (NCBI taxonomy): Eukaryota > Metazoa > Mollusca > Cephalopoda > Sepiida > Sepiolidae > Euprymna > Euprymna scolopes. The sequence continues at coordinate 69,453,581 of NC_136505.1, forward strand.
TTATTCAGTATTTCTATGATTTTAATAGCAGCAGGTAATACAATATCTCCTCCAATGGTGAACGTCTTTTTATTCTTAGCAATACGGTAAGAGACTTAATATGACGCAAGTAAATATTTTTCATAACCGTTATAAATTTTAGTAAATAAATGACTTCCTCCATTTAAAGACTTTGCAAATCTTTCAAAATATTCTTTTGGTTGATTGACACATGAAGTAATTTTTGATTCAAAATGTCTTTTCAAGTTTGATAGTTCATACCCCTTGTATCTAACAACTGATTGCAGATTAAATAAAGAAGTTTTCCATTGCTATCACTATTGACAAATGTAAAACCAAATTGAACGAAAATATTTCCTTTTGGCACATTATATATCTATATGTCAATACTAAGTACACCTTGAAGAAGATTTTGTGGCATTGTCATCTGCATTATTATCATTCTTACGTTAGTTCAACAATTTATATATGGGCCCAAAAAGTTAACTCTACGAAAAACAAAAACATAAAAAATTAACATATTGCTTAACTTTATATGATTATATATTGATTTAAATTTTAAAGGATTTATTCATAAACTATAGCAAATTATATATTAACAATATTTGTTACAAATATATATCACAAATACAAAATATAATTAATTTGCGAATCAATAAAAAATATTATAATAACATCTCTATTTTGTATGACAGTAGCTCCGTTCTGCAGATTATTAAAATAACACAACCCAAACAATTTTGTAAAAGCGACCGCAATGGGAGTTGCCATCTATATTTGAAGAATCCCTGGCATAGATAATTGATAGACTCCACATGGAAAGCGGACATCTAGTCATCAAACGGGTTCTGTACTTAGTACAATATTTCAATGATTTGTTCAAGTCTTGATTTTGCCATTGTCATTAGTGGCTTATCAACGCTTGAACAAATCATGTGAGATGCGTTAGCTAATTCATACAGCAATGATGGGAAGTATTAGTCCGAATTGTTATGCAAAGATTTCGAACTTCAGACAGTGCTTAGTTGTATATTTGTTTTATTTCTGTATATTAAGGGCCCCACGTTCAAGTGTAATTTTTTCTTCTGAACGTTAACAGCTAAACTGTAAACAGCTGATGATATTTCATTTTCTATTTCATAACGTAAGTGTAGTTTCCTTTGTATTTTGTCTTTTTATATTCGTTAATACATTTTTAATTGTAAATTTCTAAGTGGTACGTCATTTTAATCTAATGCCACGTCTGCAATATATTTAATTTAGCATCCCTGAGCATTTAACACACACATTTTTATATAATGTAAGATACAGACCGTTAATTCAGACCTATATATACATATATATATATATATATATATATATATATATATATATATGTATATATATATATGTGTGTGTGTGTGTGTGTGTGTGTATGTATGTATATAAGAAATGAAAATTACAATATGTTTACCAAGATAATCAAAATGGTAAACTTAAAATATATCATAAATGTTAAGGACTTAATATTTACAAGTAAAGTAATCCCAACCAGATTTAAAAGCTCAATAAAACCGAAAAGGAAATAGAGCTCATAATATGAATACATTCATGTGCAATCTTTTTAATCATTTTTTCTTTTACCCCCTATTCCCCTTACCTCACCCTTTTTTAACCAAGTAAGATGTGTGACTTACTTGTGGTTTCATTAAATACTTTTACATGCAAAATCCGATGCCGCATTTTGCTAATTCCTGCCCTCTGATGAGAAGGAGAGTATTTCTTCGAAACTCCGCTGATTAAGGACTATCCCCTTATCTTGTGCTTCCTTTTTTTAAAATTAAATATGTTTTTAACTCTTTTTCAAGATGTTTTTAACATGTTTTATTAATCATTTGTTCATATATATATATATATATATATATATATATGTGTGTGTGTGTGTGTGTGTGTGTGTGTGGTGTATGTAGCTGTTACGGTTTCTTGTACACGCTGCCTAAAAGACTTCAGCAAACAATAGATCATCATAATAAAATAAAAAGCAAATATGTCACTGCATTCTACATTGTTGCAATCATATTCCATTTACTCTTCATGTTTGTGTTTCGATTTTATAATTCACAAATGGCATTCTATTCCATTACTCCTAGACAGCGCACACTTTTATGAAACAGCGCGCAGCAAAAATGTGTACACTGAGGCAACTCAAGATAATAAGCGAAAGAAGGTAAACCGCTTCTTTTATCTTTCATCTCAAAGATGAACTTTGGAAAAGTGACTGGCTTAGATAAATTAGGATAAAAAATCTTTCAGACACGAGTCGGAAAATAAGTTGATCCTCGTTATATGCATTATGTATACATAAAAAATTATATCCTTCAAATACGTCTATTCAATTGCTATATTTTAGGATGAAAATGGAATTTCACACTTAAGCATGACAGATTAAGAGGATGCAATTTTTCTTATGACGAAATCCAGACAAATAAAATTATATTTCAAACTTAATCGGTAAAAACTTATAAAAAACAATAGAAGCATGTATGACCCTCCGTAAATGCAAAATATATATTTCAGCAATTGCATCCCCCGCATTAACCCCCCAAAGTCCCCAAGGCCTTAACATATTTACATTTGGATTCAGCACAGAAAATTTCGGACAAATATAGATAAATAGGCCCCAAAATGGAGTGTTTTATTAGACCTTAAAGAGCCCCAACGCCACACCCAAGAGTTATCTCGAAGTATAACAAACACAATTATATAGAAATGAGTTGGTTACAACTTTTCAGAAAGTTTTAACAAAATCCAAGTTATCAATTTTTTTATTAAGCATAAAAATGCCAATTGTAGCCATTTTACCCCTTAAGGCACCCGTTGAGAGGCAACGGACATTTTCACTGAAACTCCCTTATGTTGCTTTTTTAATCATGTTTAATGTTTGTACAAAATTTCCAAAAAAATCCAAGACATAGTTATTGAGAAAAGTGTTGAGAGGCCAACGGACGAGGGTGGATTTTCAGTTCAATTTTTCTTCTTGTTGGGGACCAAAAAATATTGAATGGTAAGTAAGGCGGACCAGCAGAAATATTTTACTTGCGGAAGACATACTAACAAAATTTTATTTCAAATTTGGTTTGTAGTATATCAAAAAGACATTATATTTAATTTAAAATAGGAAAAACCACTAGGGTAGCATCAAATACAATGATGACGCCTAAACGACTCTACTAATAATGTAAGTTTGATATATTTAAAATAGTTTAATATATATAATAAGTGTCGTATATTACATGATGGTCATGGATAAAATTAGCCTTTAGAACAAGAAAATGATTTAAAACTGGTGTTTTTAAAGGAAAGCTTGTCAAAAAAGTAAAATATAGTCCGAACTAAAATAACCGTAATTGATGATATTGTATTAAGTAATTACTTGTAACTATAGCAATGAAATTAATATTTTTAACTATAGTGTTGGAGTAAGGTATCTATGTTTTTCTATGTGTAAAAGTAAGCAAACCAAAAGATATATACTTTATTATTAGGCAATGCAGAAACACTGAATGCTCTTCCATACTTCAATTCGGACTCTTCAGCGCTTTCATGTGGCATCGATTCTACGGACAAATAAACTGAGAGGAATATTAAAATAACATAGTTTTATTTAATTAGCACGTGTGCCGTTGACAATATAGTTTTCATATGAACCATGGCTACCTAGCATGCATGAGAGTTGACACTGTAGGATGTAAGACAAGCAACAATCACAGCATCTTGTGACCAAATATATCATGTAGGTTAAAAGAGAAAACAGACATCTAAACGGTACAGGAATTAAGGGTAACCTTTTGTAGCACGCAAAGATACATTGCTAGCAACATAATTGCACGCATGTCACACATTAGAAAAAATTAGATTTTATTTCTGCTGTTTGAAGTTTAAATGACTATACTCTATTATGTACAAGCGTAATTACATGACAAATACTTTGAACAACTGGTAGGCAGCCAGATAAGAAAACATGTCCATCATCCATGTTGATTGGACAATCTGTCCAACAGTTCATAAGAATTTACTAGATATAAATACGTCGTAAACAATCAAATACTTTTAATGGTTGTAATTTGGGTTCATATATGAAAAATATGTTTATTCGCTGTGTAATGTTAGCATTGTTGTTCACTTAAACGCACGTTAGTTCAATGCATAAATCAGAATTGTAGTTAACACATTAATTTCAATTGGTATGCAATATATACTTAAGAAATGTGATGTTCTAGTTTGTGCTAAATTGCGACATTTTCTTCACGTTTATATATTTTGTGTTAAATCATGAGCGAAACAAAGTAGATAAAAATATGTCATGAAAAATTAATAGAAAACGATGGTAGAATAAGGTGATAACACGATTTCAAAAAGGGTGTATATTCTATCGGTTGTTTATGAAGAGTGATTGTATATAAGCATTAAGAAATACTTGAACAGCGTTGAGATTACTAGTATGATTCTCATCTTTTATTTTGTTGTTCAAGTTTTATTAATGTAATCAACACTTGGAAAGTAAATAGCATTTGAGCCTGGAATGGGCAAGTGTTAATGACATAAAATTAAAATTGTCAATTGCAGATCTATTGGACTACTGAATTTTTAAATTATTCCTACCAGCTAAATCTTGTTGTTCATATATATATATATATATATATATATATATATATATATATATATATATATATTCTTTGCATTCAGAAATTGCATCAGTAAAGTCAGACAGTTATAGGATCATTCAGTGCATGTTTCTCTGCCGCTCTATCTATTTTCTCTGGGGAAAAGTGATAAACAAATATCGTTTTAGATAGCAGATAATAAATTTATATATAATATCTATATATTTATAAAAGTGAACGTGTCTGAGTCTGTGTATCTCTGTATCTGTGTACATCATTATGCAATAACTCTACCAATTTTAAGTCTTTAGACTCAAAACT
>NC_136505.1:69461044-69636044 GCF_053919585.1 Euprymna scolopes
TTTCATAATTTCATTCAATTTGTTTGAATTTTTATCAATTTTTCTTTGTGGCGTCGATAGGTTCCAGGTCGCCTGAGGAAATCTCATTGACTGAAACTAATGGCTGTTTGTAGCGACCATATGTAACTATTTACCCTCAAATAATAAAAATAATAATAATAATAATAATAATAATTACTATATATATATATATATATATATATATATATATATATATATATAGTAATCTTTAATATACCTATATACCATTAAACGTACACAAAAGGTTCGGCGTGTCATGCTGAGTAATTCCACAAAAAAATTAATACAGAAAATTCCTTGTACCTTTATTGCCATATATACATTAGATACTGGCTATGTTGATTTATTGCGTATAAAACACTTGTAAAATAACTACTGAAAGCATGTGTAATATATATATATATATATATATATATATATATATATATATATATATATATATATATATATACATATATATACAAGATCTGAGCCTGTCCTGTTCAAAACGAGCTACAGTTATCGGCGATTGACTTACAACTGTTGCTTATGCTTTTAGATTATTGAATAATGAGCAAATTTGTGGTTCTTTGCATTAAAAAACATACCTCTATTGTTCCTATTTAAAACTCACCGAGAGACAGATACACGAATATTACTACGATTAAGAAGGAAGGCCCACATATCATTTAAGCCTCAAAAGATTAGAGATTTCTAAGTAAACACATAGAGAGTAAGCTTCTAACCCGAATCATTTCCGAGTAATCTGCACCTCTTCATAAAACAGACCACTATTATACTTTGTTCAATGCACTTACTCAACAAATGTCTATACAAAATATCAGCTACATCGATCAAGTTGTTTTCGAGAATATGGTAGGACAGATAGGCATACAGATTAATTGAGAGTATGCATGTATTTAATATACGAATATATTACTGGCTTTTTAATATATTATTAAAAATTATGTAGACCCATGTTTATTTTCTCAATAGATGATGTACGTCGTGCGCAGTAAATATAAAATTAACGTTTTATTAGTATAGTTGAAACAGATAAAAAAAGATTACAAGTACGCATTTTTTAAAAAGAGAATCTGTAATATAAAAATATCAAGTTAATCTTAATATTCATAAAAAATATTTTGCGATAGTGTTAAAGAAATTTACTGTTAGTATTTGGACAAATCATTATTCTAAAGAATTTTGCATATATTGATTGAGATTTAATAAATTACTAAACAATCGTAAAAACATAATTTTATCAGAAATATACACAAGCACACGCATACACCCCCCACCCCCCCACATATATATATATATATATATATATATATATATATATATATATATATATATATATTAGTGTTGGGACGATTAATCGGAATCGAAAATCGGAAAAATCGAAACTTTTGGGGGTATCGTAATCAGTATCGGAATCAGAAAAATTATAGTCTAATTTCCGATTCCAAACCGATTCTTTAAAATTGAAAGAATGAGTTATAAATCATTGCAGATTTAACATTTACTAGCAGAGTTTTTTATTTATTTTATTTATCGGTCATTTATAACTACCCTATTGCTTTGTAATCGTTCAATATCTATTCTAAAATGTCTATGTATCCTCATCTGATGGAGTTCATATGATTATTAACTAATATTTAATGCTTTGAGCAGGGCTTAAATTAACTTGGCGCCAGCTATACATTGGTATGTTTGTCATCGGCGTTTTTTTTTTAATAATTAGTTTTATGTCATTTTTTTAGACAAAAGGAAATCCCTAGACTCTTCAAGCCTAATTATATGTTTTTATTAGTTTTTATTGTAAGCAAAGTAAATATTCTAGGTAACTTGCCTATTCAATATCACAGATTTAAAAAAAAAGCTTTTTGCACCTCTTTGAAAAATGGCCACATTCTCTCTATTAGAAAGGTGCTGGTTTGGTGCCCGGAAAAGTCGTTCCTTTTTGCTAGTTAGGAAAACTAGTATTTTATTGAATAAATATCGATTGAAAATATGGCCGTTCTGCAAGGATATGTTGTTTTAAAAGCAACTACACACCACATGATATTAAACATATATATTTTTACCTTTACCTTAAAAATTAAACTTGATCACGAAGTCAAATCACAAAAAACGAAACCATATATTTATTAAAAAAGAAATACTTTAGTTTCAACATTTTTTGTGTTATTATTACGAAACAAAAATAAAAGAAAGAAAACAGTTACATATTATCAAAGAAAGCAATTATTTTATTTAGAAGAATTCATTCAGTTTAAATAATTCTTCTGTTATTTCGAAACAACAAAAAAGAAAACACGGTACTTATGTATTTTTGATATCGCGCTGAAATAATAACGTTATTATTACTTAAGCCATTATTAACGTGGGTGAGGAAGGTATTACAGGGTCATTTTGCACTATGCAGACGACGGCGATTGTTAGTGGGTGATAACTTCAATATTTCTTGGTCAAATAACGCGGCAAATAAGTAACAAACAAGTTTCTTTTCCAAACAGAAAAAATATTTGAGAACCAAAAGATTTATTGAATAAATATGTATTAATATATGATTGTAAAAATATGTATTTAATATCTGCGTAAGCAGATATAATTTTAATAAAACAATTTGATAATAAAACAACATTAGATTTTTATGAAGTAAAATGACTTTTTTTTTCGAATAAATAAATAATTTAAATTAAAGATTTTTATTTTAATTAAAGCAACTTTGAAAGGTCAACACCATATTTATAATTTAAATGTTGGATTTGTATTACTATACACATAGATTCGAAAAAGTTATCTAAAACAAACATATAAAAAATAAATTTAATATATGGCAAGATAAGTTTATTTTCTACCTAACCGGATAATTTTTCGCGTTTTTATTTAATATAAAATGTTTATTCAGGTCTAAAAATATACAGTGTTTACCGATCTATTTTAAAATTACAAATGACGTCACATCTTTGTTGAACACGGTAAGTTTGGGAAAAGGAGTTAAAAATAATTAAAACAAACTATACACAATACTGTCACACACTCGCTCAATATATGTTACCGTGACATAAGCACACATATATTCGGTGAATTGTTAAACGTATTTTGTAATGTATTTTTATTACTCCTTTTCCAAAAACTTTCCGAGTTCAACAAAGAGGCTGACGCTATTTGTAATTTTAAAATACATCGGAATATACTGCATATTTTCGAGCTAAATAACAATGTTACATTAAATAAAAAATACTACAAAATTATATAGTTAGTTAGAAAACTAACTTATCTTGCCATTGAAAACATTTATGTTTTATTTGTTATTTGACAACTTTTTCGAATCTATGTGTATAGTTATCTAAACACTAAATATTTTTGACCGAAAAGGGCTAGCTGGGGGGCAGTTTAGTGAATGCACCCAGAAGAGATTGTTGCCGCCCGCATACTGCACAAGTGTCTTTTGTTGTTTCCAAAACAAAGTGTTAAGACTAATTTTTCGAAATAAAATATTTGTTTTAATATTTAATAATACGAGAAGTGTTTTCTATCTGTTTGTTGGTTTCGTAATAACTCAAGAAATGTTAAAAAATGAAGTATTTTCTTAATATATAGTTTCGTTTATCGTGTCTTCCAACTGGTTTCGTTACATAATCAACCGTATCCACTTCCGGTAGCTTGATTTTTTTCCGAGCAATGATCTTGGACATTACCTAAAGTATATAAATTTATTTTCTGTAGGATGGGGTGGCACGTTTTTAAACTATATCTACCTCAGTATTTTCTTTAATTTTCTAGTTTTTAGCGATTATCAAGATCCCTAAGATGAGATCCACTCTTGTCGGGCATTATTTTTCGTTCTCACAAACGTCGACGCTATTTTTTTTTACTCAATAGACGCTGCATACAAAATTACACCTTTAACAACATAGCAAGCTGGGTAGAAAAATCGATTTTACTATTTTAAATACTATAGTAAAAAAGTATAACATTATTAAAATTATTATGCGGTTTGCAGTGTCTGTTTTGAACAGAATAAACTCTTTAAAATAAGTAAAACTACTAAGAACTTAGCCAGTTAAGTAGAAAACGTACACTTAGAAAATCGTTTTTTTTTTTTAAATAACAATAAACAAGTAACATATTTTAAAATATAATGGGAGGTATAGTCTTTCTTAAAAACAATATCTCTTTCAAGAGCGGCCAGAAAAGGTGTTTTCAATCAATATTTATTGAATAAGGGACCAGTGTTCTTACCTAGCAACACGTCACGAATTCTCCGGTTACTAGTTTTCCGGGTATCAGTTTTCCGGATACGAGTTTTCCGGGTACGAGTTTTCCGGGCACGAGTTTTCCGAAATTCGATGGTTTGTATGAGCATCACTTCCGTTGAATGCGTTATGTTTCCTTATATTTTGTTTGGTTTTGGCACAAGTGTAAATATAAATGAAAATATAAAAAGTTTATCAAAACTTTGGAAAGGCAAACATTGAGAAGTCTGTTAACATACAAAAACTATCATTTACATTTAAAATACACTAAACATGAGATTCTCCTTTTTTAAGGCGATTATGAGTGAGCCGACTGAAACGTTATTTTAGAGTTTTGAATAGGGGTTCAGTTGTGCATAAAATATAATATAAACTGATCCCATTTCCATACTTTATAACTTTTTAAGTTAAGTAATTTTAACCAACATTCTAAGGCTGATCAATAAAATCATAAAATCACACGAAATTGCTGTATATTTCGCATTGCCACCTGTACTAAGAGTTAGTAGGAAAGATGCGTGGTTTTTATGACTACTAACACTACTATAAATTCATATGTTGGCGTATGTGTTATTTATTTTGTGTGTCAGGATAATATCCGGGTGACTATTGTTTAAATATGGATTCTTATTTTTTATGATAAATAATATTACCAAGAATTCTTCATAAGTTTTAGTTTCGATTTCGATTATAGCTGATGAAACTCAAGCTGCTGCAAAAAAGTCGTTTGGCTATATTTTTGTTTATTTTTGAAATTGCAACTTCATACAACATTAACGCTATAATAATATATACGAAATCTGCAAGAATTAAAATATCATATTGGAGCATACTTAAGAACCTTGCTACGCCGGGCATCCTTGCTAACTTAGATCAATAATTTTGCAGTTTTAACAAGAGCTACAATAATATCAGAGCATCTCTATTAACGCCATGAATACCAACATCAATATATTATATATGAATGTGTCAAGGTGGAATTTCCACAGGTCCTGATAGTTGTTATTATCTGTATCTCGTTTTGTTTTTGGTTTGTTTTTTGTTTTTACAGCAAAGCAACTAAATTTAATGAACCAACAAGTTTATATATTTAAAATAAAATTTAAACATTCATAGATGGAATGCACATAATATTAAACAAAGTTCAATGCCCTCTCCGGGTTAAAAATGGTTCTCCAAATATTAACATTATTATTGAGAAATTCCTTCGTTACAATGAAAGGGATACTTGTTAATATTTAGTTCTTACATTGTATTCTCATTTTGCCTACCAATTTTCGACTATTTTCAACTGTTCATGAAAACTTTCAAGAAGCATGTTGTATACTAACGACGAACTGATACAATTTGGCTTTAAAATCAAAATAAACCTTCTGTTTTCTTTTAATTTGCAAGAGATTACAAGAAAAACATTTGATAAAAAATACACCCGGAAATTACCCGGATATCTACGTGACAATTTAAGCATATCCGACCCCCCCCCAAATAAACAAGAAAAAACAAGTCTCTAATTTAAGATGAATAAATATTAAAAGAATCGGGATAGGAATCGGCAGTCGAATCGGATTCGGAGATTTTAAATGGAATCGGTCATTGGATCGAAATCGGGAAAAATTGTGGAATGGTCCCAAAACTAATATATATATATATATATATATATATATATATATATATATATATATATATATATAGATATATAAGAGAAATAGCAAATAACTGTGATCACAAGATAAAATTTACTTAAGGATAGCGATACAAAATAGTTATAAAACTAACAAAAACAATAGAAAATAAACAAATAAATGAATTAAATAAACATGAATATACATAAACGATCACACATATATGTATATATATATATATATATATGTCTATATATGTGCATATATGTATGTACACACATATATATATATATATATATATATATAAACTAACAATAACGCTATAATAATATGCACGAAGTCTGCAAGAATTAAATGTCCGATAAATGCATGCTCATTGGCTGATAGTAAGGGTGCGGTGGATACTAAAAAGCTGATTGGCTAACTAAAATCTCAATAGAAGAGGAGCATATAAAAACGATAACCAACCACAGAATTCGCGCATAAGCCTGAAGTGTCCTAGAGTGGATGAAACGGTGAATAATCAGTGTAGCTTAATCACCATATATATTTCATAAATTACTATATATATATATATATATATGTGTGTGTGTCTGTGTGTGTGTTGTGTGTGTGTGCGTACATGTGTATGCATGCTAGCATGGAAAAAATAAATTCGAACAATATATAAATGTTTATATGTTTTCTGTATTTGTTTCCTATGTGTTGACCTGGAGGAATACATAAAGGTTTTCGAAAAAAAAGTTTTTTTTTTGCAAAGCACATTTGATTTGACCGATCATTCGTTTTTCTTCAGTATCTCTCTCTCTCTCTCTCTCTCTCTCTCTATATATATATATATATATATATATATATATATATATATATATATATATATATATTAGTGGCAGTGCAAGTAACATTGGTGACAAACAAAAGCAAAAAAAAAAAAAATATCCGAAGCAAAATTGATCCAAAGCAGCACAATTTGGCGTGCTAGGTCACTCTATGTATAAGTGTATATATATTTGCACATATTTACTTAGTTTGAAAATATATCTTTTATTTCTTAACAAATCATCATAAAATTTTAAATATATAATTGTATTATTATATTCTCACAACCTGCAAATTTTCATGTAGTTTTGTCTATAGTACCAAAGATATGAACATTTTAATATTCAATTTGGCGACAAGTATAGATATATCCAATATATACTTTTGGCGGCAGTTTTATAAATTCGACACCTCGGTAACTAGTGATCAGAATTTAACAAGTGAAGGTTCGTTGGAAACTCTTTACTTGTATTGTGTAGTGTGATATGTACCCTTTGCCCTTATAGTCGAACATCACTGTTTTAAGAAATGGGGGATTACTTTTCTCTATAAATTAAAAGTAAAATATGAGCCAACGTTTTGGCAATTTGGGCTATGGAATCGATGATCTATTTTGCGTTAAATTAATATAAAAAATAGTCACCCGGTATAATGTTTTCCTATCTTTGAAAGTACTCGTTTCCATGGATTTTTACTGCCATTTTCGTTTTCAGCACTCTCCTGAAATCCATAATGTTTGTAATGTAAAATGTTTTTTCAGTGACGGAAAGATACTGCACCTTTACCAATACTTTAGTCATAGATATTTGTTTTCCTGCTTTTACACATGGATTACAAAACACCTTTTATTTACCTGAATACCGCTGACCTTGATGGAAGGAAGACTAACACTTACTACTATGGTTTATTCTGTTGTGTTATCAATGCGGTGTGGTCATCGTTTCCCTGAATAGTTGTCCCGTGACCGTTTTGAGGAATATATTTAAGAACGAGATGGCATTTTAGTCTCTTGAAGTTAAGTTTAATGAAACGGTTTTTGTGGTCTGTCAATCAAAAATGTTAAATATGATTCGCTTCACGTAGCTGATCTTATATTTCTGATATAGATAACGTTAGCGTGACACGCCGAAGTAGAAAAATTGTCGTCGACCATACAAGCTTACTTTTTCAATTAAGTTTCTCCTCGTTGCAAATTTTCCATTTTAACGGTCTAGCAAGACAAATTTTTGACAGTCTATAAAACTTACATTCATATTGTATGTTTGTGAGCCTGCGATGCTTAAATTTGAAATAATATTTTATCGGTCTGCCCAGCGTATGTTAGACATAGATTTATCGTCGGTTCCAGTCAGAAATATAGTTCTAATGCAGCTAGCTATTTCGGAAAGAGCGTTGTTTCAACACTTATCTAATCTTACGTTTTGTAATATTTAAATTTGAATTAAATTTTTCAGCTTTTTAAACGGCCATAAAAGTGGTGTATCGTTAGAATATTTATTGATCAGCTTGAACTAAATAAGGCATATGACAAATATTATGTTGTAATTCACTGTTTTTACCGAGCTTAAAATAGACAAAGAGGGGCATTTAAAGAGGCAGTTATAAACCGGGGATTAACAAAAACCGATTTGTCAGTTTAGTATTAAGCGAAATCAAATACCCATGGCATTTGCATTGAAACTCATCGTACAGCAAAATTATATTAAGAATGAAACCTTTCCACAAACACGTCCAGCTTATTGTGTGTAAGTAATAGACGCACAATTAGGCGTCTACAATACCGATTTAACGTAACAAAGTATGAACCGTTGAGATGATCTGGTCAAGCCAGACAAGCGAGATAAGTAGACTTTATTGCGCCATCTGGTCATTCTTTGTAAATAGCCGAAATAATGCTATACCGATTTACTGGTGTAAAGAATCCGTACGATCAACGCCCAAGCAAATCGGAGCCATTCGTCTGTGAATTGCCGACTTGAATAATACGTAAACACTAATAGATCCGTAGGCAACTGATATTTTACTATTTTCTTTTGTGCCCTTACTTTAACTTAGAAAATTCTCACGGCGAAAAACAGTCAGAAACATATATTAAATCTTCAGGAATTATCTGATGGTAGTTACTATATTCATTAATATAATGAATATAATAAATTAATGTGATATGGATTATAGAAAACTACAAGACACGCACGACACGATATATATGGATTATATTATATAATTTATATATATATATATATATATATATATATATATATATATGTGTGTGTGTGTGTGTGTGTGTGTGTGTGGGTGTGTTTGTGTGGTGTGTGTGTTAGTGGACTGTCAAAACCACAGGAAAGAGAACCAAGTAAAAAAAAATCAAGACGCATCTCACAGCAGCAAAACTGAAGTTGACTTGCTACATTGCAATATATATATATATATATATATATATATATATATATATATATATATATATATATATATATATATGTATCTATATATCTATAAAAGTGAACGTGTCTGTCTGTCTGTCTGTCTGTCTGTGTACATTTCCCTACGCAATAACTCTGTCAATTTGTAGTCTATAGACTCGAAATTTAAAATACCGGGTACTGAGATTTGGGAAAATCGATGTGACGGGTGTCAGCCAGAAATTTGGCTGTTAAGGGGTCAAATTTCAACGATTTGACCTTTAGGAACTCTACCAAACTCCTCCGAAAATGTTGGGTCTAGACACTTGAAATTTTAGATATAGGTTCCTTGAACATGGATCTAACTTTATAAAGTGATTTGAGCCCGAAACAATACATTTTAAGGGGTCATAATAGGGGTCAAAGTTTTACAAAATTAACCTTTTTTTGTTGTTTTTTTTGTGCTTTTTTTGCACAGCATACACCTCCAAACACCCGAGCAAGGGGTCAAAGTTCAACGATTTGACCTTTGAGAATTCTACCAAACTCCTCCGCCAATTGTGGGTCTAAACGCTTGAAATTTTAGATATAGGTTCCTTGGACATGGATATAACTTAATAACTTGATTTGAGTCCAAAACAATAAATGTTAAGGGGGACATAATAGGAGTCAAAGTTTAAAAAAATTGACCGCTTTTTCTTTTTCTTTTTTTTTCTCAACATACACCTCCAAACACCCGGGCAACGCCGGGCTGGAATGCTAGTATATGTATATTTATATACTTCAGAATAGTTTTTTTATTTAACAATCAGTTGTTATGGAAACGTGAGATTGTAGGTTTACAAAATATTATTGGCAGTAATATTCTATAAGTTATACCATCTAACAAGAATTGCTCGATATGCAAGATAGAGCAAATAAATTAAATTGTAATTCAATGAATTTAAAAAAAAACTGTCATTGAAATGAAATGAAGTGGTTGAGTTTCATATCAAAGAATTGTTATTATTCTCAGCAAGACAAAGAATGCTCTAGAAAATTAATCTCCTTAACCTATAGGGTTTTGGAGTCTACCATCTCATCAGAGGAGAGAAAACCTTAGCAAATAGTTATAAAGGTATGCACCCTATTTGCTAAACTCAGTGAGACATGGAAAGTCAAAGTGAAAATAATACATTTATCAGAAGTCCTGTAGCAAGAGTAGTTGTAGAAAAAGGATATGAATGTTTTTTTTTAGATCCAGCTTGCTTGGTGAAATCCATGTTATACGTTCTTTACATCCGTTTGGTAATAATGTCCAAATTACATATTGGGTAATCCACATAGCTGTGTAGATATCCGAATCGGGCAAGTGCTTGTATAAATTTGTTTGTGGGTCCAGCGATATTAATTCAAAATCTGGTGGAAACCTTTTCATTAGAATATATTGTATGCGTGCATGCATGTGTACGTGTATATATATATATATATATATATATATATATATATATATATATATATATATATATATATATATATATATATTCATGTATTTATGGGTAACTTTGCGTATATTAGAATGCAGTTGTAAAAACTTTATAACTATTTGCTAATATTTTCTCTCCACATATAAGATGGTAGGCATCGAAACCCTATAGGTTAAGGAGATTAATTTTGTAAAGCATTCTTTGTCTTGCTTAGAATAATAAAAATTATTTGATATGAAACTCAACCACTTCATTTCATTTCAATGAGAGTTTTTTGAACTTCATTTAATTACAATTTAATATATATATATGTGTGTATGTATATATGTATGTATGTATGCATGTAAATTTGGGCATATTTTATATGTTTGTTAATATAGAGGTTTTTTAACAATTGTCATAAAATGTTTTTCCATGATAATATAATAATATTCAAAAGCCCGCATATTTCCATGCTGTTTCTTCCCATATTCGGATCCAAAGATGTGAGCATTCCCATATTCAATTAGCAACCCAATATATGCATATATATATATATATATATATATATATATATATATATATATATATATATATATATATATATATATATATATATATATGCTGTAATGTAATCATGAAGGGAAGACAAAAATTCATGATGAAAGTGTTAAAATATAAAATTCACGTTTAAAATAAAACTAACGGGTTAGAGAGAATAAAAAGTGGGGAAAAAGAAATTGGGGAGTCAGATGACCGGTTTCACCTTCGCTGTATCAAAGCTGTATCGAGGGATTTGAGTGAAAAAAAGAGGAAAACCACGAATGGGAATCGAAATTAGGTACAGATAACGTTGCGTTATTTATGGTTTAAAAAAAAACGACGCAATAACGTTATATCAATAACGAGGATCATAGAGAAAATCACGCTCAAACCTAAAAGGCATTGCTTCTGCTTACTTTCGCGCCTGACTTCCATGGAATCTAAAGGAAAAATCCTGCTCACGTGGTTACGTGTCTTTTTAAAACCATTTACCTAACCTTTTTATTTTGATTTATATGTCGTTTTGATCTTGTTTTTGTCATTGTACTAGAAGAAATTCAGTTGATTACAAACCTTTCTGCGTGTTCTTTAGATTACAATAGAAAAACCCTGAATCCGACGGCGCAATACTACACTATTCAATACTGTAAAACTGAAACGAAGCTGTTCATTTGAAAAGGACGGCATTTTCTTCTTATTTAGATTTGTATCGACTATTTGCTTTAAAAAACTAAAGTAATTACTTGCTTACTTTTTTAATATCCGATTTTTCTTTTTCGGATTATTTTACTAAAGAAAGTAAAGCTTCATTATTTTTCAAAACAGTTTTTTCTTCTTTGTTTTTCGATATTTCGTCGATATTATATAGTAAGAGCGTTTAGTAAAAAAGCCAACAAACGACTACCCGAAAAATAAATATACAAGAAATACATGTTACCATAGTCAATAAAAGTTCAGGTCATGTTTTTTGTTGTTTTGAGATAGTTTTTAATGCTCTTTACTTGAAATAATTTCAAGTATCCGAAATTAAAACGAAATTTGAGGCGATAACTACTTAAATTAATTTTAATATAAACAATACATGCCATAATCGAATATTCCTCAAGCACAAAATAACGGAAAACATAAGGGAAAACATTAAAATATATTTATAAATATTCCTTATAATGAAGGGACTCTTTAAAATGGTTAACACAGAATTCTCAGGTGCCCCTCCTTTAAATTGAAAACGGGGCTCTCCATTCCAAAGTCGCTGCCACTTTTATTTTTTTAAAACTGTTCTTGATTCAAACAACCTCAAAATACAAACCAATGAAATGTTCTGCCATAAAAGTAACTTTTATTGACTATGATAACATTTATTGCTTGTAAATTATATATACATATATATATATATATATATATATATATATATATATATATATATATATATATATATATATATATATATATATATAACATTTTCTCTTTGTAAGGAAACATCATTTAGTCGGTTACTCTTGGCTACAAATGGAAACAAAGTTGATACAAAAATATATATTTTCGCGAAAATTTTCTTTACTTTCATCATATTTTGCTTAGGGTAAAATGGTTGATTATCAAAACCTATCACTTTACAACACCCTACTTTTCCTAACCTATCATACTTTCATCAATCACAGTCCATTTTCTTTAGGCTGTGTTTGAACCCAGTCAACGACGTGTACTACTGCTGGTATATATATATATATATATATATATATATATATATATATATATATATATATATATATATTTATATATATATAAATATATATATATATATATATATATATATATATTATTTTTAAAATGTAATTATCACCTGCCACGTGTTTTGTCGTCTACGACTCATCAGAGTGCTTGTATCTAGCGAGATTCGAAATCGGGACCCAATGAGGCTAAACCCTTACTCCTGGACCATCTCGCCAACTGTCTGGATATATCGCGATTTACTTAGATGTTGTTTTGTTTTGGTTTTAGCGATATGTTTTGAATGAATTCAATTATTTACGAAAGTACATTTTTACCTCAATGCGGGTTTGAAATAATTTTCACTTTTAACCAATTTGGTACCCCCACATGGGGAGCGGTATATATATATATATATATATATATATATATATATATATATATATATTATTAAAATGTAATTATCCACTGACACGTGTTTCCTCATCTACGACTCATCGGAGTGGCTGTCTCTAGCGAGATTTAATGAATTAAATTATTTACACAACTCGCATTTAGGCAAAAATGCACTTTCCTAAATAATTGAATTTATTCAAAACGTATCAGAAAAACAGAAACAAATAACATATACATATATATATATGTGTGTATATATATGTATATACATGCATATATATGTATACATAGGTATATAAATGCATATTTATATGTATATATGTCTATATATATATGTATATTGAATGTTACTACGTTTGTATTCTAAACTTATATATATATATACACTTATATATATATATCATCAAAATAACACATCTTGACAAAATTAAAAAAAAGTAAAATTTTACTTAACCCTCTTTTTCAGATTTTTATCATCAAACTGTTTATATAAATAACATACTTCTCATATATATCTAGTATTAGGTAATTATAAGAGATATATACTGATTGATACGTTTTATGTAAATATATTTATTTCTATAGATGTAGTAAAGTGTATTGCCCGTATTCAACTTTAACACATCATTAAATTGTACAATCTTATGTTTTCAGATTAAATGACTCTAATAAATAGTTTTCATATTTGCAATTTTAGAAAGATTCTCAAACATTATACAGCAAGTAAATTCATACTTATCAAATATTCTTCGTTCTGATCTGACTAGTTTCATTTCATCTTGTTTAAAATGTGTATTTTATTTAAATATATCATTGGGTGCTTGAACTCAGAATGTGAAATATGTGCTCAACACATTTACACATATACGTACATATCTATATATTTATAGAATATAGGCATCTATAGACAGACTGTTTCTCTGTTTCGCAGAACTTCAGTGTTAATAGACTACCACCTATCATGAATCATGAATAGAATTTGCAACCATCTAGTTGATAGTCAGCAGGACTACGCTCGGGCCCGTAAGCAATATAATCAAATGCCTATTCATATAAGTATCTGTTAGACGTTTATACACTTCGATTTGTTCCTTCATTTATAAACAGAGTGTAATGCATTACGCTGAGCAAACAGCGAATGAAATTTTTTAACACATACCTTTTACTGTGAACGGACCTCCATGTGTAAGCGTGTATATGTCTGTTTGTTTGTGTCTTCATTTTTTTAAACAGTGTCCTCTAGAAAACATGATAACAGATGCATTATAATTTGTCGAATTAAAAAAAAGTCTTCATACATTATTACTTAGCAAGTTTGATGAACAATAATAGAAATCTTTCTGATAACACTTATTATAGGACTATATGTGTTCATTATTATTGTCGAATTATGTATCTTTTTTAGCATTCCAGATCTATTGATAATATAATATTTGCAGATTACGAGGCACTGCAGATTAAAATGTACATATACTTCGCTGAGATTTAATCATGCTGCTCAATATTTACTTTTTCTTTCAAATAATTTATACATGGTTCGTGTAAATCTAACGCATGAGGCAGGCGGCAAGCCGATATATTCACATTGTCGAACGAAAAATGTTGTAGTTTTTCAAAAATTGACATATCTCTTCAATTTAACACCTTTTTATATTATTGAAATCTCCCAAAACACTTATGAAATAAATACTTTTTTGATATACCTCTCTTTATAAAGACACTAATCAAGCCTTCTGTATATATTTACATGTAAGTTTTACTTCAAATGTAAGTTTTTAGGAAATCCAGTAAACGTTTTCTACAGTTATTTCATAGCATTATCGCGGTAAAAATGGCATGCGTTTATTTAAATTGTGCGTTTAATGGCGCAACTTACATCTAATAGACGCGTCGATTGATCGATCACCCGACTGACCTAACTTCATAGTATATGAGGCGAGGTTTCAAAAAAAAATTGTAAAATGCGATTCTGATGTACAACAAGATCAAAAGAGCTTTCAAAAATGTCTGTAACGATGGCGTGCTTGAAAGAATAGGAATATCTGAGCTAGATTTTGTCACGGAACCGGGTGACTTAGTTAGCCTTTATAATCGTCGTTTGGTGCAGATTTGAAGAAAAATAACAAAGAAACTGATCAATGGTGTGTACCAGCAGTATTTTAGTTCTCTTATACTTTAAATATTTATTTTATTATTTTACATTGTTTTTTCTGCTGTCATTTGGACAGCTTACTTTGTAAAATACATATTAAGTTCACTTGCTTTGGTTTACATGATATAAAGCAAGACAACTTTATAGTTCTTCTTGACTTTATTTAATTTTTAATGTGGATACACAAACAATTACTTACCTGAATTGATTATTTTCAATAAAAAAATTACAGACACCTGTAGTGTTGTTTTCTTTGAGGTAATATTACAGTGGAACGATAGATTTGTCGCCCTATCTACTATTTGGCGAGTTGTGTAGAAGTCCCCAAGCAGATACGAGCCTTCTATTATGCCTGAATGTGAAAATGTTCAACGAACGAAATCAGAACTGCGCTGCTGTATAAGTAATGCACTTTCTAATCAAAGTTATGCCACAGGACCATTGCCAGCAACCTGAAAATGTATCGCTGGAGTGCTACTAATAACAAAGACATTTCCAGCGTGATTAAAACAAAGTTGCCGCCATGCTTATAGTGTTTGTTGTGATTTTAAATTAGGGCCACATCATGTCACCTCACATCTGAAAAGTCGGCTTTAAATTCAACACCGAATTATACCTGGAAATACTGAAGAATATGATAATCCTCTGGTGCAATCAGGTAGCCGGTGGCAGACCCTGAGTTTAGCAGCAGGAATTGGCGACAGCACACAAGTTCAAAGAGACGAAGGCTTCAGAAGGAGTGCGACATCATACCATTCTCTTACTGGACCTCCTTCTTTCCCGACCGTAATCCGCTGGACAAATTCATTTGGTCATACTTTGTAAACACCACCAACATGACCTCCCACTGGGACACTAAAGGGCTGCCCCTTTTCTTGTACGAAGACATACTAGATAAGTGAAAATCATATTAGGATAAGGCTAGAATCAAACCCTGTAGGTAAGTGTAAAAGATGGAATGAGAGAAATCAGTCTATTGTTAATTCTATTAGAAATAGTTTAATATTGTATATGGTTGAAAAAGAGTAGATTGTACATTCTTTAAGAAATCTGAATATTAAACATGTCAGTTAAAAGGAAGGACAATGCAAATTAAAAATATGTTGTTTAAAATAGGTTAAATATTAGAATTTTGTTTGCCAAAAGTGTGTTTGAACTAACATACGTAAAACCACGTGAAAATCAGTCACATTGGAAAAAACACATTTCTGACGTAATAAACAAAGGGGATTTTTCAATATAGGAATCAGAGGGTTAAGATTAGCGAGTTGAAGGGTGAGTTAATGAGGATCATCTATTCAGAGCAGATCACACACAGTGATAATAAGTTGGAGAGCAGAGTCCCTTAGAAGCGATGGGTAGTCCACTAGACCATATCGATCAAAGTTTGAATTCCTTACGTCATCGACCGGCTGACAGATATGTAAAGCAATTGCTATTAATAATTTGTAACTGTTTGTCTCTTGTCGTCATTCATCACAATCAAAAAAGGTCGATTTGTTTTATCATCTTATAACGAACATTGGAACCCCTGCCAAGATTATGCGTATCATCACAGTCGTCTTCATGTTACAAAGAACTCTATAAATTGTTCCCTAATAATCATCGTCATATGATCTGAGTCCCCATTAAATGTATCCCCGTTAATGTGTCCCCAATATGAGCCATCACCAAGGTAAGCCTGATCGCACCCATCCGCCGAAGCTACGCTGAACTCCCACCAGAGCTTGTATAAAAGGCATGTTCCCAGTTCTAGACATGTATTGAGACGATGATTGAGTCTGAAGGCGGCTACATCGAATAGATCTTAGTTACCAGAATTGATATGTTCAATACATGGTCTGAATAAACTTGTAGTGTTATTTTCTTTAAGGTGACACTATATCCTTTCATCCCATATTGATTGTATTATGTTAAATTCGCATTCTATTATTTAAAATAAACAGACAATACTTATAAACATACGCCACTTGCGTTGATATTTAATTATTAACAATTAATAAGCAAAAGTACAGTAAGAAATACTAAGAAGTTTTTTGTTCAAATATTTTCATCTTACCAAATGTTAAAATTTTCGTAAATATGATTATAGATATGCTTCCGTAAATTTCAATGCACTCATGCAAGCACGTGTCTAAAGTGTTGCAAATAAATAGATTTTCTAAACTACAGTATGCATACACATCTGTATAGTACATTGAAATACACGGACATTTGACTAACGAAGAACAAACATTTAGCTCTGTTTGAGAATAAATATTTTTAATGAAAATTAATAAGAAAAAATCAGAAAAAAATATCGAATTCTTTTTTAATTAAAATTCTTAATATGTCTAATAGC
This sequence comes from Euprymna scolopes, assembly GCF_053919585.1. NCBI lineage: Eukaryota > Metazoa > Mollusca > Cephalopoda > Sepiida > Sepiolidae > Euprymna > Euprymna scolopes. Next base: position 69,478,737 of record NC_136505.1, read on the forward strand.
ATATTTTTTGCAAATGGTCAATATAAATTCATGTATAGTTTGATATTTGAGTGACATGCATAGCTCTAATAACTAAATCTCAAGTGTTATTTAGATAATTTATGTACGTGCTACAAGAATACGCAATAACTAGGGCTAAGAAAAGAGAATATTGTTATCGTTGTTTTGGCTCTCGAGTATATATCCGACACAGTTAGACAGAGTTAATAAATTGGGAATAACTGATATATACTCGAGAGTTAAAATAATGAAAAAATACATTCTCTTGTAATAGCCAATTCTAGACAGGAGTTGGAGTAAAATGTCTCGAAACTTTACTTTAATGCGTGTAGAAGAAATCGGTGATTAAGAAAAAATCCTTCTTGGAAGAGTTCCGTTATTACGAGCGACGCTTTTCCAAACTGTACAGAAAAAGCTATTTCGAATAACAAATAACCAAACGCAAATGGCAGCGAAAGCATTTTAAATTACGCTGATTTCCTAATCCCATGGCGTCTTACGTGATCACACATGCCCTTAATTGTTAAAACAGGTTACACTAGAGCGCGGAATGTCTGATATTCACGACGTGAAGCGTTTTCTTCAACCTCGGTTGATAACTAAGGCTTCATCCGTATACTAACAATTTAACCCGTTATCAGAGACACGTTAAAAAGCAGGAATATCACACCCTCCAGATAGCGTTTCCACTTGATCTCTTGCATTTGACAAGTTTGTCTACCGTCATTTGGGACCTGGGAAAACCCTGGGCAAATATTTGGCTGACCTACGGTACCTGTCACATTGAATCGAATAAAACTCCTGTAATCGATCATGCAGTTGCGCTTTTGTGCTAGGAGTTCCCGGTTCTGTTCGATCATAATTGCGGGGATCTCTAAGGCTGGAAAAAATGATTCTTGAACAGATGTTTTTCTCGAGCTCAACCCTGCATAACAAAGAAATAGAGATAGACGTTGCTGAGGATATCGGGCGATTCAAAATGTATATCAACCCCCGACCTGCGGAACGCAGTTGCAGTCGCTGTGTGAAGATCCCATTAATGTTGCCGGTTACTTTCGGTTTTCCAGGGCCAAAAAAAGCAAGCGCTCCCGTAGATACATTGTTATAAATGCAAGCAAACATACATGTAATGGGTTCGAGATTACGCAATAGGTGAAAGGCTAGCATTAGCTTTTCTACATAAACCGTAAAATTCAAAGGGTGGGAGCACATAGCAATGTTTTATTCTGAATGATCCTCATTTGTATTGTGTGAGTTTTTATCTTAAAACTATGTACATGAGTACTACTACAATTCTGACGGGAGATGAGAAATGCCTGCTATATGTTGGGAGCTTAGCTTTAACAGTGACGAGCTCTTGAGATTGACTTACTTGCAGTAAACAGCAACTATTGAGATTACACACTGTTGTTATGGACATGACATTAAAAAGTTTGTACTGCAATCTACTACCGGAATATCACATCCGTTTAAAAGCGTTTACAGAATATATTAAAAAGCTAGAAGCCATAATTGATCATTTTTGGTTTATTCTATATTCAAAATGGGAACTGCCTATATTGATTGTGTGTTTTGTGAGGAGAGTGTGGTGCTAGCCCAGTTTGTAAAATAGCATCTCTATAGTTTCCGCCTTCTCAGCAGAAAAACTGGAGATGCTACAAGATTATGAACGCAAGCGTAATGAAAGAAAAGGAAACCCGAAATCTACTTCTGTTAAGAGTTTCGGTGCTCTACGCGATAATTCTCCAAACTCTACAGAACATGAATATATCTGCGTAAGTATATTGACGGTTTCATATTAACTTGATGAAGTGACCTTGCTACGCAGAAAATAAATGTCAAAACTAAAACGTACGTTATACTGAATGTAAAGAGCGCCTTTAATCAGAAAACAAGATGCTGCATACAGGTTATGATCGATTAACGATTAATTGTAATATGTATTTCCAGTTCTCATTATTTACAGTTCGACTTAATTTTACTTTGGTCATTTTTAAATAAAAAGATACTAAAATGGCGAATATATTTATAAAAAATACTATATTCACAAAATGTTTATACATAATACACTCAATTACATTCCGCTTAAAACAAAAATGAAATACAGAGAACCCTTTTTCTCTAGGTACAAATATTATTATGATAACTCTCACTGCTATAAAAGTAATTCTTCCTCATAATACTTTTACATTTTTATAATTTACTGCAAAATAATTTAGAAGGCACAAATTTGTCTTAAAACTCCGTTAGTAGAGTTAAACATTACAAGATGGTGCATAGATATCAATATTTAATAATACATTTAGAGCTGTTTAGTTCATCTACGTTTGTTTATTTGAGTTTAACGAAATATTTGTACTTGTCTATGCAGATTGATAGCGTTATGGGATTAAATGGTAATAAGAACGAAGGAACACAGGAATTTTAGGGAAAAACATGTATTCACATGTATTACAGATAAAGCGAGTTGAGTAATAGCATCCTCAAAGATAGGGCGTTTTCATACGATCTCCTTGGTAGCGTGCCGATCTCTGGCTTCCGGACACCGACACTCGATACCGAAAGTGACGTCGTCAAAGGAAGTGACGTCATGAGGTAGTCCTTTAATCCCATGCAGGGCCGTCTCCAGCACCCCAAGCTTTTTGTTCGTAAAACATGTCAACACCTCTGCCGTTTAGAGTTTACCAGAAATGGCTCGGTAACCTTTCTCTTACGGACGACCGCCATAGTTCAGGTGTTAGTTGACGAGATTCATGATCAAAAGTTTCGAAGACAGTGTCTATCGGCTAATCTTCCAATGGCAGACTGTCGCTGGTTTCAACTTATCGTCATCTTCTTAGTTAGGTCCGGTGACGTTTGTGGGTATATGTTGGTCTTTGAATAATATATACCATGTCACCGACTCTCGTAATTGTACCCACCTCCTAGTATGATGTGTTGTTTTTATAACTTTTAAAAACAGTATTTCATCTGGTATGAAACGTTTACTGGGTACCAGTGGCCTTGACTGTTAAGGTTAGAGCTTGTAAAAAACGGATGTCACTTTCCACGCAAACATCGCTTCTGCAGGTGTGACTGGTGTTAGTGTTTTCGGGTAGGGTGTAATCCTATATACGTGTAGAAATTCTTGCTTTGGCTTGGGAAATTCTTTTGCTGCGTTTTTTTTTTTAACTTCCGGCATTGCCGTTTTAGTTCTATTGCCTCCTTTGGCTTTGACGCTTTCTTTTTCAATTTCTCTGTTGCTGCAAATGGGACATTCCGTTTCTTCTTGAAAACGGGCAGAGTGTTTTCTTTTAGTTCTAATCTTGCTATAGCCTTTATACATTTTCCTAGTTCTGGTGAGTATACTTCTAGATATTCCTCTTTTAACTTGCCCTTCAGTTGTTGCACTTCCGTTTACGAGTCTTCTACCCTATGCCAGAATGTATTCATAGATTTGCCCCACAATTCGAATCCCTCCATCCAGTAAGTATCGAAGAGGTTTTCGGATGCCCTATGTACATACACTTTCACGTTTTACTAACACAATTTTAGGTCACCGGGAATGTGAGCTCTCCCTCAAATTTCACTTTATCGCCTTTCACAGCTGAAGCTGATTTATTCGTCTTCCGCATAGTTGCTTTCCTGAGCCTTTTCTACGTCTTAAGGTTAATGATGGACAGGTGTGATCCGGAATCCAATTGTGGATGCACAGTTTAATTTGCGATGTTCATTGTGACATATTTGCGCCGGCTCCTCTTCGAATCCAAGTCGGATCTTGTCTGACGGATGCTGTTCTTGACCTTGTTCTTCCTGCACTGGATAGCTTTGTGAGCCTTCCTGCCACATTCGTTGCAGTACTTATCTTTGTAAAAACATTGACTCGACCAATGTTTCCTGACGCAGCGATAGCACGGGCTTGTAGGGGATTCGGACCTTATGACTGGGTAGTAATTATTAGGTGTAGCCTGAATTTTCCTACTTACAGCTTTGGTTTTTGGGGTGTGTATTTTGCCGGTCTGAAGGTCGTCCTTCTAATGCATGTTAAACCTGCTTCCTCAACGTGTCTCGAGTTGTTCCTTACGCAGACTACACATTGACAATCCTCGCCCAACTTCTGAAGGGTGAGGCTCTGTTCGCTCTCGTCTAATCTCAGCGTTTTTGAATGGCACTAGACCCTGCGCAAATATTAAACACTTAAGATCATCTCCCGATAAGTCATGGTAGACGGAAACCAACGCAGTGTTTATTTACCACGGAGACGAAGGTCAGATATTCGTCCTCGTCGCTGTTTTGCACGTTCAAACATTCCATCTTCTATGAAAGAGTGCAGAATTCGGGCTGAACAGTTCGGATAAAAGTGTAACTGCTTCAGAAAATTCCAATTCACTCGTCTTCCCGGGGAGAATCTTATCCACACACGTACTATGTTGCTCCACACTTGACAATCCACGGTAAATAGGTCCTCATATCTCCGATAGAAAGCGTCAAACGTCCCACCCAACTCCGGTTAGTAGTTGAGCGTTTCTACAGCATTCCATATTGTACTTTGGTAAAAAGCAAAATTCCTATTCCTGTGTTCCGTTCTGTCGATTATTTTTAACAGTAGCTCTTCTTGTTTCTATTGCTGAAGAAGCATCGTCTCCTCCAAGGCTTGTTGCCCCTCTTGAAATTGTAAATGAAGCTGTTTCTCACATTCTTTCAAATTTTACTCAGTCCATCTGGGCCTTGATTAGCTGTATTAATACTGTTTTAACCTCTTCGATCTTGTGATGACTTTTTCAAACGCACGTAAAAAAAATTTTCCGTTTTTGACTGGCGAATAAATTAAGAAAATGACCTTTCTTTTAGTCTGTCCGTATAAAAAGGGAGCAATGTATCCCTTGCTCCTTGGTAAAAACCTTAGAGATAACCCAATATGAGGGTGAACAAAAACATTTTTACTTTTTTTACTGGCGAAACAAAACACCAAAAAGGTAATGTGATACATTACAGTAGCAAAGGAATAAAAATACTTGTGACATTGTCTGGAAGTTAACCAAAATGGTTGTTTTTCTTCTTATGTGTGTGTGGAGGGGAGTTCTCCTTACTCGAAAGAAAAAAAATTCACATAAAAACCGACACTTAAAAGTAGAATATTTCAGAAAATTCCACTAATAGAAAGAAATATTTATTTTAGTCCAAGTAAAACGAAAAATGAAAAAAAAATCTCTCCTGTTAAAATATTCTATTAAGTTAGCAGCAAAAACAAATGAAAAACCCTTTTCACTTAATTTGAAAAATGTTCACATTTGCATACGATTAAACAGTCGACAAATTACACTAGAATTGTTCTCGCAGCGAAATTAGGTCAACATTTTTCTCTTTTCTCTTTATTCTTTCTATAAGCAACTAATTAATCTTAAGCATTAATAAAAACTCGTTTAGCACAGTTCTTTTCAATTAAAATATAGATACAAAAGAATTAACTTACAATTTATTCGATAACTTTGCCATGAGTTCGTTTTCTTTTCATTTTTGTTTTTACAATTTGTTTTTAGAACGTAATTGCCAGCCGACTTATTACCTTGCAAATTCGAAGTTCTTTTAAGTCGATTATACGTCGCCAGTTGTTATCGGGTTAGTAACAACGAAAGAACACCGAACTTTTAGGGAAAACATGTATTCACATGAATTACAAGAAAAGCGAGGTGAGCAATACCACTCCTCAACAATAGGGCGTTTGCACACATCCTACTTGTCAATCTCTGACTGCCGGGCACGGGTACTCGATATCGGAAATGACGTCACCAAAGGAAGTGATGTCATGAGATAGTGCATTAATCCCATGGAGTGGCGTTTACAACAGCTAGATAGTATAGATCCCAAAGCCAGATAAAGTTTTGCCCATAGTAAACATCCTAGATTAATACAATTACTATAATTCAGGAAATCAAGTTTATTATTAAGGTTATTATTAGATTTTATAACGACAGTGGATATAACTATAAATTATGGATATATCATTTGGAAATGCATTTTTAAGTGATTACAAATAACAAATTTGTCAATGTATTGACAATAGTATATCATTGGTTGGTTAACCATATCTACCGGTATATTCGGTATCGACTGATGAGATATGCCACATATATATATATATATATATATATATATATATATATATATATATATATATATATATATATAAAATGTATATCTTTATATATATATATATATATATATATATATATATATATATATATATATGTATATATATATATATATAAATGTAATTCTTAGTTCGTTCAAAGTCCATAAAACCATATTTCTACATTACCAATTTAATTGAAATATTCAGAAAAGTTGTGCGTAAAGTCAAGGAATGTTTGCATATTTTAAAATAAATCAGGATCGTTAAGATCGCAAATTATAAAAGTATATTAAATAAAAAAAATATTTTTCCTAACTGCGAGATTGTCCGCCATATTTCATTTCCGGTAGAAATGAGCCTTTCACGTGCACCACATGTTGAGGACTTTCGAATTACAACATTTAACTATCTATTTTAAAATTATATATATATATACATATATATGCATACATATATATATATATATATATATATATATATGTATACATATTGTACTTTAACCTTACAATTGAATAAAAAACATGTCATAAAACTTTAATTAAACTTGGAAATACGATGTAAAAAAATAGCGCGGATCGGTAAGTGCACAAGCACCATTTATTTCTCTTAATTTTTATTTTTAAAAAGCTACCTAAAATAAATTTGTCTAATTCTGAAGTTCTTATGTTATTGGGAAAAAGAATATAAATATGAAGAATTACTCCACCCTCGAAAATTCCTTTAAAATTACCACTTTTATAGGTTTTCGGGGCCGCTGAAAACGAAAATAACGGTTATAATGAAGGTAAACGAGTAGTTGCCAAGATATAAAGAAATGTTGGTTTATAAAAGTGGAGGATCACTTTTCCATTATAATTTAACGTAAAATGATCACCACCTTTTTGGCCACGATATTTTGAGGGGGATTTCTTTCTACCCTTGGAAAATTCTTTAAAATTACCTGTTTAAATTGCAAAATGCAAAAGAAATACAACAAATTTTTTTCAGCCAAAAAACACACAGAATTTTTTTGAAAAATAGCATCCATTTTTTTCTATCGAATTAATTTGCGAGGTGTATCAGAATTTTGTAGGATTTTTTTCCTACCCCTTACACGAAACTGCGAATAAAATATAAAAAATCTCGTAATTTCTCTTTTAAAAGTAGGTTGTTTATTTTCTTTATGGATTATACTTCCAAAATAAACTATTAAAGTTGTTTTAAAGTAATAGAAATATTTTTTATCTTTAAAAACAGTAATTAATTTTACGAACTCGATATTTTTCAATTTTTAAACTTTAAAATCTATTAAACTTTTTCTATTTATTCTATGTTTACGATATTTTCAGGGTCAATGTAAAAGTTTATGCTCTTTTCAATAAACCGAATATAATGTTTTAGCCAAACGTTTTTTCTTACATTCCCGCCCCCTATTTTCAAGTGTCTATTAAAAATTAAATAATTAATTCACTAACCAAAGTGTTATATATCATAAATTGAAGAAATAATGTAAATAAATAATAAAACATAGTGTTTTTTTTTAAATTTACTTGTAAAGTTCGAAGTTTTAAACCTTTTTTTAACCATGTTGTTTTTTCTTTTGTTTTTTAAATGAAATCTTGGTCCTTACTCCTTTGATTGAAAAAATAGGGCTCGAGTTACATTATTCGAGTAGTTATAAGCTTGGAAAGACAGGGGGTCGAATAATTCACGCCTCCCATTTTTAAATGTCTATTAAAAAGTAAATAATCAATTTAATCACCAAAGTTTTATATATCACAAATTGAAGAGAAAAGGTCAGTAAATAATATATTCAAATTTAAAACAAAAAAAGTAGTATTTTTTTAGAAATTTACCTATAAAGTCCGAAGTTTTAAACCTATAAAAAACACGTTGTTTGTTTTTATTGTGTTTTTTTAATGAAACCTTGGTCCTTGCTCCTTCAATTGAAAAAAATTAGCGCTTGAATTACATTTTTCGAGGAGTTATAAGCATGGAAAGATGGGGTTGAATTTTGCACTATTTTTCACGAAATTTTATGACAGACCTGTTTTTATTGAAAACTATTTTCTCCCAGGTTTTTGATAACATTTTCCTTAAAGGGCCATGCGTCTCACGTTCGTATATAACAAGAAAAATAGTTTTTGTAGATTCGTTTTTAGTACACTGAAATCTGCAATAAAATGTTTGGTTATATACGAACATGAGCCAGGCCTTAAAGTAAAATACTACCGGATTTTTGGGGCATATTTGCCGTTTAGTTGTACAAATATCCTCAAACCAGGTAATCACTAAAGGGGACTCTTAAAAGTTGTCATCTGTATCGAGGAAAAGTTTAAAATCACTGATTATATGTCAGCCTACGTCATAGTAACGTATATTGAGTGGGTTCCTTACAGTATTTTGTATAGGTTTTAGTTTTTACTCATTTTCCCAAAATTGCCCCAAACTTAACGTGTTCGATACAGACTGCTGCCATTTGTATTTTTCAAATATACCGATAAACACTGCATGTTTTTGAACCGATAAACATTATACATTACATAAAAACACTTGAATGTTATCCAGTTAGGTAGAACATTTACTTTTAAATTTATTTGTTATATATTTATTTTTTTATTATACATTTATTTTTTGACAACTTATTTGTATCTATGTTTAGTAATACACACCCTTTTCATTTAATGTAACGTTTAGTCGGCTCGAAAAACAGTGGTTATCTGTGTATTTGAAAGATAAAAATGGTGTCGGACACTGTTGATTACATTAAGTTTCAGAAATTGAGTTAAAACCAAAAAAAAAAAAACTATACAAAATACTGTCACAATCCCACCGATTATATCAGCCTATGGTATGGTAACATATATTCGGTGGGGTGTTGACACTGTATTCTATAGTTTTTAGTTTTAATCTTACTTTCCCAAACTTAACGTATTCAACAGAGTCTGCAACCATTTCTGTTTTTCGAGCCGATTAAAGATTTTACATTGCATAAAAACACTAAACAATTATCCAGTTAAGTAGAAACGTAGCTTACCTTACCTTTACTTTCATTTATTATTTTTGGACAACTTTTTCGAATCTGTGTATAGTAATCCCCCCATCACTCAAATATCAATTACTAACTCACAGTTTTGTATACAGAAAACCAAAAAAAAATATTTAGCGTTTCAACATTTTTGCTACATTCAGCTTTATCCATTGATTGTTGGTCGAGCCCAAGCCATGATTGACGGTAATCCCGAGGATCAGGATCCAATTCTGCAAGAATACTATTTTTTTCATTGCCGCCTTTTTTATTTTACTTTTTGGAATTGATTGCTGTACTAAGAATATAGGAAACATGCATTTTCTCTTTTTATTAGAATTTCCCATTACACCACATTGAGCCACAGCAACGCCTGGCAGGGTACAGCTAGTATATATATATATATATATATATATATATATATTTATATATATATACATATATATATGTGTGTGTGTGTGGGTATGTATGTGCGTGTGTGTGTGTGTGTTACTAAACTTATTCGAAATAAGTAATTTACAAATTTGATTTTGATTGAATAGCTTTTTACTGAATAGAATTATTATTAATTTGTATGGAATGAGCTGTTCATTTTACTCTAATATTTAATCTTAATTACATTGAATCAAATATAAAATTCCACGAGAAAAATGGACTATAAAAGAGTTATTTATGAAAACATATGAAGTATATTCATATATATCAGTGTTTATTGTATACAGTTTTGAAATAATGTTCAATTTAAGAAAACAACTATTTATATTTTATTACATCATTAATATTACTATATTATGAGAATGAAACTTTATTGTTGCTCATATAAATATTAAGTTTCATCAGAAATATTTTGCCGTTGGATGGCTTACATATAGAATATCACATTACATAACTAATACTTCAATATAGTTTAGTAAGTGAGACATTAAAATAGTTTAAAGTATAATGTTTCCACCATATCACGCACTATTGTTTTAAAGTTGATGTCTTGTTTTCTCACTGGTAATTCAATTTGACAGGTTGAGGGACTAACTTAATTATAACAATGGTACCCTTAGTGGCCATCACTGTTCGGAATTTAGTCTGATTTTAATCGACCCATAAACATTGATTTTAAACTAAAGTATCCCAATTCGTGTAACAATGGTCATTTTAGATATGCTATTGCAGTCAAAACTAAACAAGATTTTTAAATTTATATCTCAAGGCTCAATGGTAAATATATAACACTCTTATAAATTAAATCCATGTAGATTATTTTTTGTAAATGTATACATCTTTTGATCTCAATACTTTCCATAACACCAAGGGTGATTATGCACTAACGTTTAAAAGTGCAATGTGTTGTCTTTTAGATTATCATATATTATAGAGCCCGAGTTACCATTGTTCTTGCATATTTTTTTGTTATTTATTTGTCACCACTATAAACTATGAAAAGTTCATGTTTATACAAGATTGATGAACGTGCTCATTAAGTTAGTGTTTTACGTATTATTTAGATTATTCGACAAAATGTTGCAATCTCAAAAGTTATTTTACAAGGGTTTGGGTCGCTCTAACCTCCCATCTCATATATATATATATATATATATATATATATATATATATATATATATATATATATATATATATATAGTGCCGGCACAAAGACAGTCCGCACTTGTAATTTTTTCAAAAACTGCAAATTTAAGCTAGATTTAATGTAACTGTTTAAACAACCTATAGCTCATTTGATTCGCCTTTTATTCATCTATAATTTACCTGTTTATATTTGACTTTTAATAGAACTATTCTAGTGTTCACGGCAATTTAAAAAATAACTTCAAATTGAGTAGGCAAAGAAAAATTCCACAGCAAAAAATTCACTTAAAACCAGCTGAAGTTATCACCCCTAAATCAGTTTAAAATATCCATCAACAGGCCACAACACATCTTTAATCGTAACGTTGTTTTTTCAAGTTATACAACGTAACATTCAGTCTATATACGACGACATTCTCTTAGTTATCTTCGGGAGGCCATTAATCTCTACCTTTCTGATTTATCCAAGCGATAAATAGTTTCTATTGATTGATTGAAATGTGATGAGGAAACGAAACGAAATACTGTGCAAAAGCAACACCACGCCGGCAGTGTTCGTGATGGACATACATCATGTCGTACTAGAGTTACTTCGAAAAGGGAAGACAATGCTCTCAAGATTCGCAGCCTAAGATACAGATTTGAAAGGACTCCCTAAATCCAACAGCAGTACAATTTTATTATAAAATGCTCTCCTTCTACTGTCAAGAACAGCTTAAAGGAATTTAATTTGCGAGGATATGTTGCAAGATGTAAGCCAATCATTTCTGTAAAGAACAAAAAGCGCCGTCTGGACTTCCTCAGATGCAATGAAGATCATGGCTGTTTATATGGTCAGAAGTGCCTTTTTGCAACGAAAGCAAGTTCAATATGCAAGGCAGTGATGATAGGCAGTACGTCTGTCGAACAGAAAGACGAAGAATTTAATCCTCGGTGCTCAGTTTCAACGTTGCAGGATGGCGGAGGTTCAGTTTTGGTGTGGGATATTATTAGTACCAATAGTCCTGGGTTGATAGTTCGCCTGCAAGGTCGAATTAATGCAACTGAGTACATTAATATGTTTACTTTAGAAACCTTTAAATTAAACTAATCATCTACACATGGATATTTTTTGGAGAAATGAAACATTTGTTCAATCAGATATTGATGAAAGTGGCGTTCTTTACTTCAATAAGGTTCGAACTCCTACGTGTGTTATGCGATTGGAAATAATGAATCTACCAATATAATGCCAAATATGAAAGGAGAGGAAGGTGGAAAAAGCCAGGCTTGGGCAGGTTTATTCCTACTCAAATCCAAGCGGAGGCCTATGGTTGCTGCCAGAGAGAAATCTATGGTAAGCGGCTGTTGTGATAACATAAATAAATTGGCAAATTTTACCGCGAGAACTGCAGGTATCGGGAAACCCAAGGATACATTTTGTCACACAGCTCCTAGGACATACCACAGGTTGTTTTCAAGGAGAGACTTTGGATGACCTATGTGAAAGCTCTGTGTGAGGCAATAATAATAATAATAATAATAATAATAATAATAATAATAATAATAATAATAATAATAAAATAAAATAATAAATTCATAAACATAAAACAACACTTTTAATTCTATCACTCCCGGCTCTGTAGGTCTTCAAGGATTTGAGGTAAAAAAAAATAGAAACCTTTACTTTTCGGTCGACCGTCGTATATTGGTGCTTGGAAAAACATAATAATAATAATAATAATAATAATAATAATAATAATAATAATAATAATAATAATAATAATAATTCTGATTTCGTTTATCAACGTCTCTCTGGAAAGGGATCGGATTCATTTCCAGAGGATTTCCTTAAATTCCGGCTTCAAACAAGGAGCTCCAAAGATCAAGGGTCTTACTACTACTACTACTATTATTATTATTATTATTATTATTATTATTATTATAATAATAATAATAATAATAATAATAATAATAATAATAATAATAATAATAATAATAATAATTTCCGCAACAAAATACATTAAAAAAGCACAGATAGAAATAGAATATACAAGGGATACGACGAGAAAAAAAAAAACAAGAGAAACAGCTACGCGGATGATTCATAACGATGACAAAAATCAATCTAACGAATACACTTGGGCATGGCTACAAAAAAACTAAATAGAGGAAATGACTTCATAACAATACCTGCAAGTTAACGTAAATATAAAAGCAGTGATCAACAAGACAGAAGAAAACAGTTAATACACACTCCATGAAAAAAGCGACAAACAAATAAACAAAATACTAAGCGAACCCAGCAAACTAGCCAAAAGAATACAATGATAGGAACAACCAAGTAGTTTAAGCAGTGCACTATGAACACATGAATGAATGATACAGGCAAAAACTGGTAGAAGAATATTAAAATGAATGTCAAAATATGCTATTAAACAAGAGATGTGTATTGGATGAAGAGAGCTATCTAAAACGTTCCTATTTATCCGGTTTAAAACCGACGGTACTAATGACTTATGTCATCTAACAACTTTCTGTACACAGGATACAATATATCCAGTCGCACTGATGAGTTGTGATACAACGAATCAGGACTGTATGTCAATGACTACAAATATATATATATAAACTTATAAGCCCATTTAAGCAAGAAGACCGGATGTCATAATAGTGTACATGTAGTAAAATTATTTGCAGGGAGTGAATATCACGGAGACAATTATTTTTCAACAAGACAGAAAATACTGTGAGTTCAACAAAAATAAATGTTTTCCCTCTTAAGATGCATTCTTTTTAACACCAGGTGCTATATTTTATTCCATTATTTCATTAGATTATACAAAAAGTGATATTTTTTCTTTATATGTTGTATTCTCAGAAGAGCATTTATGATATGCAGAGGTTCTTATGGACTGTTAAGGAACACATTCTTGCAACACATTATTCTGTTGCCATGCAAAAGTCGAAACGTCTTACATCGAAGTGTAAGAGGATTGTGTCCATGTAATTAGATACGATATCTGCAAAAATTAATATATGCGATGCAAGGGAATCTTACGACCGGGTCAGGCTGGACGGTATGCTTGGTACACGAGGAGTGTGCAATAAGAAATGACAGTGACCCACTTCCAGTTTCTTGAATCTTATTTTTGATGATTGGGCAATTCGATCTTTAAAAAAAGTGACAGGTTTATATATATATATATATATATATATATATATATATATATATATATATATATATATATATATATGTATGTATGCATTTTTATTTATAAAACAGTAATGCACGCACACGTGTGTTTCGAGTTCACTAAATCTCATCACCGTATTTCGACTGTTTTTAGGGATCGAACTCCAGTCTGTGTTTACAATAAAATAAAAATGTTATATATACGCCCAAAAAAATTATACGCAACTTTCTAAATAAATACGAGCTTCGATGCGAAGCCAATATTAACCGTATTCATCGTTTTTAAAAGAAAACAAAAATAACAGCAAATATATATATATATATATATATATATATATATATATATATATATATATATATATATATATATATACACTGTTGCCCGATATTATTCATACCCCTCGGATCTTTGAGATTTCTATAAGAATATTGCTCAAACCAGAAGGTAGACAATATTAAAGGGATTTCAAACAATAAATCAAGCATAAGTATTTAATTCAATGTTTGCCTTGATATTTTTATGCCAGAAGACTCCAGATTTTCTAAAATGTCCTTAGTAGTGGTGGTTGGATTTGCATTAACACTTCTTACAATATTCCTGGTGGCTCTAGCAGACAGTTTCCTTTTCCTTCCTCTACCAATCAAGTTGTTTGTTATGTGGTGGCTCTGGGATTTGTTAATGATGCTCTGTACTGTTGCTGTAGGGACCTCAAATTTCTTTGAAATTGACTTGTAACCTAAACCATCCTTATGTGAATTCGCAATTTTAGTCCTAAGATCATCACTAAGCTCTTTTTTCTTCCCCATTCTAATAATTTTTATTCTTTTATTGGTTTTCAGTTGATATCATTTTAATTTCTGAAAAATGCAAAAAACGAAATGAAATTAATCAAAGGTTGTATAAAAGCATTCAAAATAAGAATCAAACAGGAAACAAACAGTCAGAAACTCGATTAATACTGAAAAAATAAGGGGGTATGATTATTTTTGAACATTGCAGATTTTATAAATAGCTGTATATTTCTTTTATTACAAGTATCCCGAGATTTTAAAATGACTAAACCGATCAGAAGAGGTTTATTAAGAATATGTATCAATATGGACGTAAACAATAAATTCTTACAAAGTTACACCTAATAAACTCAATTTTCAAGAGGGTGTATGAATAATATCGGGCACAAGTGTATATATGACCACTTCATGTAATCACATAGATTAATATACGACGACATAGGAATGACGAATTCTTGTGAGAAAGAAACGGAATATTCTGTGTAGGCTAATTGCCATATATATTTTCATAACTTAATATATATATATATATATATATATATATATATATATATATATATATATATATATATATATGCACGTATAGGCTAGGAAATGAGAGTGGAATTTGGTTTCTAACTTATGGCACCTAACTCATATATATATATATATATATATACATATATATATATATATATATATATATATATATATATATATATATATATATATTTAATTAACTTTGGATATCTCTGATAGATATTGTACAATATGTTAATATATATGTATATATTAGGCACCGCCAAAAATGGCCGAAAAATCAAGTTGTTGTTGTTTTTTAAAACTAAATTACATTTATTAAAATCCATTATTTCTGAGTAACTTTTTTTTTCCAGTAAGATAAAACCCTGAATTTTATCATATAGAAAACAGAATAATGTAAAACTTTTTCTACTATTTTTAATACAATTTTAAATGTAAAATTTTCCCAAAAAGTTAACAATTGACATTTTTTGTCTTGCACAAAAAACGTACTTAAATATAAAAAAAAGGGTTTTTGAAATAATTAATTTATTTATTTATTGTCTAACTAAGATTTAGGATGATTTTCTAAGAGAATATGCAAAAATATTATAATATAAATACCTGAATTTCAAATAATTCCACTTATTCATATAGGTAACCAGATATTTCGCGTGGACGTAGAGTTCAGATCGACTCTGTTTACGTTTTCGTTTGATAAGGAGAAAACTATGGAAGACCAAACAGGCCAAAAAAAACTTATTTTTCAATGACGAAAATTTCAATGTATTATTAAGCTGAGGCTGGCCAGTACCAGATGGGTGACCATTTGTATGATTTTGGTTTTTAATATGTATGTGTATGGGGGCCAGGCTCCCCAAAATGAGGGGGGGAATTTAAAGCAGAATAAAAAAAAATATTTCAGCGCGTTTGGTCCACCGTAGTCGAAAGGCGGCAAACGTTTTCAAACGGGATCGAAAAAAAATGATGCTATTTTTAACACAAAGGGCACAATATTTATCGAATTTTTTTGTATCGATTATTCAAAGCATGCCCTGTTTAATAATGGTCATGCATTATTCGGCTCGCTAAAAAGAAATTGTTAATTTTTTTATCAAAAATTTTTAAATGGCTTTTTTCGTATAAATATTTTTTTTTTTTTTTGTTTTGCTTAACTTAAATTAATTATTTTACTTAACATATTCACCGAATTTCACACTTCAAAACTCAAAAGCGGGATAATTAAACACAATCGAAGTTCTGATATTCAGACGTCAAAATAAGGTATGCAAACAATATGTTTTGTTCAGTTTCAGATGATTATTTTAAGCATATTTGTTCCCACTTCAAAACAAGGGGGGTTGTAAGCAAAAAAATATATATATATAAATACTGTTTATGAAAAATAAGTACACTGTTATAAAGTTCATTCTTCTCCTAATAATCGCTGAAAATTTCGTGTTGATCGGATAATTACCTAGTTTTTGGTAGATTTTTAAAAAGACGGTCCGTCAAAAAGTACTGACCTGCCCCCCCCAGTTTTGGCGGTGCCTAGTATATATATATATATATATATATATATATATATATATATATATATATGTGTGTGTGTGTGTGTGTGTGTGTGTGTGTGTCTGTGTGTGTGTGCGTGTGATGGCGTGCTTGTATGTGGGGTGTTTTTGTAGCCAACAGAGAGGTTATACTGTGTAGATCCTATACTAATTACTTATGTATTTACAAAAATCCCAGAATTATATGCGTTTACTTTTTCGTTTTTTATTCGGAAATAAATTCTATTTTTGTTTTTTAAAACTTTTGTTAGTTTTCTCTTTCTTTGAACTTGAATTATTGCTTGACTTTGAAGCAAATGATTGAATAATGTAATCTCCCGTCTACCCTCACTGTAGTTGAGTTGCATAAATGAATCCCTTTTTGATCCAACATAACCATTGTTTTCTATCTCCTGTTAGAATATAATAACACGCCGTAATTACAAGTTAATCTGGTCCGGCCAGTTTTCCGACAAGCATTTGCTTGCATATCGATTTTTTCATTGATATGATCCCAGTTTGTTTCATCGTTTTCCATATTGTAGATTGTCGTGTGATTTTATTTGCGTTTGTATTTTAAAGAAACTCTCTCCTTTGAATAATAATTAAATAACGAGGTTATTTGGCTCTAATGTCTACACAACATGAGGTATCCCGAACCAATTCCAAATCACTGACCATCAATTAAAAATATCCTGGTCTAACTTGTATATTATGAAACTTGTTTAAATAAAGTGTATGTGTTTCCCTTTGTTTCAAACCAAAACATACTGCTTGCACTATTTTAAATTTTAAAAACTTGTTATATCAGACAAATACGTCAATGTTTTTATCAATCACCTTAGTTTATAATTGACCCACAAAATAATCACTCCGTCAGTTTTCGAAGTATTGTTCTTTATCGTTTTCTTTACATTACATAAAGGAATAGCTCCTTTGTAAACAAAAATAAAAATCATTAGCTCTGAAAACGGAATAATACCGTTAAAACAAATGGACTGTAGTGTTCCACAGAATATTTTCTACATCGTCACCACGATTACAGTGCATTTTAGCCTTCCGCTTTTAGACACTGGTCGTAATGTTCCAGAGCGAAATTCTATTGCTACTGAAATATTATTGCTACACTGATTTCAAAGAATCTATTTCGTTACTGGCATCAAGTGCATCGGTTTGTGTACCTTCACCAGACGCTGATGAATATTGACCAGTTCAATAGTTTCTGAAAGTATGAATTCATTGACACGTCCGTGCTTCTGACGCACGTCAATAACAGCGGTATGTTTTTTTTTTGAGTTTTACACTATCACTATTTTAAACAGAAAGATTATGCTTTCAGTTTATCAATGCATATATTATGTCCTCGCAGCAATGCAATCTGTAATCATATCTGATCCACTCAGGCTATTTAAAAAGATATTACTTTTAAACGCTCGATGTGTTATTTAATAGTATTAATGATCACTTTTTAATTGTTTTAATTATCTCGCTTTCTGTCAATCCATAGTTAGATATGTAATAAAGATTAAATGACAAAAGTTTGATATAGATGACGCGTACGATACGTAAATACTTACAGCTCTCTAACTCTGTCACTATTATAATAAAGAAAATTCAGTTTGCTCCACAAGATCTGTTTAATCAAATAACCATTTACAAAACGTGTTCGTACACCAGTTGACAACAAATATGCCCTCCGTATTATATCATATCCAACAAAAAATACATTTCTTTTATATTATTGTATTTTACATGCATCTTTATAATGAAAATCGTTCCAGACAAGACACGATGTCATTTAATGTAAAACGCTTAAGTAATACTATTTCGAGGTGTAAAACCTGTCAATAAAAATTTAAGAGAGACTAAATTCTAACGAAAAATATAATTCTTTCACTCTTTATTCATGAAGATAGATTATGGAATATGACGAAGAAAGAACAAGATTAGAGAAGCAAGGGCTACTAGCCTGCTGAAATTAACCTCCAGATTCACTTTTTACTTACCTAAGCTCATAACTCGGCGTCGATTTAGGAATACACAATCGAATTGTGCATAAACATTCGATGATGCATTCGGAAAATATAATAGTGTTGTTGTTTATGATTATATTTTCTTTATTTCTTTTGTTTACACATCCACGACTTAAAAAAAACGCAGCACACGCCTAACTTCCAAACCTTTCAATTTTTCCAATTGTATAAACCGATGTGTTCAGCTAATCAATCCAATTTTTCAAGATATACTATTGTCGTTTTAGATTTCTCTTTATCTATGTTTTATTTGTTTTGTTTAGTTAACCGGGACGGTTTGCAAAAATGCAAAACACGTTTAAAGTGCTTGAACTGTTAACATGTTTTTCATTTTTCATATATTTGGTTAGAGGTTATGCTACATTCACTATTGAAATAAGTGTACTAAAATGATTGCTTTTACACAAAATACGAAGCATGTAACATTGTTTTAAGTAGGTAGCATATTTTAGTTACCGTTTTGTCGTTCCCTTGGATATTCTTAGATATAGACATTACATTTTAGATTTATATGAATTTGAATAAATCTTCTTAAAATCAAATCTGACAACAATTAATATTTTGAAGGTTATGGTGAGGATGCATATGTAATGACTTTTATTCGATAAACGAATAGAACATAGGAATGGAATAGGATTATATTAGGAATATTTTGGCCACCTAAATCCTTATCAACATTCATGAATTATAATTATAAGGCAGATTTAAATAAATACAAAATAAATACAAAATCGCAGGACTTTTTCGAAATAAGGATGGTGATGTCGTCAATATTTCGCGGCCAAGTTACGAAAAACGACCAAGAATTCCCAAACTATAAGCCTAAGCAGAGCAGTCCCAAGCCTTAAGAAAACATCTATCTGCCATCATTTTTTTTTTAATTTTAACAAAAATATTTTTATATTTTGGTTAAAATTGATCTTAAAAACGGAAGCATTGAAAACAGCGAATATTATTCTTATTTGCTATCAGTTGTTATTCAAAATAAATGATTACATTATGATACTAAAGTTACAATTAATTTGTTTTATTTTAACTGTAATTTTCTTAAGTTTTGCTAAATATTGTCAGAAAATTATTCCTGTTAGTTATTATGTGGTCCAAAAAACAGTTGTTTAGGTTGATTCAAATAAGTTTTTAATTGAATTCTTTTCGAAAGTACATGAAGTACATATTTTCTATTTCGGTGTTTGTGTAGAAAAAATAACGATCCATCACAATATTTGGGGAAACGTGACCGGAAAATCATTGCTACAAGAGGGCCTGTGTTTTGCATTAATTCCAATAGTTCTTAATCCAATCATCTACTAAGAACTTTTTTCTTAATATTCCTGTGGTCACGTTTACAGAGTCGATAACTCCAAACATACTTTATATATTATTGTTGCTTATCGTATTCAAAATATCGTGAAATGCAAAATACACTACGCTACAACTCCAAATTGAGTAGAAAGGGAAATAGCGTCTCTCTTGCTTCGCTTGTGTATTGAGGCAATACTAAAAATTAACCAGGTGTTTTCGACACACTTCCCGACAATAGAAGCTGAAGAATTTTATCTTGCTGGAGAAAGGAAGACAGATATCGCGACTAACGAAAGCCACAAATGCATACAACCGCATATACCAACAGTTGCCAGAAAACGCAGACACTCTTTACCGTCAGCGGTCATGAACAACCGTGGAAACGGTTGAGAGTGGAAGCTTGTCACACGGCAGTAACTGAAGGGTATAAAAAGACAAACTGTTCATAACTTTTTCTGTGGCAAATGTGTTTCAGCATTTTACAATCATCAGAGAAATTGAAACAGCACAACAGTTATAGGAGTAAGAATAACATTGTGTCGGATATGCATAAAATTATACTTGAGATTGTTTTAAATGTTCTGCTAAATTATCCTGTCGAAAATTTACTTTTCTTGCTTATAAAGAAATATGTGATTTATATATACATATTTCTTTATTTGCGAAGATAATTTTTATAGCGATTTTTTTCTATTTAATGACATGTTTATATAATAAAGCACGGTGCACACTTACTGCTGTATATATATATATATATATATATATATATATATATATATATATATATATATATATACAAATTAAATTGCACGTTTTTTTAATAATTAGTATACCAGCCAAGTGCCATATTGCCACACTCAGCAGTTTGAAACACAGAAAAAATATTTTAGACCATCATCAAGTCAAAAATGATCGATATAGTACCTACAGCCTAACAAACTTATGATCGAAACATTGTGAACTCGCGCACTGCTTTAGATCGACAAAATAAATAGAGTTGGAAACACAAACTAAACTTTCTATAAGAGTAGATACGTTATGTCTATTGTTGGTTACCATTCGTTTTCTATTATTTAAATCTACATGTAAAATTCGAGTAAACCTTTAAAAGTTTAATCTTGTTCATGGGTGTGTTTCTGACGAAGTCAACTCTTTATCTGTTTTCCTTTTTTATTTGAACACCATGGAGTTGGTAGCTTGTTAGTCAGATTCGAAGAACTGTTCAGCATCGCTAAGGTTTTTATACTTTTATAGCCCTAATTTCCGACTATTACCATGCATTTTACGATGCGCCAAAAGCATGTGCTTTAGGAAACGCTGTGTAAAATATGGACACTCGCAGGTTCATGTCACACATAGAATAAGAATCTGCACTAATCAACAGTGGATTTTCTTTAGACAAAATACACTTAGTTACGCACTAGGGTGCACGTTTGTTTTGACATCTAACAATCATTTTATTATTAAGGCACTTTATCAAATAAAATATGAAAGTATAAATATACGAAATATTACTCA
The DNA here is from genome assembly GCF_053919585.1 of Euprymna scolopes. Taxonomy (NCBI): domain Eukaryota; kingdom Metazoa; phylum Mollusca; class Cephalopoda; order Sepiida; family Sepiolidae; genus Euprymna; species Euprymna scolopes. Next base: position 69,500,308 of record NC_136505.1, read on the forward strand.
AAGTACATTCTCTTAAGCAAGCAATACGCCTATTTCAAAGGGGGCTATCCTTACAAATATCTCAGCTCATAGACGCAATCCTAAAGATATAGAATTGCCCTCTATTTATAACCCCAGAAGATTCTAGAATTAACGATACTCCTACATAAGCTAAACGTCTTCATCTTTAGATCAGCATTAGTCATAAAGATTTGGACAAACATTCAAAGACAGACCTATACTTCTTGTCGGTTAAGGTTAAAACGTTTTTTATTACATCCCGCCTTCACTGCAAACTATACCAAATCGAGTAAATACCTTAGAGTGTCGACATAGTAGCATTTCGATTGTTCAGTCATTCATTTTACAATCAATATACTCACTCATCTGTTGTACCGTTAGCAAAAGCGGGCTTAGCTTTTTGATACATTTCTAACAATTACGACCGAATATTGTGTTGAATATCCCAAACTAGATGTTTTCATGTTTTTGGTGTTTTTTAAATATTGGTGTGGAAACGGATCCGCAAACTTTAGCAAGAGTTTGCTACATCTAATCGATTATATGATGAATCTCTATAAATTTGAACTATTTATATCACACACACACACACACACAGACACACACACAGACAATGTCACTTTTATAAGTGCCCATGACTGTCTGTGTGGGTGTCTTTGTGGGTACATTGCCCTACCAAACTGCTCTCTAAATTTTCCGTCTTCAGACTCCAGATTTGACATATGGGGCATTGAGATGTGGGGAATTATTTTTATGCGGTTTTCAGCCAGAAAATTGGCTGTCATGGGGTCAACGTTTATAGAGTAGACTTTTGAAAACTCTACCAAACTTCTTCGCCAATTTTGTGGCTTAACATCTGAAATTTTAGACGTAAAATACGTGTGCATGTATCAAACGTTTTCATTTCGCTTAAGCCCAAAACAATAAACGGTAAGTCGTGTAAATTGGGGTCAAACTTTAAAAAAAAATTGATCTCTGCGGTCTCTACCAAATTACTAAACCAGTTTTGGTCTAAACCCTTGAAATTTTACATAAAGTGCATTCAGACATATGGCAGGATTTTTAATTGGATGTTCGCGGAAAATTTATTAGCAAAGGGGTCAAAGTTACAAAAGATTTTACCTTTGCAGTCTCTAGAAGAACATTCAGCTTATTTTAGGTCTAAAGATCTCAAATTTTACATAACGGGTATTCAGACATGCATCAAGCTTTTTATTATATTTTGAGCGAGAGTTTCGATGTCAAGAGGTATAAGTTGAAGGAGTTTACATTTGCAGACTCTACTATACTCCTCTGCCAATGTTGGGTCTAAACACATGACATTTTTAACGTAGGTTACCTGGATATGGGTCAATTTTTTTCATATTTATATAAATATGCACATGAAATTATGAACACTACATAGGGCCCCAACAACGATGGGATGACCTGGGAGTAGTAAATAATCTTAAAAATGTTAACTGTCTTTCTAACCAAACATTGCACTGATCCTCATAGTAATCGGTGGACATACATAAACAACACTAGATTAGGGCAGCATAAACTTTTTCTTGTGTAAATATATTCAGACATAAATTAAAACATACTATTTGCTAATAAATTAAGTAAGTGTCTTCTCTAATTGACATACACATAAACAGCAAAACCTGGCATTGCGTGTGACTAATGAATCGATACTTAAAACGTTGTTGTTAATCTTTCTAAAAGATATTCCTGAATAATTCATGCCTGCGATATTTCATTGTTATTGAAACAAGATTGTAATTTCAGCAGGACAACTGACACAATAATTAGGCACGCAAGACAATGGCTGCCCATTGAAAAAGGGCATCTAATCTGTAGTAAAATTGGTCCTGAAATGAGGACCACAGATGTTAATCACAAGGATTCGTTATGTAGAATATAAATTTAAGAGTAGATACCATGAACAAAGTTTCTTTCTAAGAAGTGCATGCCTGTGAACCGCTCTCCGTTTGCCTGTTTCCCACATGAATACGACTTGGATGTCTTCAAGACCAACATAAACAAATTCCTGATAAACCGCCCCTATGCAAGACACTTTATCAAATCTCCATGATTAACGATTACCGCGATATTATCACATTGATTATTGTACACGCAATAACCCTTATACCCGAGTGGCTTTCGGACCTTGAAATGTGGTGACTACCATGTAAAAAATGTATCAATGTATCAATGTATATAAAGGAATATTGCCTGGATTTTTATGCAATGACATTTTCTGCACTCAAGTATATCTGAATGTTAACCTTCCATTTAATTTATTATATGTCAATCTGACTCTCATTTGATGTACAACCATCGGACACAACAAAAAGTTGATTTTTATTGAGATTAATAATTATTGAAGTGTTATTATTGAGATCTTAAATATTTTCACCATAAAAATCATATATTAATTGATCGAAATTTAAATAATTCCAAACAAAATAATGCGTGGGTTTATATTTATTATTATCTTCGTTGAGAAATCCAAATCTTTTCGAGGTAGATTATATATCTACCTGCCGTAGGAGGATAATATTCAAGAATATATACATGTTTAAATAAAATAATCATAATTGTAAACGCAATATATATTACTTGAGAGTAATAAGAAGAAATGACGGTTTGTAGTTAGGTCGGATGCGTGTAAGGACGATTCTTGATAAGATAATATTGAGATGAGTTATTTGTATAAAGGTCGTTCCAAAAGTAACGTCTACTCTTTCTTTGACTCACACAGTAAAAGAGCAATGAGGGATGAAGAACCCTTTACACCAGCGACTTTTGTGCCGTAGAATTTAATGGCGTTACCATTCTTCATGCACATTTGCGAAATATGAACGTTTCATGTGCATAGTCGTCCAGAACTGGATTTATCATACAAGGTTGGCTCCCTATATTCTAACTCAAGAAGGTTTAGAGCTACGAAGACAGGAATAGTGCCGTTAAAATGAGCAATATTATCGTATATTGCTTCCAATTTGTTTGCTTGGTTGCGTCCCCTGCGTTCTTGACAGGCCACTAATAAGGTATATATATATATATATATATATATATATATATATATATATATATATATATATATATATATATATATATATATATACTCGTTGCTAAATAAAAAAAAATTGAAATGCTCATAGCTTTTGTTCGATGGGGCGAAACTACATGTAAATTTACAGAAGTTTATAATACTATTCTATGTTTAAAATTTAATGAGAATAGGTAAAAGAAAACCTAAATTTTTAAACTATTAAATAATGCTTAAATTTGCCTCCATTTGTTTATATAGTTTCCTAGCAAGCCGGCTTTAGTTCTGCTGCTTCTGTTGGCTTTCACTATGGCCTTGACATGCCACTAATATATGTATATATATATATATATATATATATATATATATATATATGTATATATATACACACCGTGTTTATGTGTATGTGTGTGTGTGTGTGTGTGTGTGTGTGTGTGTGGCAGGGAGACAGAGCGTTGTCTCAAATTGAATGAAGACTTACAAGTGTTCTACCCTCCCATATTTATTGTCACTAAAATCACTGAAACTGCCGATTTTTATCAATCAAATAAATTGATATAGTACTCTATTTGAAGACACACTGCGGCGTACCGAAAGGAAACTTCATATTTTTTTCAGTAACTTCCTCCAAAATACATTGTAATCATATTGAACTGCAGAGGATCTTTTATTTATTTTCTAAAATTATCCGTATATAATGGCTGTAGTTATAATTTAAAATTTAAATACGAAGCATAATGGTTAAATTTGTGCCGAGAATAATACATTGATCTCGAAAGCGCTTATATTTTATCAAAATAATGTACAGTTTATTTTATAGGGTTGGTCTTTTTGATTGTGTTGTTATAAAACTCCTTACACGCAGTACTGAAGCTAAACTTAAAAAGTCGGTATGAATAAATTTTCTTCTTTTATCAGATTCTGTCGATCTTCAATTTTTAACAGACAAATTCTAATAAAAAACCTACTTAGGATCACTCCTAGACATACTTTCGTGTAAAATTCCAAAGAGTCGGCGCAAACATTTTCGAATCCGAAACACACAGAAAAACGTCATTTTGTATTATTATTATTATTATTATTATTATTATTATAATAATAATAATAATAATAATAATAATTGTTATTATTATAGACTTCTGTAGAAAAAGAAGTACTTCAGAAGTTAAGAGAGGTTCTTCTTAGAGACGATATCATAGAGATTCCAAGTATGAAGAGCAGTGATAGGCGGAAGGTGAAACACAAGGTAAAAATAATTCAAGGAGTAATTCACAATATCATAAGAAAGAATATATCGATTACGAAACTTAACAGGCTTCTATATGCAGCGTCATACGTTATTGCGAATCGTCTTTGCTTATTATAGAAGAAAAAGGGAAAATGAAGGATACAAATCCACACGGGCAGAGGCGGCTTGAAGAAAGTATTAAATGGTGGCGAAAAGACATTGGTAGAATCGAAGAAATAAGAAAAGGAGTTAAACTAGGACAGAAAGCTAAGGACGAGATTGAAAGGAGGTATAGATTGCTGGAAAAGGGAACGATGAACGTTCTAACAATGTTGAAAGAGAAGGTCCAAACTGGTGGTATAAAAATTAGGAACTTTGTTGGTAAAAGTGTTGCATTTCGGCAGAACACCCTTTTCCGGAACAAACAGTCTCAGCTGTATAAAGAATTAAATGGTAGTAAACAGGCAGGAAATAACACCACTCCAAATGCAAAAGATGCAAGGAAGTTCTAGAGTGGGATTTGGTCCGTCGAAGGCCGATATAATAAGAAGGCTAGCTGGTTAGGAAAGGTCAGAGAAAGGCTATCAGAAATGCAGCAAATGAAGAACGTTGAGATAACCATCGATGACGTTAAAACTGGCACACGAGAGATGAAAAACTAGAAGTCACCTGGTCCAGATGGAGTGATGGGCTTCTTGTTTAAACAGTTCCCATGCTTTATCCACCTATAGCTGCTGCTCTGCAAAGGGTTGTAGAGTCGGGAGATGTCCCTGATTGGCTTGTGAAGGGAGGAACAACACTGATTAGGAAAGATCCTGCATAAGGAACAGATGTCAATAATTATATATATATATATATATATATATATATATATATATATATATATATATACTAGACTACTTGTGACCCGTTGGGTCAGTATGTTATATTAGCTATGGAAATCATGTATGAGCGTGATACTTGTGACGTATTTCTTAACATAATAGACACATTTCTATGGAAGTATATTAAAATGAAAAAAAGAATATAGATTTCTATGAGTCGTTATGTGAATTATAATTGATTATTTTTGAATAAAAAATTACAGTTACTGAATTTTAAGTTGTTTTCCATACGTATACATTTTCAGCGTCCTAATTGTTCTTTTATTTTTTTTTCGCGTTTAAATTATCCAAACAAACAATTGTTAATAATGTCTGTTTTTTTTTCATCGTTCATTTCTGTATTACGTCTAAGTTATTTTTACGCATTTTTTATTCTCCATTTTTTAATAAACTTAGGGCATTTTTTCTGTACACACTTAACATAAATAACAGCGTTAAGTCGTAAGAAAATAGCGACAGTATAGTTGTAATAAAGAATATTTGTAAAACACCCCCACTCTTCTCCATGTTTAATAATAATTTCGAAATAATAACGTTAATATTTCAGTGCGCAAGTAAAAATCTGCAAAAAAGAAAAACCCAACGATTTGTCTTAATTTGTTTACGTTGTTATGAGTTAATGATTATGCACGCATACGCAACCTGATGTCCTAAATCGGAAAGTGGGTTACATCACTCGGATAATTATATATACATATAAGTAAGTATATACACATTGTATTATTCTCACTATAACTGTGATAATGTATTCTTGAATGCAATCCGAATATTTGTTACTTCCAGGTTGAAACTGCCCGTATATAGCTTTTATAAACTACATATTATGTAATATCTCCTTTTCTATCTCTTTACTTCTTTGTCGTTGTTTATCAGCGTGCAATATGAACAAATCTAACACCGTAGGTCAACGTTCTCGGGTTAAAACAAGTCAACATCTTAGCCTTTATCCAGTGAAATGCCTTTCGCTGATTCTATACATAAGAAAATGCAACTATGCATTTCTTACTGATATCACTTGATGCATTCTAACGTGTCAACCTTATTTCATATCTTGACAATTTGGCGATCTTTCCCCTGATAGACATCACAAAGTTACATGTGTGTCACGTAATAAGCAAGCATCACTCTCTTTTAAATACGCCAGCGCATAAATATGAGTGTCTCTATCCAAACTAAAGACGCTCGTATTTTATTTTGACAAATTCAATCGCTGGAAATATCGTGAAAATGGGAATATTATTATATGCATGCTTTACAAACAACCTCTAGAAATTGTACATGAAATTCAATCTTTTAAAAAGATCGCTGTAGATATCCTACCTCGATTATAATAAAACATGTCTCTGTCACGAAAGCGTATATTCCACAATCTTTTCTTCATTCTATTAAAGCTAATATGCGTATTCATTTTGTGAGAACCTAATTCTAGCTCTAATAATTTTCTTGTTGCTATCGGTATCTAAATTTTCTTTATACTCCTCTGTTTCTTGTGTTATTTTTTACAACCTATTAAATAGATTTTTTAAAAATTACATTTAAATAAAGATATTTAAAAAAACCTTGTAGTAAATATTTTCGCGTTTTTTAATGTTTTAGACTGTACATATATAGTATGTGTCTATACTCCCAGTATGAGAAAAATATGGCTTAATAGAAAAAAAGAGTTAGATATAGATATATACTAATTGACAATGAAAAAATGTATAAATCATTAGAAATGTGTTTGCTGGTTAGGGTATATTTTGTTTGTAACTTGTTATTTGTAACATTACATAAACACAATTTTAAGTATATCTAATAAAACAGATACGGAATAAAACTAGCTTTTAGTGCTGCTTTGAAGCTTCAATTATTTATTTAGTGCTTGTGCATTCCAGTGGCCTCCTAGGTGTAATAATTATTATCATTTTATTTTTGTCTCAAATCACTTTAAAAATGTTCTTGCTTGAAAATGTGGGATTTAAAAACTGTTTAGTAGTAGTTCCGAAATTAGTTCCTTTAGTAGCGTTCAGGGGCCTCATGAGTTATTTTTTCAGAACTCACTGTGAAGTTGTTTTTGAATTTTTTGTAGTTAAGTTATATATTTTCTAAAAACACTATATATAGAAGTTAAAAAAATATGGCGAACGTACGTGTTATCTCGGAATTCATTAGGAATCCAAAAATTATGGAAATCACAAGTAAGGAAATTAATAGAGACGGATAACACGCACATATTGAATAAAAGAACACTTTTATGTATGCGTTTTTCATTACTTATTTTACAGAGTTTTCCTTTAGATATTAAAGAAGTGTAGAAAACTCGTCGTAAACAAAAACAAGATCAATTATTCTTTATAAAGGATATCGAGTTTTTTTTTTATATAAGAAACAAACGAAATATTTCTCGTGGCGGGTTAAAAGCGGCATACAACATCATATCGTATTATTTCTTGAGAAGTTTTATTTTAAAAAAGCGATAAGATTCTTGCACAAACTGCTTTCTACAAAATCGAACATAATTTTACCGGCGAAGGAGAGGAAAGCACGAGAAACAAAATAACATGTAAACGTCCCTAGACGAGTTCATAATTAAAGGATAAACTAACTTAACATCTTTACCTGAGCCCCAAGATCGCTATAGGAATGGAATATGTGCCTACATTAAAGATGGCTTTCCGTGTAGTAGGAATATTTCCAGTGAAGACCCTAATTTACCTCATATATGCTTCCGTATTGAACTTGCTTACACAATTGCATTTATATTTGCCCTCTATCGACCCCAAAACAGCGGAGTTACTATCTTTAAGAGCATATCTGAGAAAATTGCCCACATCCTGTTTGTTCATCCTTCGGCTTACATCCACATTTGTGGTGACTTGATTGTCCACAATGTGGAACGGCCGGCCCACTCGAACAATATAGATGATGAGGGGAGGTTCTGTCATGATTTCGCCATTGCATATGACTTCACCCAGATTGATTATGGACCCACCCGTGTGCCCCATACTTCCGGTCAGTACGCTAGCCTTCTAGACCTTTTTCTGACAACTTCCCCTGAGCTATGTTCATGTTCCGTTCTATCTCCTCTGGGATCATCCGACCACTCGGTTGTACCAGTTAAGATAAAAACAAAATATAATTAGTATTCAGACGTACCTCTCCACCGTACTGTATATCGATACTCTATGGCTAACTGGGATAGCTTTCGTACATTTATATCTGATCTACGCCTACATTCCATGTTTAAAAAGGATGTGTCCTCTATAGTATTAGACCTGGTTAATTGTAGGCATAGACCGATCCATAAAATCCAAAAAAATCCACCAACAACCTAACAACCAGCCATGGTTCTCTCCAGAATGTGCTGCTGCCATTACACACATAAATAACTATTTCCATATTTACCAACGAAATAGATGTTACGATAATAAAGCTGCTTTCAGGACTGCCAGCAACCACTCTAAAAGAGTAATAAAAATGCAAAAGAGCCATATGCTCAGTCCGGTAAATCTAAAGTAGCTGATCAGCGGCTTGGTTCCCACCAGTTTTGGCAAATAGCGAACAGAATCCTAAACAGAAGCGTGCATTCTATCCAAACCATCATCAATGGGCATGAGGTTATCTCGTCAGCATCAAACAAGGCCAAACTATTTGCCAAGAACTTTGCAGCTAATTCTACCCTATGCGGCGGAGGCTATCAACTCCCCGTATCTCCTCTCATAACAGACAACACGCTATGCAACATACATATATATGTGCGTGAGGTCGCCAAGCTAATAAAGGGCATTGATTCCAGTAAAGCAACTGCCCCTGGCGGCCTTCCAATTATAGTGTTAAAATCTTCAACCAGAACTTGCCCCCATACTTACAAAATAGTTTAAGCGTTTCCTTAAGGAGAAGTGTTTCCCAACACACTGGAAAACCTCGCCAGTATAAGAAATCAGGCGATAATTCGTCTCCCTCTCCATACAGACAAATAAGACTCATTTGTGTCATGAGTAAGTGGCTGGAATCCATATTAAATAGAGAAGTAGTCAACCACCTCAGCAGAAATAACCTTCTTTGTGACATGAATATGGTTTCGGTTCTGCCAGATCTACAGCAGATGTGCTAACGATTATATCTCATAGGATTAGTGAATCTCTCGACAAAAGCTTCCTCTCTAAGGAAATTGCTCTTGACATATCAAAGGTATTCGATAAATTATTGCATAAGGGCTTACTTCCCAAGATTTACAGCTACGGTATAACTGGAAATGTTTTCTCAATCATTAAATCATTTCTCTCTGATAGGCGCATAAGAGTAGTGGTTGATGGGCAGAAATAAAGGAACCACTATATTTACCCTGGAGGTCATCAGGGGCCAATACTGGACCAACTCCCTTCCTGATATACGTCAATGATCTCCCAAAACACATACTTAAATCATTCGTTGACATCTATGCTGATGACAATACGATCTAAGGCAACACATCAAAGGCTGTAAATGACAATCTTCTCTGACCTTGATCTCGTAGTGCAGTGGGTGAAGAGGCAGCTGGTTACTTTTAATGCATCTAAAACCAAGCACCTATCTTTACGTCATCAACGCTCGGGTACCCATCTGCCATCAATTGAAATGGATAGCTCTCGTCTAAGTGAAGCTCCATTTTTTGATAAGCTCTGGGCTTGACCTTTACTCCCACCCTGAAATGGAACAGGTACATCAAGTCAGTTGCCAAGGTTCCAAGGTCGCTGGAAAGATGGCAGGTCATTCTACCTCTCCAGAAGATATCTCATTGCTGATACAGTTCTCTATCTATATAAAAGCTAATACGTCCAAGGATGGAGTACTGCTGCCACATCTGGGCAGTAGCTGCTAAAAACAGCCTATTCTGCCTTGTCAGTGTACAAACTAGGCTTCGTGGCTTAGTGGAGATGCCTTTTTCTCTTCCCTGCAACATCTCTGCCACAGGAGATATGTTGAGAGCCTGTCTTTTTATCCTTACTTCCATGGCAAGTGCTCGTCTGAGCTCCAATCTCTGGTTTCCCCTCGACAATCTTTCACGATAAACACCCGTCTAGCTGAAACCACTATAACAATTTCCTCACTCTTTATCTGTGCCTAAATCAAAACGTACATTCCATGAACAAAACTTATTTCTTAGAAGTGCACGCCTGTAGAACTCTGTTCCGTTTGCATGTTCCCCACCTGACTACAACTTGACTGTCTTCAATTCCAACATAAACAAATTCCTGATTAACCGCATCCTTATGTAAGACACTTTAGCAACTCTCCAACACTTACGATTGCTACTATTCTATCCCATTGATTACTGTACACGCAATAATCCTTATCCCCAAGTGGCTTCCGGGTCTTGATATGTGGTGACTACCTTGTAAAAAAAAACTCATGGAGTCGTTTTATTTGAAAATTAGTAATACCGTGCTCATACAGAATTCTATTTTATAGATAGAAAAAGACAAAAGAGTGCCCCTACGGAAGGTAAACGTTGTACAACAAATAATTCTATGAATTTTAAAAGAATAAATAATTAATACAGTTCTTTTTTTAAGTAAAAATGTTAATATTTTTATTGGTTTCATTGTTCGACAATTATTCTCCTCTGGGGTGTTATTTGTAAAACGTTTTGGTCGGTGGAACCTCTGACGTTCGTCAGGTATAAACTCTATGGGTTTTTTTAGCTACGACACATGATGTACACCCTGTATTGCAAGAAACAGAGACTTGGGTTTGAGAGTGTGGCCCTAAATTATAAAAAAAACACACATTTTCAGGTTTTACTAGGGTACTTTTTAAGACTTATCTATGATCTAATTTTTAACTGAATCCCTTTGCTAATTGTCACTAGTAGTGAAAAATACAAAATCAGTGCAAGGGAAGCGACTCTAAGAAACATATATTTTTGAGGATTATCTCCCTTGAGTTGGGCATATTTTCTGGAAAAGAAAAATAAACGAACAAAAGAAACCACTTTTTATAGTAATGTTTTTTTTATTTCATTTTATTTTTCTCATATAAATGTATAATATTTGGATTCAAATGTGGTTAAACTCAATGCTTAGAAAGCTTTAGAGGTTGTCGCTATCCACCTTATGTGCTGCTGCCTTGACTTTCTAAACCTTGTTCTTTCTTCTATATTTGGTTGTTTTTGGTTGTTTTTGTTTTATGGCATATCAACCCTTTCCGGGTTATTTAATGCCGAATCCAAAGATTCGGAAGAAATTTTTTTTAATAGAATATATTTGTTGTTTTCAAGTCGGTTTTTACTTAACCCATAGTAGGAACCCTAACAGGTACTACCACTCTGGATCAGAGTCGACCTGGGAGCAATGGCAATTAACGGGTTGCTCCACACTCCCTAAAGCCCACAAGCTGGGGCCTTACCATTGGATATAGTTTAAGGTCATATCCAGGACCCTTCTATATTTGGTATTTTCATATAATCAGTAAATATCAAGAAAAGGTAACTAATCTACGTACAACCCTCTACCGAAATATCTACCGAGATAGCACGACATCAGCTACAGAAAATCAAGATCAAACACCAAAAGACTCCACCCAAAAACTCACTACTCTGTGCACATTAAATTCGAAAGACCTATTGGAAAAACATAAAACAAAATATGTAGTCGGTATTTATATGTGCACAGTATGCAGGGGCGACTCAACACTTTGAAAACGCCTTGTTCAATTAAAATCCCCGACCGAAAATCTTATGACAAACAACTTCTTTTTTGAGATTTCATGTAAATGTAGAAAACTTTGCAAAAATGAATACATGCTGCCTTCTTAAGAAAAGACTAGAAGAATACCGAAAATCTATCACATGTGGAGAAATTGAAAAAGCAGATCAAGCCGACAATATATGGAGAGAAAATGGCACTCATTCTTCCATGTGAGAGTATGTAAAAATACTAGAAATAAATAGTGCCTGGAATACTCCTCGATGAGAAATAGAACATCTATCCCAGGCTTATAATCTAGATGATTATAAAAAACTGGTCATGCCCCGCGGAATAATTCAAATACGCTCATTTCCAGATCCACCGGTAAAATCAATAGGCAAATTGGAAGTAGAGACTGCAGTACGATTCTCAACTAGAAGTATTGCTTCCATAGCTGAAGATGCAATTGTTATGCAATATTACCATTATATCACATATTTGCAAGAACAAACGTTTAAAACTAATGACTTCCGTATACCAATTGTAGTATATAGGAAGAAATGCTCTATCATGTACTCTCCTCACAATGAATCATAAATCATGTGTTGTCCATCTAGATATATTGGCCCATTTTAGTGCATATGCCTGCTCAACTCATGTAATAGCATGCCATTTCGCAAACAACATCATGGTGAATAGCATGCTCATATCTGTGAGGTGATGGTAAGCCATATTCTGATCATGTGTTCTTCCTAAATGAAGAAGCTTCTCTAGAAGATCATACAAAACTTCATTTTAGATGTCATCTTTAAGACTGATATTGGCATACGGATTGTTTCGCAGGACATTATAGATGATATATTCGCTAAGATGGGTTTTATGCTACTCCCACAAAGCTGTTCGGTTAGACATATTACAATTATGAAGCATGATGACCAATGGCTGGCCGACTGCAAAAGTGATGCTACTGCTATAGTTTGGTTAGAGTGTGAGATATCCTGTAATAAGACCAAGAAAGACATGCATTCGTAACTGTTTAAAAATTGGCAATTAACTGTTTTCAGGTACTGCAAAGTCTTTGGTCCATTAATTGTATGCCGAAGGATGCGGAGAAAATGGCATTCAAATTAAGTGTGATGGAAAGTGTACAATCTGTCAAGTACATAAAAACTGAAAACTGATCTTCAACTCTATTTTATTTCATTTTACGTTACTATTTACTACGGGCATCATCCTCGGTATAATATTTGGACAATGTATTGCAAAAAACAATACATGCAAAATTATCCTTTCTGCAAAGTTTAAAAAAGGTGTAACGGTTTTTAATCAATTTCTATTCCACTTCCAGTGGGTTTTTAGGATTGTAATAAATTCTTTGCCCGTTTTCTAGGTGTACATCAAGGGGGATTACACGAGGGTATCACTCATAAATAGTGAAACCTAATAACCTCCAAACAGCTTCATTACTGCAAATATACTTTTCTGTTCCTGTACATTGAATTTCATCATTCTCATTAGCAATAACACACATGGCCATGCGATGCCTTTTGTTAATATACTTACATTCATTCTTAATTGATTTACCACTATTGCAAAATTTAATTTTCATGTGTGCATCAAATGAGATGAAAGAATATTGTACAGTTCAGGAATTGTTTTTTTTTTGTAGGCGGGTTAATATTTCACGCGCACTGGTAACCTGGAAACCGTTATCTGGTTGTCGACGTCGGTTTCCATCATTACATCTCCCAGTATCTGAAAGAAACTGCTTTGAATATCTTTTAGTACATTTCCCATCAAAAATGCAATAAGTTTTGGGAGTTAAGGAAACTAGATAGACAATAAAGTATTGGCATTTTGAAAATATGAAAGAGAACCGAATTCTCTTTAGGATCAGGGAGATCAGCACTGACAACTTTTCAAAGTAATTTAGTATGATCTAATGAAAAAACGACAATAAGATGTCAGCATCGGGCAGGCCCATCAGTCGTCATTCAATGGTGCACATATAGCATTGGTAAATATTTAATAAATCAATAAATTTATATTGTTTCTAAAGAAAAACTCTAGTAATTAAGTTCTGCCCAACAAAAAGATTACATCTGATTACTTCCCATTTACAATTAAGTTCTTACCCTATAAACAAACACAATTCAATTACTTCTCATTTGGGATTTCATGTAAACGAAATAAATACATCTGTTTTGCCATAATCCCATACATTAAACATGGCAACGTATATCCGTTCGTACATATAACGTGGCACTCCACAAAAAGTAGAAGTGAAAGGCATTACGTACCAAAATGTGTAATTGTGTGATGGGCTATAGCATTATTTGGGTTAACATACGAATCTCCTCTGAGGTTTCATTGATTTTGTTTGATGTACAGAAGTGTCCTAGTCTCCACTTTTGCATAGATGCCCATCTGAAATTGCAGGAAAACCTCTATTTAATATAAGAGTTGATAAACTTGGCTTCCATGTGAGCATAAAAGTCTTTGGCAGACACATTTTGGTTGGGATGATCTGCATTTAATGCAAAGTACATCCATCCTGGCTTCCCTCGAAGATGAAAGAATATTGGAACGCATCGTAAGACCCGTTGATTTCTACTGTACGTTGTTTTTCTTTTCCTGTATAGTTAAGGACAATATCTATACAGTTACGAGAATTAATGACACTGCCCCTGTCGTCAGCTGCCTCAACAACCATAAATATAACAACTTCATTAGGAGCAGGTGCATTGTAATGACCTACATGATACCCCGCTCATTGTCCTTCTGAACAAAGGGGTACGCAGAAATGTATACGATGATAGTGGTGCTCTAAGCTTGTTTTTAAAGCACTAACTAGATGATGAAATTCATTAAGAAGATAAGGAATATAGCTATCCATTTAGTGATCGAGGTGCTGCAAAAATTAACAGCGTCTTTTGCTTTCATCCTAATAATCCAACTTGAAACAAATCTGCAAGAAAAACAGTTGTTCATAAAGTAATGGAGTTCTTGAGCCAATAACGTGATAAAGCTTGCATTGGATTGTAAAATTTAGTATGAAACCGTCTTCAACTATAATTTTGTCATAAGCAAAAGACGTTATTTGAAATGTACAATTATATTGCATTATATTCTTAAAAATCAACTTTGATTGATCAGTTGTAACTTGAATAAGTTCCTAATATAGTTAAGGAGGGCCTTTTAAATTTGGCAAATGAACAGGTTCTCCTGAGCAACCATTTTTTGTTTATCACTGTTTAACCTTAATGGTAGACAAATATTACAATGGTGAGATATAGTACCAATAACAGAATGCTTACCATAAGCATGAGTGGAAGAATACGAAAAAGCAGATGAAGAATTATTACAAATTGAACCAATGCATACAAGTTTTCTCATACTCTCATATCTATTCTTGTTCCCGGGCAGCATTTCTGTTCTGTTCTGAAGCCAGCGAAAATTCCAATTTTCTAAAGATACTTAATTGTGAACAGCAGCAGTTCTTCTCATGTTTTGGAACAGTCTCGCCTACTACTGGGGTGCATTTTCACAAACAGCTGAAGTTATTATCCTGTTTTGGAACTGTAGAGCACCCTCGAGATTCTTGGAGTTCTAGTCTGCCAGGTGCAGCGTTTCATTCCCGATTTAAAACAATCTATTTTCCCCATACAGTGGGGAAAATAAGTGTTGGGCACATCCCATTATTCTTTATTGAGCACATTTTTTATGCAGCGAATGACGCGAAATTTTAACAAGAAATAGTTACTAATTTAACATTAACAAATAACTTTAGAAATCGGAACCTTTTAATGCATAACAAAAATTATATAATAAAACGAGAATAGCCGGAAAAAGTATTTGACACACTAACACAATTTTATCTAATATTTAGTTGAAAATCCCTTATTTGCTATTACGCTTGGAGACGTTTTCTATACGATGAAATTAAATTGTGAAAACGTTCAGGCGAGATTTTGGTCCAATCTTCAACACATATTTTCTTCAAATCCTGAATATTACGTGGATCTCGCTGGTGGACTATGATTTTGAACTCTCTCCATAGATTTTTTATAGGATTTAAGTCTGGGGACTGACTGGGCCACTTAAGAACATCTATTTTGTTCTGTACGAACCAATCGGATGTTATTTTAGCAGTATGTTTGGAATCATTATCTTGTTGAAAGATCCATCCTTGTCGCATACCTAACGCATTTGAAGCAGGCAAGAGCTTATTTTCAAGAATTTCCCGATATTTGGCTGCATTCATCTTTCCACCTATAATATGAAGTGACCCAGTACCATTTGAAGAGAAGCATCCGCAGAGCATGACATTTCCACCACTAAACGTTAAAGTGGGGAGGGAGTTCTTGGGCTTGTGTGCTGTGCCATCTCTTCTCCATACTCAACGTACAGAGTTAATGCCGAAAAGTTCCACTTTCGTCTTATCGCACCAGATCCCATTCTTCCAGTAATCATCTGTGTTCAATAAGTGGTCTCTTGCAAACTCAACGTTTCTACCAGGATATTCGTGTCATGGAAGAACGCTACCAAGGTACAAGAAACCCTCTCTACCACCCATAGCAATGGCCAACGACTCTTTATCTGAGAGTCCATCTTTCAAACTCCTTGGCCCAACATTCACAGGAAACATGAGTTGGAACAATTACATTGAAGGCATTGCCAGGGCCGCTGCAAGAAAGGTAGGCTCTCTCTACCGTGCTATAAAACTACTAACACCCGAAAGTATCCTGTACCTCTATAAGGCCACCATTCGCCCATGTATGGAGTATTGCTGCCACATCTGGGCTGGTGCATCTGCTACTAGTCTCTCGCTCCTTGACAAGGTTCAAAAGAGAGTCGCAAACCTGATAGGCCCTGAACTGGCATCTAAGCTTCAGCCTCTGTCCCATCGACGAAATGTTGCATCCCTCTGCCTTTTCTACAAGTATTTTAGTGGTGAATGATCTGACGAACTGCAATCACTTGTGCCCCCACGACGCGAGCACCCTCGACAAACCCGACAGGCTACTAGATCCCACCCCCACACTGTAGAGGTCCCTAGATGTGAAAGATCTTTTTACTCCAATAGTTTCTCCCCAGAACCGCAAGACTCTGGAATTCCATTCCAGGTCCCTGCTTCCCCAACAGTACTGACGTGCAGAAGTTCAAGTGTAACGTGAACCGACACCTTGCTGCCCAAATCCCTACATAGTACCCCAGTAGTTGTTGCCCCTGATAGTAGCCCCCTACACCAAAGTGGCAATTTGCCTTGTTTGGGGTGAAAATGTAATAAAAAAAACAAACAAAAAAAACATTCCATTTATTTTTAGTAATTGTGTCTTTCGATGTGTACGCGATTTAAAATCGTTGCGTCGGAGTACATTACTAATCGCTGGGTTCGTTACTACTATCCCTGCTTCTTCCCAATTCTTCTGAAGTTCGCCTCGTGTCGTTCTCGGTTGCTGCTGAACTTTTCGTACAATCTTTCTCACTGCTCGGTCCGACATCTTACGAGGAGCTGCGGTCCGCGGACGGTTCACAGTTGAGTCATGCACCTCCCATTCCTAACAAGGTTTCCTATGGTGCTTACAGGGATTTTGAATTGAGCAGATATACGCCGATAACTAATTCCATTCTTGTGCTCGGCAATAATCTTATCACGGACGACTTGAGAGAGTTCTTTACGTTTACTCATCCTAAGAACCTTCACGCGTGATGGCTTACTGGTGACTAACGTATTCCAATATTTCCATCGATGTAGAATAGGGTCTACAACAACCGAGAGACTTCTAAAACGTATAATAGTGTCGGCAAATTAAAATGCAAATGATCATTTCCAGCATTATTTATAAAAAATAATAATAAAATATAATTTAAAACAATGTGTCCAATACTTTTTTCCAGCTATTCTCGTTTCTATTATATATTTTTTTTATGCATTAAAAGGTTCAATTTTCTAAAGTTATGTGTTATTGTTAAATTAGCAACTATTTCTTGTTAAATTTTCGCGTCATTCACTGCATAAAATAATGTGTTAAATAAGGAATAATGGGATGTGCCCAACACTTATTTCCCCACTGTATGTATATATATATATATATATATATATATATATATATATATATATATATATATATATATATATATATATATATATATACATATATATATACATATATATATGTATATATATACATATATATACACATATATATATTAAGTAATGTGATTGATAATTTAAAATTTAAAAATCAAATTATAATTAAATTAAAAATCCGTTTCATAAGAAGGAACAACAAAATCAATTATCTGTACGATCGTTTCGGAAAACAATGCTTTTTATTGTGGTAGACATCAAGTTACGTACAATAATTACATATAGTTTTTTAATAAGCAAGGTCTCTTCGTCAGCAAGTTTTGAAGGGTTTTTATTAAATTTAAAAGACACCATAAATAAACCTAGCAAAAAAAGTAAGGCAGATGTATCCGAAAAAAATAAAAATAAAAGGTTTGGGTTTAAAATTTATAAGAAAATTAATATCGGTTGGAGATAGAAAAGAAATAGAGTAAAATATAGATTTGAATTTAAATTATAAGTTTGCTTTAAGTATCACATTTCAAATAGATACATGCATATATATGAAAACATAGACACACATATATACATATACATAGATATACAGGTATATACACTTGTGCCCGATATTATTCATACCCCTCCTTGAAAATTGAGTTTATTAGGTGTAACTTTGTAAGAATTTATTGTTTACGTCCATATTGATACATATTCTTAATAAACCTCTTCTGATCATTTTCGTCATTTTAAAATCTCGGGATACTTGTAATAAAAGAAATATACAGCTATTTATAAAATCTGCAATGTTCAAAAATAATCATACCCCCTTATTTTTTCAGTATTAATCGAGTTTCTGACTGTTTGTTTCCTGTTTGATTCTTATTTTGAATGCTTTTATACAACCTTTCATTAATTTCATTTCGTTTTTTGCATTTTTCAGAAATTAAAATGATATCAACTGAAAACCAATAAAAGAATAAAAATTATTAGAATGGGGAAGAAAAAAGAGCTTAGTAATGATCTTAGTACTAAAATTGTGAATTCACATAAGGATGGTTTAGGTTACAAGTCAATTTCCAAGAAATTTGAGGTCCCTACAGCAACAATACAGAGCATCATCCAAAAATTCCAGAACCACCACACAACAAACAACTTGATTGGTAGAGGAAGGAAAAGGAAACTGTCTGCTACAGCCACCAGGAATATTGTAAGAAGTGTTAATGCCAATCCAACCACCACTACTAAGGACATTTTAGAAAATCTGGAGTCTTCTGGCATAAAAATATCAAGGCAAACATTGCAAAGGACTCTGCATGAAAATGGTCTGAAAGGAAGAAGACCAAGAAGGACTCCATTGCACACCGGAAAACACCTTGCAGCACGTCTAAAGTTTGCTAGGACCCATGTGAATTCTCCAGAGTCCGTTTTCTCAAGTATTTTGTGGACTGACGAAACAAAAATTGAATTGTTTGGCCATATGGATGCTTCTTACGTTTGGAGGAAGAAAGGAGAAGTTTACAACCCAAAGAACACCATACCCACGGTGAAACATGGTGGTGGTAGCCTAATGTTTTGGGGCTCCTTTTCGGCTAGTGGTCCAGGTAGTTTGGTCAAGATAGATGGAACCATGATGAAGGAGCAATATTTGGAGATACTCCAGAAAAACATTAGACAGGATGCGGAGAAGCTCCATTTAGGACCAAACTGGGTCCTTCAACAGGATAATGATCCAAAACATACTGCCAAAATAGTCAAGAAATGGTTTGGGGATAATCAAATTAATGTTTTGGAATGGCCTAGCCAGAGTCCCGACCTGAACCCTATCAAAAAACCTCTGGCACATATTGAAAACTGAGGTTAAAAAGCGGAAACCTAGAAATTTGAGGGATTTGGAGAACTACTGCATTGAAGAATGGTAAAAAATCAGTGTTGATGCTTGTGAAAACCTTGTTGATAAATATCCAAAACGGTTACAGGCAGTTATTAAGAATAAAGGGCATGCTATTGACTATTAGTAAGAGAGGTATGAATAATTTTGAACTAGTGCCATTATTGTTTTTCTTTGTATAATGTTTCAAACTTGCATAATTTATTTATTTGTTGAGTTTAAATTAAATGCTTATGCTTGATTTATTGTTTGAAATCCCTTTAATATTGTCTACCTTCTGGTTTGAGCAATATTCTTATAGAAATCTCAAAGATCCGAGGGGTATGAATAATATCGGGCACAAGTGTATATAAAAATATATAGAGAAATATACCTTTTAATTTTTCGCTTGATGAAATCAGGAACTATGATTAAAATACTCATTTAGATGTTTGCTATAGCTTTTTACCTTATTGAATGATGAATTTTAAAATTAAAAATGTTATCTATAGCTGCACAGTATCAAAAACTCCAAATCTACATTAACCTATTAACAGCCATAACTAAACTACCAGATAAAATAATATCACCAACTTAAACCAATCTACCGATCAATTACAAATCAACCCACCATATAATAATCCAGCACCAGACCTAACGGAAAATAATCACAATAAGCAAGAGGTAATATATTTTGGTTCCACATCTGGCCTAATAAAACATAGAATTTCAACGCACATTCTTTTAAAAATAACTCTCTGTCAAACCAAACTACTCTATCCAACTATATTTGGCAACTAAAAACAACAATATTTCTTTTAACTTAAAATGGCGAATAATTGAGACTTGCAAATCATATAAACAAGGAGATAAATTTTGTGCACTATGTACAAAAGAGACCCTAAATTTTTTAAATATGAAGATATAAAAAATACAACCACACTATTAAATTCGAGACAGGAACTAATATTTACATGCAGTCATAAACGTTGGTTTAAATTTAATAAATATAAACCACCTTAAATCATTAAAAATTACTTATTAGTAAAAATAGATTACAATTTTTTTAAATAAATTAAGTAAGACTAATTATCCCCCTTACACCCTTTTTAATAAAAAAGTAAAAAAATATGAAAATTATCTCCCCTTACAACATGTAATTACACAAACAACATTCGAAATATAAACCATAGCGTCTTTAAATCAAAAGTACGCTAACGGAAATAATTTATTGCACGAGCGCCCCCCCCCCTTTTAAAATTCATCATTCAATAAGGTAAAAAGCTATAGCATACATCTAAATCAGTATTTTAACCATAGTTCCTGATTTCAAAAAGCGAAAAATTAAAAGGTATATTTCTCTCTATATTTATATATATATATATATACCTGTATATATATGTATATGTATATATGTGTGTCTATGTTTTCATATATATGCATGTATATATTTGAAATGTGATACTTAAAGCAAACTTATAATTTAAATTCAAATCTATATTTTACTCTATTTCTTTTCTATCTCTAACCCATATTAATTTTCTTATACATTTTAAACCCAGGCCTTTATTTTTATTTTTTTCGGATACATCTGCCTTACTTTTACTGCTAGGTTTATTTATGGTGTCTTTTAAATTTAATAAAACCCCTTCAAAATTTGCTGACGAGGAGGCCTTGCTTATTAAAAAACTATATGTAATTATTGTATGTAACTTGATGTCTACCACAATAAAAAGCATTGTTTTCCGAAACGATCGTACAGATAATTGATTTTGTTGTTCCTTCTTATGAAACGGATTTTTAATTTAATTATAATTTGATTTTTAAATTTTAAATTATCAATCACATTACTTAATATTGAATAGGGAATATGAACTGGAATAGATACATTGAGAGCATTGCCAAGGCTGCTGCAAGAAAGGTTGGCTACCTCTACCGTGCTAGAACACTACTTACGCCTGCCAGTATCCTATACCTCTATAAGGCAACCATTTGCCCATGTATGGAGTACTGTTGTCACATCTGGGCTGGTGCATCTGCTGCTTGTCTCTCGCTCTTGGACAGGGTTCAAAAAAGAGTCGCCAACCTGATAGGTCCTGAGCTGTCATCTAGGCTTCAACCTCTGTCCCATCGACGAGATGTTGCGTCCCTCTGCCTGTTCTACAAATACTTTAATGGTGAA
Source organism: Euprymna scolopes (assembly GCF_053919585.1). Taxonomy (NCBI): domain Eukaryota; kingdom Metazoa; phylum Mollusca; class Cephalopoda; order Sepiida; family Sepiolidae; genus Euprymna; species Euprymna scolopes. The sequence goes on from NC_136505.1 coordinate 69,522,229, forward strand.
TGCTCTGACGAACTGCAAACACTTGTGCCTCCCCGACGTAACTACCCCCGACAAACCCGACACGCTACTAAGTCTCATCCCTTTACAGTAGAGATCCCTAGGTGCAAGAAAACCTTTTACTCCAATAGTTTCTTCCCCAGAACTGCGGGTCTTTGGAACTCCCTTCCGGGATTCTGCTTTCCCAACTGCAATGATATGCAGAGGTTCAAGTGTAATGTTAATAAACCTCTTTCTACTCTTCTCCCTTCATAATGACCCCGCTAATTAATTCCCTAATAGTAGCCCTCTGCTTCAAAGTGGCACTGTGCCTTGTTTGGGGTTAAAATTGAATAAAAAAAAAGGATATTAACCTATCGAGCTTATTATATATCTAAATTACAACGAGAACTTTCTCTTTCCTGTATTTTAATTAAACTAGTAATTTCACTGTTACATTGAAATACACTCAGCTCTTTAGAATATTGTTCTAATATCCTTTAAATTATATATATATATATATATATATATATATATATATATATATATATTGACTGGTTGTGCCGTTTCATAGATGTAAACCCAATGAAAGTCACTTGAGTATTAAAGAGTGTTCTATGCAGAAAAACAAATATTCAGACCACAAAAGAATCGATATTGGAACGGGTGTCCAAATTACATTAGTTTTATAAGATATTTGGCTTGGGTTAACGGTCTGTTAGAAAGTATGGTTTATACTTACTGACGTTGAGCTGTAGGGTTTTTTGTAGAGGGAGTTGTGGTGACGGAAATGAGGGGGGCGAGGGAAGAATGTAGAAATACGATTTTGTGTGGTTTAACTGTCACAGGCGAGAGGTGTTTTTATTCTTTTAAATTAACGGGCGTTCATTCGTCTAAGCATTTGTTTTGATGTAATGTGATATTGACATATATCTTATACATAAACAATCAAACAAACAAATAAATAAATTTATAACTAAAGCATTTGAAAACTAGAAACAAATGAACGAAAACGAGAAACAGAATAAACATATAAAGATAAAATAAATGAATCAATAAATAAGTAAAAAAATACTTTTCAATAAGTATATGCATTCGCCCCAGAAAAGGGGGGAATTAACGAGAAAAACTTAAGAGAGGGAAGTAGCTACGATAATGTGTAATATATATATAGCATATCCCCATACTTGTGACGAAGGGTTTATCGTAATATGTATACGTCTTTCTAAAAGGTTGTGGTGGTTCTTCACTTTGTGAACCCCAAGTTATGTTGTTGCAGTCTATTTATTTTCCAATGCTATTCTCGTCTAAATGTTCATATGCGTGCGTGTGTGTGTGTGTGTGTGTGTGTATCATACATCTATTTTCAACATAAATTATTTCACGCGTCCTTGATCTAAGTTCATCTGGAGTTCATCTCTTCTTGGAGGGAAGGATAGAACCTGTTTGAACGAATATGCATTCACTCCAAAAAGACTGATGGTATTTTATATTACCTTTATTTCACTTTCCAGAATGTCGACGCAGAAGAATGGAAAGTGAATATCTTTGTTTGAGTGGTCAATTCTAGGCCTCCATTCTTAAAATGTTAAAATTTCTGCCCTGCTCAACGTCCACATTCAACTCAATGTGATCTCCAGTTAACCTAACTATGTGGTAACACAAAGAACTTCAGCCAGCCGATCAGATGATTCTGGTGACATGTCTATGACATAGATTTATTATATTTCACCAGTTTTTATAAACATTCTTCATATTCCTCTCTTGTTTATCTCTACAGTTAGATAGATAGATGGATCAAGATAGATAGCTACAGATATGGATAGATTACAAGAATGAGAGATATACCGATAATACACATAAATAAATAGATAGATCGACAGACAGATAAATAACAAACAAATATTCTCTTGTTTTCGACCTACTACACAACAGTAAGAGTATAATATTGCTTCAGATCAAAGTAAAAGCTTAGGCTAACACATATCGGCCGAGTTAAAAGCATACCAACATCTCTCAAATGCGAAAGCTGAAGCACACGAAACTTTACTCCCCTCTTCTTCGCAACATCTACTCGCTTCCTTCCCCACACCTTTTTCTAAAAACACTACTGTCCACATTTACAACTTATAAAGCCATTTTCTTCCAAAACGATAACCACACTAAAATATCTGTTAAGACTAATGTGATTTGGACTCTGGTTTCAATATCATTTTCTTTATTCTGAGGAGGTTTTATCCTTGAATTAAGATTCCGCTGAAACAATTATGTACATATGTAACCAAAAATGTGTGTATAATAAATAGCTTATATATATATATATATATATATATATATATATATGTATATCTGTGTATGTATACATGTATGTTTGCATATATATATATATATATATATATATATATATATATATTTAACGAAAATAGTAGAACACTTTTATAACGTGATGGTAGAGAACAGCCAAAAGTTAGTGCTATATTCATCAACGTTTCTTCTTTATTAATAGGCTTCCTTCGAATGATTAATTTGAATATTTAACACACACACACACACACACACAGACACCCCCATGGGAGCAGAGGCGTGTAGAGAATCAGAGAGAAGCGGAGACAGAAAGCCTGCATTCGCGCTTGATATTTATGGGAATGAAATGCTTTACATTTACATTTTTCTTAAATTCTGAGGCTTGCGTTCGCGTCAAATATTGATCAAATGAACATACCTTTTGCTCACACTCTTAATTACTTTAGAATTTTGGTTTAATTACGAAAATAAACATTATAAAATCTCTTTGTATTTAAAAGCACTAGGATGAAAGCTATAACGTTATGTTAAATCTATCTCTGCTTTTTACCATTCTAGGGGTAATATTATAATTAAATATTATATATATTTTATATAAAGTTCTAGCGTACGATTATTTACAAGTAAAAAGAATAGAAGTATATTAACAACATTCTAATGACTTGTTAACTACCGATTGACACTTTTACCGTCGGCGGATGGATGAATATTTTTTTAGCAAATTCAAATTTTATTGGATTTCTTGTAACAATACTAGTCAAGGGAACTTTTATTTATGTGTAAATGAGTGTTTCCATATTATTCTTTCCTTGATTGAATTGAGTCTTCTGATGGTTTTTGAATTATAAATATGGACACGCGACAATTTTAGGATGTTGGCAGATTTTCGTGAGATGTGGTACTGATGATATATACAATTTCTGTTTTTGTTTATTTTTTTATTGTTGTTATAAAAATTGTACTCAGGGAAATTTAATATTCTCTTTTTATAACATCTCGGTAGTAAGTGCCGAAGATTACAGACTTCATTTATTTTATCATATCCTTAAAATATAAACCCCATGAGGCAATTGATATGTTGAGGTATGAAACTTGTAATTTAAGTTCATATTACAAAAATTGAAGCCGCATATATCATAAATATGTTGAAATATCGGAATATGATAAATATGTTGAAATATCGGAAAATCGTTCAGAAAAATTATTAATCTTTTTCATTAACCACAACTTACTGCTCACATTCTAAGTGTCAATAAAGGTTTTGAGGTATGCTGACAACGAATATCACAGAAAAATTTGGTGCTGAAAATCGTTTACCAGATATGAAAACATATGATATTAAACATAAAAGCCAAGGTAATACTTGGTAGCAATTTTGTTTTAACAACCGAGCAGTTAATAATGCGCATGCATGCAACTAAAAAAAGACGACGTACAAATAATGTTCACCCTCCAGAAAAATAGAAAAAAATGGGGTTTCTATTTCCAAAACCTCTCTTAACATGGGAAAGTGGTGGGTTTATTCTGGAAGCCCTTCATAACATGCGGAGGTTGTGGAGTTTATTCCGAAAGCCGTTACGTATGCACATTACTAATTCCTTTGTTGTAAAAAAAATGGAGGCCAGGGATGGCATAATCGTTTACGTTGCATGACAAATGTTCCCATATCTGGGAAACTGTTTATCAGTTCCAAATTTAACCGTAATATTCGTTATCATTATTTCCTAAAACTTATAAAAGTCGTCATTTCGAATGTGAACGGTGAGTTGTAGTGGATGGTAAAAATACCGAACATTTTGTATTTTTGCCAGAAAGACAAATTATTTATAATGTGTCATTGGGATTAATATTTTTCTAAAAGTTTCATGATTATTTATATTGTTGTAGTTATGAAAATGTCTATTTTTTTATTAAAATCAACCTACATTTAGTGTTCTCAGAATGTTCTTTAAACTATCTGAATTCGGTTAATGTGTAAGGACAACTTTCTAAAAAACCAAACGCACCCACACAAACATTCTAGAGTTTTGATTTGAAATTAATATATGTTTATTTAATAGATATACGAATAAAAATAATGTATGGGGGATGTTTTCCTCTTATTTCTTTACAAAAAATTTAAGAGAAGGAATTATTTATAAAACGAGAAAATGTATTTAAAGTATATGGAAAGTTATTTAGAGTAAGAATATGTACAGGGAACAGCGGTAATAATTTGATTTAAATAAATATAAGATGATCAGTTAGGATAGAATATAAATATTTAAAATTAAAGAAGTTCGAGCAATATTTACGTATTACTTGGAAACAAAAAGAGGGAAATAAAAAAGACATACAAGAACCTGACATTAGCCGAAATAAGCTTTGCTAACAAAGCCTGTCTCTAGAATAAGTCATTCGCCGTGAAAACTTTACATAAGAAATCAGTTTTATTCTATTGCAGTATGTATCCATTTGTAAGAGATTTCTAACAAGAAAATAATTATCAAAAATATTTATCATCTTAAAGACTGCAAAAACCTCTAAAATATTAAATAGAAAAGTTTTATTTTTCTAGCCTGTAAATAAATATTGGGATTCTTCTAGCCGTAAAATACTTTGAAACGTATATAAATTTATGAATATTTTCGCATTTATTAATACAAATGAATCATGGCAAATTATTTTTTTCTAATGACTTTGCTATTAGCTAGAATCGAGGACAGACGGTTTAACGTTCAAACCACGTCCTCTACTGATGTTGTTATGGCGCCAAAAACTGATTAATATCAAAACACTTGAACAAATGGATTTCATGTGAGCGTGGGCAGAAAAGAATAAAAACATTTCGGGCAATTAAAATGAACATTTACAATCCGAACCTGCCGAAACATGTCTGTACGCGTTATAATACACCATCCCTGGTTTACAATGAATGCTTCCTGTTAATTTCAATATTATGCGACGAATAGTTATATAATTTACCTGTTAAATATTTACACACATACATCTATTATTTTATTTATATAGATAAGATAAACTGAAATAGATGACGTAGTGATATTCATAGCAGACAGAGAAAGGAAGAACATGAATCCGATTTCTCGTATCGTCTGTATTTCGACAGCTATTAAACTATATTTTTAGTTATTAGTGGTCAGCAAATATCATCAACGTTGTATAAATTATTATTATCTATTGAATATAGAATCTATTGAACGTAGATATTTTTAAAAAAGTGACATTGCTGATATATATATATATATATATATATATAAGTGACATTGCTGATATATATATATATATATATATATATATATATATATATATATATATACAGTGGGAAAACTAAGTGTTGGACACATCCCATTATTCTTCAACACATTTTTATGCGGTGAATTACGCGAAAATTTAACAAGAAATAGTTACTAATTTTACAATAACAAATAACTTTAGAAATTGGAACCTTTTAATGCATAACAAAAATTTATATAATATATATATATATGTATATGTATATATATATGCATATATATATATATATATAAGAACACTGTTTATAGATAAAACAATGTATTTTAGTGTATATATATATATATATATATATATATATATATATATATATATATATATAGATATATAAAGATATATATATATGTATATATATAACATATATATAGCGGGTATAACATAAATTTTAAATAATATTAGTAGCTAACTCCTCTCGTATTACGATCTTTTTTTTAGTAAATTTAGACCGTGTTTTTTATAGATAAATTGTGGCGAATTGGCAATAAGGGTACTTGAATGAAACAAAGCTGGTATGTACATATATATATATATATATATATATATATATATATATATATATATATATTCACCCCGTTATGATGAATTCACAACCGATGAACTAAGTTTGCAAATTTGGTATATCTTAGTAAACGGATAGCTTTGTGTATTTTAAGATTAGCTTTTCAAAAGAACGTGTGATAATTCCTTGAAAAGCAGTGATGTTGTATTTTAATCAGCATCTGTAAGTTTGTAATGTTGCATTTTCGCTATATATATATATATATATATATATATATATATATATATATATGTGTGTGTGTGTGTGTGTGTGGGTGTGTGTGTGTGTGTTGGTGTGTGTGTGTCCATGGCAGGTTTCGTGTTTGATATGGAGAGCAAAATGAGTATTTGAATGTGAAATCGATAAAAGGTCCATAAAAGTAGTCTTTCGTTGGCAGTTTGATAGCTAACATGACATGCCGGCTGTGGAGTGGCTACTTCTTGAATAATAGCTTTGTTCACGGACAAGGCGGCGATTTCTCTACTGGTGTAATTGAAAAGCTGGCGTTGAATGTAACAGCATTATTACAATTTGATGAATTTGTTTCTTCTTCTAGGAACGTTGGCCGATCCCTTATCTCTATGTCACTTGATGTAAAGGCCTGCATCGTTTTCCGGTGGATTTATGCACTCTTCGTATGCAACGCCGCATCGTGACCTGCACGTGTGGGCGCGTCTATTGTGCGAGTGCCCGTGAAATTTTCTTCTAGTCGGATGAACATGAATAAGCCTTGAACTTGAAGAGCTGAACATATGAATTGCGTTAAGAGGGAGTTTTGTTCTTAAACGCACTTTGCAAACCGACCGCTAAATTGAGATGTGCGTTCATCGTCTCATAATTGAGAGCGACACGAATATGCATCCCGCATATATGGTCATAAGATATGCCAGCATAATCGTTTTATGAAATCGCTTCGCACATTTATCTGATCTTTATCCTACCTTCTTTTTCCTCGTATAATGGAATTTATCTATCTATATTCAGTCGAAATCTTGTGAGTTTTCTACACGAGCTCCTTTTACTTTAAAGTCATGTAAAGCATAATTTTTCCAAATATCTCTGAAAATATGTAACACGGTGTTATTATTATAAATTAACACTTACACACAAACACACACAAACACACTAATACGCAAACACACACACACATATATATATACATGCATATATATATATATATATATATATATATATATATATATATATAGTAAGTAGTAAGTCATAAAGTATATATGGCAAAATTGTTTAATTGCTGGATATATTTTTATAACTTTCTTCCTAGCTATATATTGAGCACTTTTGCAGTAAATACTTAAGTTTACCCATAAAATTATGCATTCGTATATTAATTCATGTGATTAAATGAAGTACTCATATATGTCTATCGTGATATCTATAAAAGTGACCGTGTCTGCCTGTCTGCGTCTGTGTGTCTCTGTACATTTTCCTATGCAATAACTCTGTCAATTTTAAGTCTACAGACTCGAAATCTTATATACAGAGTACTGAGATTTGGAAAAATATTTGTAATTCGTTTGCGACGAGAAATGTGGCTGTTAAAGGGTCACAGTTCAACGATTTGATCTTTAAGAACTCTATCAAAGTCTCTCGCCAATTTTTGGTATAAAAAATTGAAATTGTAGATAGGTTCCTTGGACATGGATCTAGCTTGATAAATGTATTTTAGCCGAAAACACACGACAGAGGCGAGGGATTTTCACAAGATCAGTATCCTTTTGAAGCTTAATATTTCATCCGATGAATACGGAAAAAATTGGCTAAAAATATGTATGTCCTTACCTTCAACTGGGCACTTTTCTACAGGAAGGGGGTCAGTTTTTTCACCAATATTTTCGAAAGGCATCCCTTTCTTTTCGATGATCTAGCCTTAATTTAAACGTAGGTCACTCCTGGTTTGGCGGTGATCGTAGCAGCAAAGACGTCACGTTTTTACTGTTATTTTCCTTCTTCGCGGTACCGATTCAAGCATGTCTTCGTTCTACCACTATTTTTTTTTGCTCAACACACACCTCCAAACATCTGGGAAACGCCGGTCACCTATGCTAATATATATATATATATATATATATATATATATATATATATATATATATATATATATATATATATATATATAATGACATAGACAATACTAAAAGGGTTAGTTATCCAATTCCGAATCTCACTCAAAAGCATTCAATTGAGGTTATGAATTACGAAGTAAAATAGTATAGAATATTGAGGATATAGCGAGGAGAATTTGAAGAAAAAGCAATATATTAAACTAGTGGATATATGTGTAAATGTATTTATACATTTATTCATTGGTAATAACATAGCATAACAAAACATATGCTTATCTTAAACTTATAATAAAATGTAATCGTAAACCTACGCTTTATCTATTAGGAATACATTATCAAAACGAAACCCCTCTTTAAAACATAATCTGCCCTAATTAAATCCGTATCCTGTGCGGAAATATATGTATATAACTGTACAGAGAAAGATAACTAAATAGAGCGAGAGAGACAAAGATACAGAGCGTCAGTGAAACAGGCAGGCGGAGAGTGTGTAGAAAAAAGGTAAATATGACGTAGGTGGAAAATCTTGCATCCCTCGTTAAATAGTCAAGTATGTGTTTATTTCTTAGTGTAAGGAAAAATCAGCTATTATAACATTCACTTAAGGAGAACATATCTTGAAGCAAAGAGATAAGGTGTAGCTTATTGCGAACTAATTTATAAAAATCAACCCTAGGTAAATATACTTGAATAAATGAATATACAATAAAATTCTGATTAATCATATTTAGTCATTAGACATCTTCCATCAGAATTTAAATAAGCAATATATACTCAAATGTATTTTCATGGCAATATGTATAATTCTAAGTAGTTCTTAAATATAAGTAAATAAATATTTAAGCGAATAAATACGTAGTTTATAGATCACTTCGAAAAGCGGCATATGTAAGAATATATATATATATATATATGTATATATATAAATATATATAAATATATATATATATATATAAAGTATATACAAATCATGAATACCTGATAATGAAAATACGATTAAATAAATACATAATTTAGTAAAGTAATATGTATATATATATATATATATATATATATATATATATATATATATATATTTGTGTTTTTTTAATGGAATAGTTCAACCCATCTATTTACATGATAATAAGCAAAATAAATATGTGATAATAGCAGAAAATAGGCGAAAGTAAAGATCAGGTATTTTTACGGTATTTTAATATTCAAATATAAGTTATTGTTCATATTATGGGCGTTTAGTGTAATTATACGAAGGTGCATTTACTGCTGTTGATAAGTATGTTTATATCTCAAACTATACGTTGTGGAATTTTGATGCGTTTTTAGCATTGGAGACACATATTTTTCTTGAGAAAGGAGGCAGTTTTAATATCAATATCCTAGTAAGTGATTAAGTAATATTTTAGTGTATTGTTATATTTGTTATTCCATATTTAAATATATGGTGCTTTGCTATATTTCCCTAATGGCCGAATCGCCAAATGTCTTTAATTCTATTTAATTAAGGAAACAATCTTTGATATTTTTGACACTCGTTGGTGGAAATAGAAAACACACGCTGCTGGGTATAAAAATATGTCATTTATTTTAGAAAAATATAAACTTTCTATTTCTATGACAGATTGAAAAATCTTATAGGATGAGGAAGGGGTTGGAGGTGGTGGTAGAAACTGTCACGTGTAACTGTCTCGACTCTCCTTTTCGACTTTTGTGTTTCTTTTATTTTATCCAGATGAAGACGACATATCATTTTGAATTTGTAAGAGTATCTTGTGTAGGAGACGGGGAGTCTCGTCGTGGGCGACGAAGCGTTTCACTGAAGAACCACAGCAACACACAGCAACCCAACAAACAATGACAGCCACGGCACGAAGGTAACTAACAAAGCTCAGCTGACTGCACGAATAGAAACGGAACCCAACGGCCACTGTACTGATCGCCACGAACGTCAGAACCCGACTGCCTCGCACCTCCAATGGACCGATTTTTTATTCCTCAAGATGGCCTAGCTAATTTGCATCCCCGCGAGATCTCGCGCGATCCTGCAAGATTCCGTCTCTAATAAAAGCAGGCAGGCGCCATCTTGAAACTCTTTCTTCCGCTGCCCCGACCACAGGATCAGCCACCACCCCACACGCCAGGCACACACGGACCCTCTTGCGCCGAGGGCTACGGTTAGTCTCACAGAATTGTTTCTAACAATGTGGTCACTCGCATACCAGGGATTTCGCGTCCAAAAATTTGACCTCGTTTTTACGACATCTCCTGTGCCTTGCATACAGACATTGCCAGTTTTTGTTTGCCGTCCTCTTCTGAATTTTTATAGACTTTGAATGGCTTTTTAGTTTGACGTCACTTAACCAGAGGAAACCGCAGTATGGGACTTTCCGTCATGTTTTCTGGCCAAATTATTGCTTAACGTCAGTCTCAGGGGATCTAAATCATGCAACAATCCTTATAAAAATATATTATATATTTTGTCATTCTACACACACATCATTCTACACGCACATACTCTATCGCAGAATTCTACATCATATAACAATACAATCCAATTTACAAAAAAGAAAGAAAATGCATGTTTTTGTTACACATTATTAACTGATAATTATCAATGCAATAATGACACTTAGTTTTCTGTGCCAAATTGCATATCCACGAATTATTTTCTTTTTTTTATCTTTACTTTTCAGTTTTCGGAACCTGTTTCTGAAATGTTTTTTTTTAAGACAAAATAAACGAACAGGAGACAATATCAATAAAACAAATTCAATTGTAATTGTCCTTTATTTAAAAATAAAACTACAACAACGAGAAAAGGCAATCTCATAACAAAATTTTAAACATTTTTTTTTTTTTTTTTGCTAAAGTTAAGCTAAAATAGAATTCAAGTGTTGCATTTGATAATAGAAATAATTTGATTGACAGATTACTAAAACAAACATTGAAACCATTCGGCAGCAGTTCTAAAGATAAACAATTTGCGCTTTGTAAAATTAAGCGTTCCTTTCCTTTTCTGCTGTGACTGTGCGTCTTTCTGCTACTTAATCTTTTCTCAATTTATCTTTGTGTGATAATAATACATGTTCTCTCTTTTTAAAACAAGTTACGAATACAGTATATTGCAGGTTCTCTTTTGTAAATACTTTTTCCGTGCAGAGTGTTTGTTTATATATATATATATATATATATATATATATATATATATATATATATATATATATATATATATATATATATATATATATATATTTAAACGTCGACGGTAACCGCGTCGTAATTATTAAATTGCCATCGCGCAAATGACATTCGCTAGTCGCATGCGTGATTCTGCCCGAGTTAATTTCTTTTAACCTTCTTACCAATTTCACATATTATGTTGACTCGGGATTACGCTATTATCTTTCAAGGAGTCATTTGGGAATGAATCAATTGAGAAAGAATTCTTTTTATTTTAGGGTTGAGTTTCGTAAGTTGACTAAAAACAGAATATAGCCCTTACCGATCATGAAAATACATTTCTTCTGATCCCTTTCGCTTTGTTCCTGTCCGTGCTAAATCATATTTATTTCCAACTGCGCTCTTCTTCTTTCCACAAAAAACGCACCTGACGCAATCGAGTGAAGACGTGACCCTAAGTTGATAGCTTCTTGCGCCGTCAAGCTACGCGATGTACCTTTCTCTCCATGAATTGCCCATCATTTTCCTCATACGAACTTTTACGTTTATGTCGAAACTTCTGCATGAGCCCGTCAGCCAGTGCCTCAACTAATTCTTTGTCGGAATCGATAGACTCCTTTGTAGTAGCAAATGCAGTTTTTCTTAACCGTTCCTCTGTAAGGAGAACTACTGTTCAATAGACGCTTAGATGTTAAACATAAGCCTTATTTACAGAGCTCGTTAATTGATCCCTAATTCTATTCGAGACAGGATCTGTCTTCACTATTACTACATAGTACGGCTTCCAATGTAATCTAATTTACCTTTCTCCTGGTGGTGTTGGTAGTAAACTAGGTCACCAATCTTGAATTCTATAGTTTTTGTATTTTCCTCCAAATTTTCTATTATCTTTTTACAAGCCTCCTAATGTTATTTCGAGCTAAATTGAAGGCCCATCTTTCGCCGAGCGTTTCATCAATATAGTATATCCTACGTTGTTGCAATGCATTATCTAAAGGCAGAAAAACATATCTGCTGTTGTATGATGAAAATTGTGTCGTTTCGCTCACATGAAACGTAACAACAGCATACATCTGATCGATGTAAACATTATATGGCTTTTCGTTGTTCCCGCAGTTCTTTGCGAAGACGTACGGCATTATTCTATAGAGCAGTTACATTTTACAATTACTTTAAGAGTGATGAAACGAAGTGGTCATTTTATGTACATCAAGTTCCTCTAACGCCGTTTTTGTTACCTAGTTTATGTTTTCAATCCCCTAGTCTGTTAAAAGCTGCAGTGGTTCTCTGAATCGGGGATTAATCGCGTCAATCAATAGAGGTACTATGGTTTCTGCTTTCTTATTAGAAACTGCAAACTCATCCAACCAACCACTGTACGTATCTCTAAATGTCACTATGTGGTGGTTATCTGAAAGAGTTTCCGGGGAGGGTCTTTAAATGTCTCATGGCACTATCCCCAAAAAGAAATAAAGGCAAATCACACTCTTGCATTTGAGGTTGTTCTTAATAAAATTTCTCGTTAGGCAGGGAATACATTTACCAATATTTTCGGTTACATAACATTTAAATAAACAAAGTCAGAAATATTTTGTTGTATAGCGTGAAATGTCTTTTCTACGTCCCTGGGACTATTATCCTCGTGATATTGGACTATCACCCTTTTTCTAAGACGCGACGGTACATTCAATCTTATTAATTGTTCGTCGTCGGGTGGGGACATATAATTCATTACTTCGTCTATTAATATAACTTTTTTTGTTCTATTTTAGAGGCTTTACCGTTTTTCATCCGTGTTTTTTCTAAAGTATTCTTTGTATCGGATAGCAAAATTAAAGAAAGAAAACAAAAGAAAAGAAAAAAGAATTCCTCTTTGCAAGCCAACAACCGCTGGGTTCGAGATTACTACTGCCACCAACCCTCGTCTGTCTGCCGCCCCCACCTTACCTATCAACTCCGTTCATACATGTCTCCCGCGTTGTTTCGTGTGATTTCGCGTGACTTCCGCCAGAACACATCTTTTAAAACTATGGGCGCCATCTTGACTTCTCTCTCTCTCTCTTTCGCCTAACCTCGCCCGACACACACGCGGTAAGACTTCTGTTCGTTTTATCTGTTTTTCCCCTTTCTTTTTTCTCCTTTCCTTCTTCTAACGTAAAACAACATGCCTCCTTGATCTCTGTGGCAGTTGTCTTTCTCTACTTGGTCTCTGAGGTGTCTCGCCATCCTCCCGCTGCACATCGCTTTCCACCGATTATTTTCCACTGGTTTGATATCAAGTATATGTCTCGATTATGCGTCCTCTGCTCTCCCGGGTAGTACATCGCGCCCCTGGGGACTTCACCCATACTTCATCACCGAGTTTAGTGGCCCCTGTAATCTCTGTCTCCCTGCTTGCGTGTCAACCCTACGATTCCTACAGGAGCGTGTAAATATTGACAGGTGTGGAACTGTCCCTTGCTGTTACACCGATCTCGGCGACATGCTGTACCAATAGACCGCTTGCTCAGGCGAGGTGTTCCCTCTCTCTCTCTCTCTCTCTCTCTCTCCCACTGTTTTTATTTTCCGGTGGTTTCTGTCTACAATCCTGTTGCCTACAGACAGATTTTAGATCGACCAACTTAGAGGCACCGTTCATTTGCCTCAATTCTCTGATTGTCTCACTGCATATATTGATAGCGTCACCGCAAGTATGGCACTCGACGTGTTGGTTACATTCTCTGAAATCTAGTACTGGTCTGGCCTTTCCTTTTATTGTTTGCAGAACGACCATTAATGGCAAGATGCCCGATTCCACGTCATTTGTCCAGGGCAATAGTATTATCTCCTCGATCCATCTGCCCACTTCTCGTTCAAAACCTTTTTTGCTCCTCCTTTGATCGAGTTATCATAACAGGATACCCTGTTTGTTAACGTCGCTGGTTCATTCTTCTACGCCTACTCCACTGTCCACTGACCCCATCGAATTCCACTCTAAAATCCGGATCACTGATTGATATCTATTTCTTTTCTCAAATATCTTTGATTCCTTCGTTAACCTGCTCTGTTACTGTGCATCCAACTGGTCCGAACCTCACGCCATTGCCGCCGACTATGAAACCTCTAAGTCGCCGTATTACGTCCATTCCGACAAACGCTTGAACGCCAGGCACCAGGTGATCAGTGACAACTGCATGTCCTCTCATGCGGTGATCCTCAATTTCAATTGTGATAGTCTTCCTCACTCGACATTTCACTCGCGACCATTCGAATGCCACTACTTCGCCCTTCCCTTTCCATCCTGTAGCAAGGCTAGTGTGCACCATGGTAGTAGTACAACCAGTTTCGATCAGGGCCACAGCTTCTTGTCCTTCCACCACGATTTGACGCTTGTGTATCTGCTGCGATCGCGCCATTATTCCCAAGTCGGGGCAGCTTTTGGCACTTCGGCTCCCCCTTGACTGTTTGTCGGACTCTTGCAGTAAACTGCCATGTGATCACTCTTATTACACCTGTAACACACAGTATTTTCCAAGAACTTCCTGCAGTCTCTCTGCAGGTGCGGGGCCCCACATGCGAAACATGCGCCTCGCGGTTTCGGGCGGCTTTTGCTCTCATCGATCCGTGATGTTGCCACCGTTCCTACGACCTCAGAGAGTTGGGTGCTTACTAATAATCTTGCAGTTGGGAGCAGATCAATCACCTCCAAAATCTCGATACCTATGACTCGCTGCAGCCTCTTGGAAATCTCCTCCGGGAACCCGGTAACGAATGTCATCTGTGCTGGGTGATTCGCTATCTGTCTCTGAATTCATTCCAGTTCCACCAATCTTTAGACTTCATTTGCATACACATCGACGGATTCTGCCGTACACCCTTTCTCTTTTAATTTATTGTACGCCTCAAACGGCCCTTCCGCAAATGGTTGGATCAATGTGGCTATGCTTGTCTCAGCATCTTCCTGTTCGCGGGAGCTCAGTTCCAAATATAGGGCTAGCGCGTCACCTTCCAGGAAGAACGGTATCACTTTGGCAACGTCGCATATCTTTGGGAGGTTTGTCACTAGGTCTACTTTATTTAACCGAGACACCACATCGCCTTCACCACTGGACGGCTTTATCATGTTGTTCAGGCCGGTAGCCATCGCCGAAATAGCTTGAAGTGTTTCTGGTTTAGAAAAACAAAATTAAAGAAATAAAAAAAAAAGAATTCCTCTTTGCAAGCCAACATCGAGTTCGATATCACCACTTTCACAAACTGTCGTCAGTCTGCATCCCCCACCTTACCTGTCAACTTGTTTTATACATGTTTCCTTTGTGATTTCGTGTGATTTTTCATGACTTCCACCAGAACACATCTTTTAAAACTATGGGCGCAATCTTGATTTCTCTCTCTCTCTCTCTCTTTCTCTCTCTCTCTCTCTCCCTCTCTCTTTCGCCTAACCTCGCCCGACACACATACGGTGAGACTTTTATTGGTTTGATCTGTTTTTCCCTTTCTTTTTCACCTCTCCTTCTGCTAACTTTAAACAACACTAATATCGCTTTATCGGATTCTTTATCCCTAATTACGTCTATACCTATAACGTAGGCCGTGCGTGGTTTAGCAATGTATCCTTAGCATTCTTATACGATACAAATCTTTCGGCTCAAAGAGATTCGAGTTTATTACGGTCAGTAGTTAGTTTCTACACTCTGTTATACCGAGAGACCAAGAGATTCGTACAAACATTTTCTTTACTTTTTATAGAACAATCATAATCAGCAATACTTAAAGCCCACGTCTGATTTTTTAAAATTTATTTTGTAACTGTGAGTTCAACAAATAATCTAGATGGATCTAATATGTACAGATAGTGATAGTTGAACTATGCAAGTAGTAGGTTAGTTTTATTAAGGGGGTAGAGTATCGCATATTCTTCATTTTCTATCGTTGACAATCTTGTTGTGGTGTTACTAAGTTTATGAGATAAAAAAGCATAGATAGGTTTTCTTCCTTTTTACTCTCTTAGTTAGAGACCATTTGTGACAAACATGTCTTAATGAGATGTTAGGAGACAACTGTATAGAGTCGGTAATCTTCTTCGGGATCAGGATATGCATGTGAGCTTGGTTTTTAGGCTGTAGAATGAAGACTGACATGTCTCGTAGAATTGAAAATCGCATACTTTCCCGTTAACCGGAATAACTGCTCGGCGATATCGAAAATTTATTTATATATATATATATATATATATATATATATATATATATATATATATATATATATTGTATGAAGGCGTACACTTGTCTCATAGTGGTTGGAGTCGACATCGATTTTATAGATATTACCTTGTCTAGGTCTGAGTGTATACCCCTCTTATTTACCATGAACCCCAGATATTGTATTTATTTTCTAAAATCTCACACTGGGTGGCTTTTAACTTAACCTACTTAACACTTTAACTGTGTTTTAAATCGTCTTCTTTCTTATTGGATCATACAAATATGTAATCCAAACTCTTCTTGTCACTGTAAAACTATATACATAGATTCTTGGAAGACCCTGGGAACGTTCGAGAGTCGAAACGGCATCACATTAAAGTGAAATAAACCTCGGTGGCATGTGAACGCTATTTCGTTCTTATTAAGTTAAACCTGCCACTAACGTGACATTAAATCTCATGTCGAGACGTGTTTTGCTGACCCATGCGAGGATAATATGTCGTCAGTAACCTGCAATGCTCGAGCATATTACTGTTTGACTTTATTACTTGCTCTAGAGTTTACGCTAAATGGCTTACTACAATTTTTCTGTTCTACTAAAATTATAGGGAACCTCCACTGATTGGGCGATCTTTCAATTACTTCTGCCTGCACTACATCATCTGCCGTTGATAATACCGTTTTTCTTGCTTAAGCTGTGTTCACTATGGGTATTTGCGTATTGGCTTATGCGTTTCTCTATCAACACGCATCTCTACTGTATCAGTTCTGGCCAAGTCCTGATCTTCCATAATGAGCAAATCCTAATTCCGCTTTAGTAAGCTACTGGTCTCTAATTTGAATTCTTCATGTACTTATATTTGTTTTAAATTTTCATCATGGATCTTATGTCCTTTATCTGACATGGCGATCGCAGTAATTCGACCAGCCGCACTACACTTAATTATCCGACAACTACTTTTAAAGTAGACGTGTGATTGGTGTTGGTCATTATCAGCAGCGAAAATGTATAGACATGTTAATATTTACCACCGCATTAGCCACTGAAATTCCACTAATATTACTAACAAACCCACTTCTATTTGCTTTATCTAATATTCCAATCCCTGACTGTTACTAAAATCCGCACGGGTAATCCTAAATCATTTTATCCTGTAACCATCATCGTTATTTAGTTTGTTGCGCCCATGTTATCGAATACATGCACCGTAACGTATGAAAAGAGAGGCCCCGTTTCTCTGGATACGTCGCATACAGTTTCTACATTATGCCCTGCCTACCTCTTTCTTTTTCCCTTATTTCATATACTAGTCCCCTATTTTATACTCGATTCCCTCTTTTCCCTCTCTCGTCGTATTTTAGGGAACTGGCGGAAACCATGGTTTCAACTTGAATTCGTCGTCTAATGTGGCAAACCTCTATAGGTTCGTATTCATATTCATGGTTTGTGCCAAGCCGAATATTTTATCTTACTTCTGCAAACGCTTTCACATAAGCTGCTTGAAGATCCGGAGGTTCATCCACTATCACAGCCATCTTTACCTCTGACACCTTCTATAAAATATCCTAGAATTTGATTCTTAAGTAAAGCATTACCTGCATTTATCGCACTGTATATCCTTTCTGATAGTCGTACTGTTCTATGCATATAGTCTTGAATTCTTTTTCTTCTACTGTTTCTACCATTCATTCTATTATCTACTTCTTGGGATTTTCGACTATTCCGTAATAGTTTTAATTCTAGCAATATTACACTTTTATTATTTAGCATTTTGAACATTCCAAATATTTAACATTTTATGACAGCTCGATCGGGCGATTTATTCTTTCTATCTATAACAAAATGCATTACATTTGTTCAAAATTCTAAAAAGAAATCAATGTTATTTGTAAGTGAGGAGATAGGGTACTTTTTTATAAAACATACTGTAATAATTGAAGCTATTTCGAAAGTGTTTTCTTCATAATGTGTATACAGTAGAACATATAAAATTAGCTATTGGAGAAAGAATCAGAAATGTTGCATTTGGCTAGTAGTACACTTTTTATTTAAATTATTTAGCGCCTATAAATATATTTCATAAAACGAGTACACTTTACAAAATTTACCGAAGGATCCCCAAGTCCAACAATGGCAATTACTTATTAAGAGCATAGCAAAATATAGTGTAAACTGTTTAGACACGTTTATCAATTAATATAACAGATGTTGATCCAAATTAGAATAAGGACGTTAAACACAAGCTATATTTAGCAGAATATCCTGAGTTCTATTTTCGTAAAGATACATCATGTAATGAGACACTGCTTTGGAAATTAATTTTACTTGTCTTTTGACAGGTGTTTCCTGTTTTCTATAAAGACATTTAGACAGATATGTTCACTCGCAGAAAACTAAACAGGCTAAATAACCATTTATTCAACAAAATATACCGCAGCTAGTCCAAGTGGATAGATCTATGATATACCCGGAAGAAAATACAAATGAAAGATGTATTCATGTAAGAATCATCGCTGACTGTGTAGACGTACTGATATAAAATATTCAAACCGATTTTATTCATGAAAATGTATTATTTTTACTTACTCTTATCGATTAAATGTTGTTATTGCATTTCCTTTACTCCTGTCTTAATTTTGATTCGTAACTCTGATTTCTAAACACATTTTAAACTTGCGTCGTCTTTCAATGCCGCCCATGACCGCCCAGTAACCATCTCTTCTGTATTTCTTTTACACTATTTTTAAAATCCCATTATTGATCGTCATTAAATTTGAAGTAGAACACGTTTTGTAATCTTCTATTTTATTTTTGATTTCCCCTTTTAAAGATGTCCGGTCTTATCGAAACTGATAATCTGACGACTCCTTTTGTTTCATGGTTTAGAACAGTGAAAATCCCCAGCAAACAACAATGAGACAAACACAAAAAATGCTAAAGTAAAATAAAATTAAAAATATATATTCGTTTTTTTTTTTTTGTAATTCATTCGGATGTACGAAAAAGGCGTAAGTAATTGAAATTGGACAATTTTCTAGTTGAGAGATTCGGGTAAAAGATTGACTGTTCTACTTAAGAAATATCATTGAAACAGATTTACACAAAGAAAACGTTTCCTATACAATCAACATATCGATTAAATAAACGAAATGTCTCCTATGTAAGACCGCCTATGTTTGGATGTGTATATTTATATAATGCCTGGTTTTCTCGGTGTGTTTGTGTGTATCTTACTGTGGGAACATATTCCTCGGTGTGTATATATATACATAAACTCATTACTTAACATGTGTCATGGATAGTACGTATGTTTTATTTTATAAAATCTGCCTACGTCGTTTTTCACTGACAACATTGGGCAGTACTTCTCAATCCTCTACAAGAGGAATAGACTGATATATACTACGATTGATCACTGCTGTCGTATTAAAGTACTTTCGATCAGGACACATTTTCTTGCCTTGAAAGTGAATAATATAAACTAAGGACTGGAATAGAAATGATCTATTAATCCCACAAAGGGACTTTTCCATCATCTGCCTTTTATATCCTATTGTTTATAGTTCTTGTTGACTAGATGAAAAATCCTCGCCTTTTATTCGTAATTAACATGTCGGTTACTGTGGGATATTAATCTTTTTTTATAAGAATATGGGCAGCTTTTGTTTTCACTATTTTATATTGTTTTGTAAACCTCATAGTCTATACGAGCGTGTACGGTTTGTTAATCAAATTCGTGCATTTCCTCGACTTGCTATCGTTTCAGATTATAACATTCAATAACAATGTGCAAGATATTTGAAACTGATGAGTACTTTTATTGTGAAATTTTATTAACGGAAATGATATATCGGTAATGATAACACTGGTAGCATTGATAATGACAAATTCGTATTTTATCTGTTTAAATTATGCCTTTGTCGATAACCATATTTTTCGTATATTAAACAGATGACAACGTTTTTTTTTCAGAACACACTTAATCGTTCAAACGTTATATTAATTAACATTAGCAGATAGGAATATTTCATTTAATAAATATTCACCGTTTAACAATGGTATTCTTTATAGATAGTATAATTAAATTATTTAAAATTTTATCTCTTTAAATTATATTTTTTTCTGGCAACAAATTTAATATCTTGAAAATGACTCACAATGAAGTTGTTTTGAACTGGTAGGATAATTTATGATTCCTATACTTCGCCGATTGATAACATATCCGATAAACATATGACAAGGAATTTTACAAACGTGATGTCTTTATAATTAACATTTCTTAACTGATAATTTTATTTATTTTTCTAAAGATTTATCTTCAAATTTTTAGATTTTGTTTATATATAAAAATACAAATTTCCAAATCTGTACATTTTTGTATGTACAAGTTTGACACCTTAACACATTATTCAATCATTACTTGTCATCTAATTAAGTTAAATTAAAATAAAGATTCCAGGGGTACAATGTAGTAGACGTTTGTTAAAATTTGAGACATGATTTTAAAATTTCTGCTCGAGGAAATAATTTTGCACGCCCTTTTTTTATTTATTGGTCAAGCTATAAAACTTACAAGACTAGGATCCGATTATATATCTGTTATACTACTATTACTGCTACATTTAATAATAATGGCAAGTTCAAATTTATTAAAATAAATGAGAATCTAGTGCGTAATAAAACATCAAATTAAAATATTCCTATGCAAAAAATTATATTCAGTGAATTTAGCGCGTGTTTATTTAATATAAAATGGAATGGTTTAATTTAGATGCATCGCCTATTATCTGATTTTACTGAAATACAACATACATCTTTATTTTTCCCCTGTAATAAAAATAAAAATCAAGTAAAAAAAGGGCTCCCATTTCCTCTGCCTTTTGCATTCTAATCAGTAAAGGAACTGAATGACTGAATTGTTGCTATTTTTCTATACAAGTTGGAACGGAAAATTAATCGCACTCGGAAAGACGACATCATTCTATTTCCATTTGATGAATAACAGTTTTCTTTTCTTTTTTTTTTGTTGTAGGACATCAAACAGTTGGCCAGTTGTGTACAAACCCTAACAGAGATAGTAACCTCCTATCATATCTGAAACTGACACAATGTTTAATGAGCGAGATCGGAGATACGCCGCTGAACAATTAACGCTCACTTCCTATCCCGATTATGACAACAAGACCATTGCTAGCACCCTCGAAATTCATCACTAGATAGCTAAAAATCACAGAAACATGCCCAGGGTGAGGAAATTAAGTATTTGGACTCGGTTATTGCATTTGATGTTGTTTCAAGTGAGGGCCAAATAATGACATCTTCGAAGTCGGCTACAAAGTCAACATCAAAGGGTACCTGGATGTGCCGAAGAATGATTAGCCTCTTGGTCAATTACCTATCCGCTGGTAGACCTTGCGTATGGCGGCAGGAATTGACTACGGCTAACAATTAAAAGAAAGGTCCAAGCTTGTGTTCAGGAGTGCCACAACTTTGTACCCTTGTCTAACTGGCTTTCCTCCTCCCCTTTCCTGAACATTCTGAACTACTTCGTATGGGCATATGTCGAGAACATCACCAACATAGCTCCCACTACCCCAAATCCAGCCTAGTCGCCACCATCTGCAGAGGATTCGCCGGGTGCTTATGGAAAAAGCATGCTTCCAGTACTGACCACTGGCGGTCATTGATGTTAAAGGCAGCTATATTGAATAAATGTCTATTCTACTACTAAATAAAGTTACCTGAATTGATTTACTTTTATAAAAGTTTAAAATAAAGCTATAGTTTTGTTTTCTTTAGGGTGATTCTTTCATCGTTCACCTCTGTAGTAAAGAATAATAAACATAGTGCTCAGTAATGTTTATATCTTTGTACTATCTCCTTTTTATAGCATTAAGTTGCACTTTATTGTATATAATGGACATATATCGACTTTTCATGCCATCCATGCGTCAGCACCTAACGCATTTTTTTTAATATTAAGGGACACATATTCAAATATTTATTTGCACTTTGTAAAGGATGTATTTATATTTTTATTAAAATATCTATGTTCGTCCAGAGATCATTTTTATCAACACACAGACATAGATTTCATACATGTAATTTTAAGATTATTTTTTATATACATGGATTATTGTCAATTTATATATTTAATCTTATTTTAAAACTTGCACCTCTTTTTATGTCTGAATAATCTGTCATATCTACAACATTTGATAACACAGCCGATGCACAAGTAAAATCTTTGTCATAAAAATGTTAAAAAAGCTATTTGGTTACATCATTTTTGCAAGGAATGAATTCTAACTTGCATTTCTAAATAACAATTACATCTATACGGACTTTTTAAACACTTCGTTCGACATAGAAACACACAGCAAATAATATTTTACCATGTCAAATCACATTTCAATTCCTTTTGACCGATTGATTGTTGCTATTTCTTCTGATGAGTTAAAGCAATAATAGATTCACTGCTTTATATAATAATTAAGTGATTGATTTTGCGCTACGAAACAAATACTGTCCAGAATTGTATAAGTCAACTGATTAAAATGAATAAATTATAAGACAGTTAACATCATGAATTTTGGAATATAACTTTTTGTCTTTTATTCTCTCTCTCTCTCTCTCTCTCTCTCTCTATATATATATATATATATATATATATATATATATATATAAATATATATATATATATATATATATATATGTGTGTGTGTGTGTGTGTTTGTGTGTGAATGTGCGTGTGGAATTACTTTGACTTAATTAATTTTTCTTGTCTGATGATACGTAATATGATTGAAAGAATATGCACATCGTAGCAAGATATGACTGTATTTCCATAAAGAATAAAAACCATGTAAGTTACTCTCCTTGATTGAGCACTATCAACGAGTCTTGTATAAATCCAATTTTTTTTCAATTTTTGGATATCTTCCTGCCGGATATATATATATATATATATATACATATATATATATATATATATATATATATATATATATATATATATATATATATATATATATATATATATATATATATACCAACTACCCTGTGGAGGGGCTCGGCGATGCTTCGGTGTTTGGAGCTGGGTGTTAATCATAAAAAAACGTGATAGTAGGCAGGCAGGGTAAACCCGTACTGGAAGGGTTGAAAAGAACGTAAAAAAATACGATTGTGAATTAAATAAGTTAGTAATAAGCTTTTCCTCGGGTAAAGGATATTGGCACAAAGAGGAAATAAAATATTTTTTAAAAAGAGATAAAGAGAGAAAACTGGAGTCAAACTCGAAACGTAGGGTACTTAGTCTTCCTCACTAAGCATTATGCCATTACCGATTACAAACCAAGGAGTTGGTAATTAAGTTAAGATGACTAGGAGGCATGACGCACGCGCGCGCAAAAATATTGCTTTTAAATCTGGCCGGAGACCAGTTAAGTTTCTCGCTTTTTGCAGATTAATTTTAGTTATTTCCTCACGACAGCAAACAGGTCACAAGGTAGTTTTTAATGTCGGGGAAAACCACATTCCCCCTTTAAATGGAGTGCTCTGGCAGTATCCATATAACCAGTAATTTTCTCAGTATGAAGAGTATTCCCTACATTGACCAATGACCAATTAAAAAACAGATACTACGCGGACGAAGGCCAGGAATGGTGGTATTTATTTGCTTCCTCATGAGAGCAAATTAGACATGAGGTGATTTTAAATGTGGGGGAAAACCGGTTCTTCCAAAGGGGTACTTTTGCAGAGTTCAAATAAATAGCAATCGGCTGATATGTATGGCTTCCCCCACATTGACCAAACTTAATTGACTTCAATGTAATAGGAGAGGTAATTAAAGTACTACCATAACGTTTTTAAGTAGAATGCTATACTTATTAACATGTTTTTTTTTATACGGTGGTCACCACTTATCAAGGCCCGATAGGACCTCAGGGATAAGCGTTATTGCAAGTACATTACGTTAGTGTGGAGATTTGATGAAGTGTTTACATAAGGGGGCGGTTCATTAGGAATTTGTTAACGTTGGACTTGGAGACATCCAAGGTGTAGCCAGGTGGGAAACAGACATACGGAACAGAGTTCCACAGATGTGCAGTTCTAAGAAACCAGCTTTGTTCATGGAATCCACGTTTTGATTTAGGCACAGATAAAGAGTGGGGGAAATTTTTCACAGTGGATTCAGCTAGACGGGAGTTTTTCGTGAAAGATTAACGATAGGGGACCAGAGATTGGAGTTCAGACGAGCACCTGCCATGGAAATAACGATAAAACAAAGATAGGCTCGCAATGTCTCTTCCGTGGGAGAGAGGTTGCAGGGTAGAGTAAAGGGCATCCCCCACTAAGACACGAAGTCTATTTTGTACTCTGTCAAGGCAGGATAGGCTGTTTTTAGCAGCTCCTGCCCAGATATGGCAGCAGTATTCCATCGTTGGACTTACTTGGCGTTTATATAGATAGAGAATTGCATCTTCTGGAGCGGTAGAAGGATCCAACCATCTTCCCAGCGACCTTGGCAACAGACCTGATGTACGTGTTCCATTTCAGATCAGGAGTAAAGGTCAAGCCCAGAAGCTTGTCAAAACACGGAGCCTTCCCCAGACGAGAGCCATCCATCCCAATTGATGCCATATGGGGATAAGAGCGTTGATGATTTCAGGATAGGATTTTGGTTTTAGATGCATCAAAGGTAACAAGCCACGTCTTTCCCCACTGAACCACGCGCTCGAGATCAGAGGAGAGAGAATCAGAGAGAACGTTGTCATTTACAGCCTTTGATGTGTTGCCGTAGATGGTCATGTCATCAGCATAGATGTCGGCGAATGATTTAAGTATGTGTTTAGGTAGGTCATTGATATAGATCAGGAAGAGAGTTGGGCGCAGGATTGATCCTTGAGGGACTCTAGCATTAATACTGCAGCCCTCCGATTTTTGTCCATCGACCACTACTCTTATGAGCCTATCGGAGAGAAATGATTTAATGCTTGAGAAAACATTTCCAGTTATACCATAGCTGAAAATCTTGTGAAGTAGATCCTTATGCCAAACCTTATCCAAGGCCTTTGATATGTCAAGAGCAATTGCCCTAGAAAGAAAGCCTTTGTCAAGAGATTCACTAATCCTGTGAGATATAACCGTCAGCATATCTGCGGTAGATCTTGCAGAGCGGAAACCATATTGTGTGTCACTAAGAAGGTTATTCCTTCTGAGGTGGTTGACTACTTCTCTATTTAATATGGATTCCAGCAACTTACTCATAACAAACAGGAGACTTATTGGTCTGTACTGAGAGGGAGATGACTTATCACCTGAATTCTTAAATACAGGGCAAACTGATGAGGGTTTCCAGGGAGTCGGAAAGCGCTTCTCCTTTAGGTAGCGCTTACATAGTTTCGTAAGTATGGGAGCAAGTTCTGGTTGAAACTTTTTTAACACTATAATTGGGATGCCGTCAAGGCCAGTTGCTTTACTGGAATCAAGACTCTTGATTAGCTTGGCGACCTCATGCACGGATAGTTGTATGTTACCTAGCGTATTCTGTGTACTAGGAGGAAATATGGGGAGTTGATGGCCTTCGTCGCATAGGGTAGAATTAGCTGCAATGTTCTTGGCAAATAGTTTGGCCTTGTCTGATGCTGACGAGATGACCTCTGGCCCATTGATAATGGTTGGGATAGAACGCACACGTCTGTTCAGGGTCCTATTTGTTATTTACCAAATCTGGTGGGAACCAAGGGGCTGATCAGCTACCTTGGATTTAACAGACTGGGCATATAGCTCTCTTGCATCTTTTATTGCTCTCTTACAGTAGTTGCTGCCAGACCTGAAAGCAGCTTTAGTCTCAGTGCATCTATTATGTTGGTAGCTATGGAAAAAGTGATTTCTTTGCACGAGAGCAGTAGCACATTCTGGGGAGAACCATGGCTGGCTGTTAGGTTTTCTTGGAATTTTGTAGATGGTATGAATCGGTCTATGCCTACAATTTACCATACGGTCATATCTTATACTATTGAGGACACTTCCTTTTTAAACATGGAGTGCAGAGGTAAATAGGATATGAATGTATGGAAGCTATCCCAGTCAGCCATAGAGTATCGGTATACAGTACGGTGGAGGGGTACGTCTGGAGACATATTACATTTTGTTTTTGTCTTAACTGATACGACGGAGTGGTCGGAGGATCCTAGAGGAGAATGAACGGCACATGAACATAGCTCAGGGGAAGTTGAGAGAAAAAGGTATAGGAGGCTTGTATCGGGCACACGGTGGGTCCGCGAACAATCTGAGTGAGGTTATAAGCAATGGAAAAATCATGACACAACCTCAACTCATCGTCTGTCTTATTTGAATTGGCCAGCCATTCCACGTTATGGACGTTGAAGTCACCACAGATGTGGATGTTAGCCGAGGAATATGCAGACATGATGTGGTCTATTTTCTCAGATATGCTCTTAAAGATAGTAACTCAGCTGTTGTGGGGCCGATAGAGGGCAAATATAAATGCAGTGGTGTTAGCAAGTCCAACCTTGAAGCACATGCAGGGTAAATTAGGATCTTCTCTAGAGATATCCCTGCCACATGCGAAGCCATCTTTTATGTAGGCACATATTCCATGCCCATGGCGATCTTGGGGGTCAGATTTAGCTGATTAGTTAGAGTATCCGTTAATTATGAACTCATCTAGGGAAGTGGTCGGCCCTATTCCAGTTTCGCTTTGAAATAATATGTTCGGTTTCGTCTTCTGAAAATCGGGTTCAACCTCTGGAAGGTTGGAACGTAGACCCCTGATGTTGGAGAAGGAGACCGGGTAGTAGGGGTCTACGTTGGAAGAGAGGGTTCTAGGTTTATTCGAGTTTTTTTCTGGATATATTTCATGTTGAGGTTTTGGGATTTGTGGAACAGGTCGGCATACTTGGTTAGAGCAGTACAGAGAGGGAAAGTAAGAGAGAAAAAGACAGGACTTTTTTGTAGCACACGAAAAGGTAAAGCCGTAACAATTACCCACTAGTATTGCATCGAGGGGCCCCACCAGAGACTACTGCATGGTCCAGATTCACTCACCAAATGACAATACAGCAGCCCCAGTACTTTGCGCCTGCTGATAGGACAGCGTCCTTAGTGGTAAATTCAAGTTCGTGCCCCTGACTATCAGGCGGATAACGTCAGCCGAGACAAAACGTTTACTTCCAGCACCCTTGCTAGTGACGTGGCCACAAGGACAGACATAGAGACAGAAAAAATTCCGACATCTCAGACTACGGTTGACCAAGGACTACCGACATTTAAGCAGCTTTTTCTTCACCCTTTGTCAGAAAAATCACTCATTTGAATGAGGACTGAGCGACAAAAACAGGAGAAGCGAGAGTTACTGAAGCTGCGGATAACACATCAACTGTATTATCTACTCCCCATTAAACAAACGGGGAGGAGAGGAATGGGTGCAAGTGACTTATTTATATCTTAGTATCTAAGTTATCAATTCAGGACACTTTTCATTATAATAAGTTTGTCGTTATCTATCTCGAGTTCGAAGCATTGGAGCTTCACCTTGTGATTAAAATCCAATAATTAATTTTATCAATTTGAAAAGTCGGCTTAGTATTAATTAACATTCGAGTTTGATAATTATTCAAGGTTTTAATTTAGGAGGTTTGTTTTCATAGATTACTTTTTCTTTGCTAACACCACTGTATTATATTTAGAATATAATTGAAAATAAGACTAACTATATTAGATGGTTTGATTGGCTAGCCAGGAAGCAAGCATTTTCAATATACGCAAGCTTGCAGTAATAGTATATATTAAGTATAATTCTTAAATAAAGTCCTTACTTTATCTATTCTAATAGAGAAAATAATTCGCGGCATTTTGTTTTTTATCGCTAGTTTACTTTGTAGCATGGCTAAACAGTGTTTTGTCGGTTTCAGTATTCGCGAAGTGGGGGGATGACGAATAAGACAGGAAAGTAGAGACAAATAAATATATATATACATAAATAAAACAAGAAAGCAAGTTTAAACAAGGTAACATGAAAACATTTAGGATGACATTTAAAAATACTTAACGTCTGTTTGCTACTGGTTCGGCTTCTGTTTGCCAACTGGCATATTGTCGTGTCTTTCTAGAGCGTAAGAAGGTTTCTATTTCCGGATAACTTGTGCACGTTTGCCTATATTTTTATAGAATAAAATTCGTTACGTTCAGATGTGTAAATATTGAATTTACATTTTTTTTTTAAGTCCTAACTTTTTTTTGTTTAGTCTTAACTTTATCTACTCTAATAGAGAAAATAATTCCGGCATTTTGTTTTTTTATCGCTAGTTTACTTTGTACCATGGCTAAACAGTGTTTTGTCTGTTTCAATTGTCGCGAAGTGGGGGGTGTCGAATAAGACAGGAAAGTAGAGACAAATAAATACAAATACATAAATAAAACAAGAAAAACAAGTTTAAACAAGGTAACATTAAAAACATTTAGGATGAAATTTAAAAAAAATACTTAACGTCTGTTTGCTAATGGTTTGGCTTCTTTTTGCCAACTGCCATATTGTCGTGTCTTTCTAGCGCGTTTGAAGATTTCTATTTCCGGATAACTTGTGCACGTAGGCCTATCTATTTATAGAATAATCTATTTATACAATAACACTATTCTAAATAGTTTTAATCTATTTATAGAATAAATTCTAAATAGTTTATAATCTATTTATAGAATAAAACTATTCTAAATAGTTTATAAAACGAAGACATTCGAAAGGATTGAATGATATTATTGAACATAAAAACACTTTTTTTTTATTATTACTAACAATCATAACACGCGTTCTGGCGTTGCTCGTTTGAAATATGTTCCAGATCTAGAAAAACTACGGCGAAGCTCCCTCCCTGAAAACAAAAGCATATTTGATGTGTCGTTAATTTCTAATTATTCGTAAACAGCTAAAAATATGAACACAGAAAGATGGCGACATGGGAATATGGTTCCTTGCGATTGTAATTCATTCAGGTCAGTTACAACCCTTTACAACTTTCACTGTCGGTGTATGGTGTTCACTATCGTAATTTGACGGGCATGACCAGTCCTGTGCTAATTTCGACTACTCAAAAAAAAAAATATCAGTCATTTTTTTTATAAGACTTGAGCAGCAGTGGTCAATTGCCTATAGTATTGATTTGGTGTGTTTGGTGGGAACAGGCTGCTGCTGCAATAATTCTCGATTGTCGTCTATTGGTTGTTTACATTACAATTCTTTGACGCCGTCTTCAAGCGTCGGTGAATGACGGCCATGATCGATGTAGTATTTTCTTATTATGTATTCGCCTGTGTATGTAGATGTTATAACACACCTTTTTGTTTTGTGCGAATTTATAATACTGAGCGGGCTGTATTTTAGCTGTGTTTAAGTAAAAGTCAAGTGTATATGGCACGTGTAAAATGTGGGAGTAATGGGAGTAGAGATTTATTTGCTGCCCACCTCAGCAAAATGTGGAACCAGGCCGGAAAGTGGGAAATCAGCAGGCTAACCCAAAGGAAGGGCACTCCTGCAATAGAAAAAATTGTCTGAGCAACCCCGTGGGCATTCCCCGGTAGTACCGTCTCAGGCAGTAAGCTATAAACTTACTCCACCGGAAAGCCCAGTGGAAAGGCCTGGGAGGGTTGACCTCATAGGTATTGCCCTGGCGGCGTACCTCAGTCCGACAGGTTCTGGTCCGGTTTCCGGTCCCTCACCCGTCGAGCTGAGTGTCAAGTGACGAATCCTTGACGAGTACTTCTACCCTGTCTCCCTTCAGCCGAAGCCGCTAGGAGACCTTCCCCGATCAGAGGACTAATGGGGGTAGTTATTTAATTGCCGCCCACATCGGCAATATTTGGCACAAGGCAGAAAAGTGTGAACCCAGCAGGCTCCCCTAAAGGATGGGCACTCCCGCAATTTTAAAAATTGCCTGAGTAACCCCGTCGGCATTCCCCGGCCGGGGCGCCTCAGGCAGCAAGCAATAAACTTGCCCCACCGGAAAGTTCGGTGGCAAGGCCTGGGAGGGATGCCCTTCTAGGTATTACCTAGGATTCGTACCTCAGTCCAACAGGTGCTGGGCCGGTTCCCGGCCCCTCACCTGTTGGGCTGAGTGTCAAGTGAGGAATCCTTGACTTGTACTACCTTGTCTCTATGCAGCCGAAGCCGCTAGGAGACACATCCCAGAACTTAAGAGGTTAACTACGCCACTGACCGCATTTGAGTCTTGGTCATTGATCTGAACTACGCCGCCATCATTGTTCAACACAATGTCTAATAACTTAACAGTAAGTATTATTTTGTTTAATTGTTACCTGCCCCCGATGTTAGGACCCGGTCAATAAGTGATAACTTTTTTTTCCACACGCTTCCTAATCTGAATAGGAATCACTTTCCTAAATGCTAAAAGCGTGAAGGCAGTTGAGAATTTTAACTGTTTTAATCGAAAAATATATTTAAAGAAAAAATGTGTAAACGTATATGCCCTTTAACGCAACTAATAATCATATGTATTATATGAAACTCTTAAATAAAACGTCCCAAACTATTCTGTTATTGAACTTCATAATCAACCTGCAAACCGTGTCCATATTACGTATTCCTGTAGGAAATCTGTTATGATTAGGTTTAGTTTTTTGTTGTCATATATAGAGATTGCTGAAAGGAGTATGGAAGCATTCAAAACCTCGAATCAGCAATTATATGTCTATAACCAATAATAAACATGACAAAGAAGCTTCATGTAAGAATTGCTTTAGACGTTTTACGTAAAACATGAAGAGCAGAAAAGGAAGCAGAAGAATAGAGGAAAAGACAACAACATAAGAAGAAAATGAAAAACAAGAAAAAAGAGAAAGAAGATGAAGAAAAGGGAAAAGCATACCTGGTCCATCTGTGGTATTTTTTGACAGAAAGATGCAAAGAAGAGTCATCCAATTAATAAACAAATCTCAGTATGGCTTTTCAGTACTTTTATAAGAGATGTTTCACCATTGGAAAGCCGCATGTATTTCTTACGTTTCTCATATTATATAGTCCTTTCTCCTCCGGGTACATCGAGCCATTACGGCCGGTCGGCTCGTCTCCCTGCTTGTCTATTTTATTAGGTCTATACCCCTACGTATACAAAATTTGTCTTTTCTAATGACGTCATCAAAATGGCTCACGCCTGGTTATCAGCCGATATCTATCACATCCATTTTTGTTATTTTTAGTTATGAAACTAATATTCCTTTTCATTTCTAACATAAATAGTCTTATTCTAAAAGCAACTTTCCCCTTTAATAATTCTTTCTCGCATTCTATTTTACGATATAAATAAAGAGCATATAATATCGTTCAGCCCTGAAACAGTACGTAACAATGTATATAAATATATTTTATTACATTATTCGTACTTAATAACTCCACAATAGAAACAAACATGCCGGATACAGCATAATTCGGCATTGTGATCTGAGAATCATAAACATGCAAATGTAATACTAATCGATAGTTAATTCCCTTTGTTTGCTTTTATCGATATTCCATTTAGACTACGGCTAGACATATTTATATATGAACATATTTATATAGAACTTCAGTCTTCTCTTTTTAATTTTGTCTGCGATGGTAAATTTGCAGTAATATCTTATGAAAATATGTTGCGTCATTAGTATAATATATGTTAGAATCTGACATTGTTTTCAAGATGTAACTCTATTTTAAGTTACTCAGAAGTAATGATTCATGTATATATATATATATATATATATATATATATATATATATATATATATATTCTGTTCCTCTTCCTCTTCCGCCCTCCTCGCAAACCCCCCTGACCTCATTCACTCTTACACTCTTTCATCCCAAAATAGCGAACATTTCTGTATATGTCTGAGGACGCTACAGGCGGGCAAAAAAAAAACCGCCGTGTAGCCGAAACAATAATGCAACTTAACAGAAAGATACGGTAATAAAAAACAAAACGTATATATATATATATATATATATATATATATATATATATATATATATATATATATATTATTTGGAATTTGTGTCATTCTTTTGTTTCATTATGGCTTTTCGTCGATGTGTGTATCTGAAGATCGAATAGCACGTTTGATATGATTTATATTTACAGATTTACTGATTTCGTGGTGCTTTTTATTATTACCACAGTTTCAGCGTGTGTTGATCATACATTGTGGTTGTGATTCAACTATTTCGCATTCGTACAAAATTAAATTAATGTGCTCAATACTAATTACACACACTCCGTATTCAAATATATAATTCTCTATTTAATTCCAATCCCCTTTCATAGAACTTAAGTACTAATATTTTATGGACATAATTACACCATTATTATCTTGTCTAATGTTATCTGTTTAGTGAATGCAACCGATTTGTACGAGTAGTTTTGCTTTATTCACTTCACCATGGAAATTAAATAAAAGTTCAATTACATTCATTTGATATCCCGTTGGTTAATTCAATTATATTTTGTTAGAATTATACAACAGTCAATGAATTTCCTTTTGGAAATTCTCAGGAATGAAGAAAGCTAAATGCACTAATTTAACTAATCAAAACTTTCGTTCAGCTGCAACACATTTATAAGCGGAATAATGTTATGAATAAAATAGCAGGCACAGCATTCTGCTGCAATTTAAATTTTAAACTTGGAAGTTTTTGGTAATAACTGATCGTGTAGTTCAAACTAATATCTTTATACTTAACGGAGAAATTTAATTACTCCGTCGCATGACGTGCCTGTCGAAATTTAATAAGATAGTTTACAAGATTTGCATTCATAATGTGCAAATTACTTAGGGCAAGACCTAAGTTTCGTTCCGAAATTCGATAGCATGTGTAGAATTGCACAGAGTTTCCTACCAATTTTAATCTACCTGAACTGGTATTTCAATTTCCATGTTTATATATTACGAACCTGTTTGTCAGACGTTGCCTGGGTGTTTTAAGGTGTGTGCTTAGCAAAAATAAAAAAGTGTAGGAGGCCGGCAGGTTCGAGCCCGCACCGCGTACGGAGGAGAGAATGAGAAAAAAAAAAAAACGTTGAAGCACTTGCTCTTGCGTCCATCGTAAAAGCTGAAGTTGCTATTAAATCGAAAAAAGGGTAATACTTTCGAAAAAATTGACGGAAAAGTGACGTCCTCTTGTAGAAAATTGCCCCGATGAGGTTATGGAATTAATGTTATTAGCCAATTTTTCGATATTTCCTGTCAGAAGGGTCGATCTTAAAAACGATACCACCCTCGTGGAAATATGTCGCCCCTTTCGAAGTTTAAGGAAGGCATATATACGTCCATACATACGCACATACATTTAAACAGATAGGCGAGATTTATCTTATAGACTAGCCTAAGTGCCCGGCCTTTTCCGAGTGTTTGGACGTGTGTGTTGAGCAAAAATAAAATAAGGTGGGCATAGGCAGGCAGGTTCAAACTCGTGAGGCGAAGGCGGAAAAGAAAGTGAAAGAAAGTAATAATAAAAAATAACCAAGTTTAGGGTGAAGGTATTAATTATTCTAAGTCAAGTATTCGGTATGCGTCGTCCGAGACGTAGGGCTTTAAAATACATGCAAGCTTGTAAGGATCCGCTGCGTCTATCGAAAGTTCGTGCTAGATATACAAACAAATATACATACATATATACATACATGCACACACACATTTAAACAGAGAAGTGAGATTTATATTATAGACTATCCTGGGTGACCGGCGTTACCCTGGTGTTTGGAGGTGTGTGTTGAACAAAAAAAAATTGATAGTAGGCAGTCAGGCTCGAACCGGTACCACTAAGTATGTAAAATGCTGGCGTGGTTGCCATTGCGTCCAACGGAAAACATTAGGCTGCAAAGGTTTAAAAAGTAAACCGAAAAAAGGGGATGACTTTCGAAATTATCGGTGAAAAAAGCGACCCCCTGTTGTAGAAAGTGCTTAGTTGAGGTTTTAAGAATAGATGTTTTCAGACAATTTTTCGATATTTGTCGTCTGAAGGATTGAGCTTTAAAATGATACCAATCTCTCTTCTGTCGAAAGTGTTATGCAGACATACACGCATTCATACACACATACATTTAAACAGACAGGTAAGATATATATTATAGAAAATGACTATCGTCGCTATTTACTGCATTTCATTGGCTCGTTATTCTATCCCTCTTTTTCTTACTTAACACACACACACGCACACACACAAATATATATATATATATATATATATATATATATATATATATATATATATATATATATATACTTGTTGTAACCCTAGTAAGGATCATGAAGAAAGAAGGAATACGGGTCTGAGTGAAAAGAATATATAGTATAACGAAGGTAAATACAAAAGGACAGTGTGTAGTCTCGCGTTAAATCGCGATATTTTCCCGCGAGAGTATTAACCTTCTGTTAAATATCATGATTAGCAGAGTCCATTATAAGAGAAGGGTTGAGTATGCATAATACCTAACTGCCAAGCCTTTCGACTAAGTGGGCTACTCTGTAATATTTTCTTTTTGTTTGTAGTTTGTAAAAATTTTTATTTATAACATGCACCTTTTGCCGTAACGTGCAATGCATTTTATCATTGGATGCTTTCCGTTTAAAATGCAGAGGCCAAAAAAATATGTCGCTCAGTATTAAAAGAAGACCATGAATACTTTTATTAATTCAACTATTCAATAGAAAATGTCTCTACTAATAGATCAAATGTAGCATACAAACAACAAAACATTTGTCTTCTGCACCATTAAGAATAGCAGAAGTGTGTGGCACAGCAGGAACACGAAAACCATAACTGAACGAAATTTCTGGGCAAGAATGTGTAAAAAGAAGTTTACCGGATGCATTCCTATATGTCGTATCATATTTGACGATCTGGGTTTTTAGAGGGGGGTTGTTCTGGTAGAACTACTCACGATCATTCTAAAATGTAAGGGATTATCTCAAGATGAAACTTTGAAGCATTTTTTTTTTTTTTTCTGTTTCAAGTGTTATCATTTCCTCTTGTCGTGCTGAAAAATAGCTGGTAAACGTCTGGCCTGAGTTTAATTTTAAACAACCTTTTACAGTCTGCTAGGTTCACCTTTGTGGGGGGATCTATTTTGGTGATTGTTGACGACGTTTTCAACTGAGATTGCTACAAGAGCTTTTGACAGAACTCCTTGTGAGTT
Source organism: Euprymna scolopes (assembly GCF_053919585.1). Classification (NCBI taxonomy): domain Eukaryota; kingdom Metazoa; phylum Mollusca; class Cephalopoda; order Sepiida; family Sepiolidae; genus Euprymna; species Euprymna scolopes. Next base: position 69,557,985 of record NC_136505.1, read on the forward strand.
AATCTGTTAAGTTTTCATGTAGTGTCAGTCCGTTTGGTATTCCACGGCTGTCAACAAACCTGCTGCGAGTATACTTTTTTTGTTTATATAAACAGTAGGGGTCGCATATAGGAAATTCAACTTTCGATAACATTCTAGTTTTTCCAGTCTATACCGCTTCTCATGAATCTTGTTTTATGCGGCGAACGATACATAATAAGTTTTCATTTCCAGGCTTCCAGTATTTGTTGACACGAATATTTTAAATTCTTTTTCCCATCGTTAAAAGTAACATTAGTAATTAATTCATATTCAAAATATATATGTGAGCCAGTCACTATCCTGGTTGTTTTGAAGACTTTTGCATGTTAGGTTTATTTCATCTCCTTCGTGTAAACAGCTTTATGACTAATTAGTCAGATCCAGATACTAATTGCAGTTTCATTTAATATTTTATAGCGCACATTTCCGCATTATTTTCCTCTGGTTTTCTTTGGTTTTAATGTGTTACCCTCGACTTTTAATTTTGTTTTTTACTGTATAACAGGCACTATTATATCCGATACTATCAACCGATAAGCGAGTTTTTGGTGGTAGAAACAATCTGTAAACTATGGCAAAACGTCACATCGATTGCATGAACTTAGCGTTGCTCACAATAGACACACACACACACACACACACACACATATATATATGTATATATATTTATATATATGTAGTTATAAGGGGGTAATGAAATCACAGACACATATATATATATATATATAGGTGTGTGTGTGAGCATGTGTGTGTGTGTGTGTGTATTACATAAAATTTGCTGTGTTTCTGCTGTTTCGGTTCCTGCATACTTGATTCTTTCGCCATTTTGAAAGTATTTTTTTTTTAATAAAAGAAGAAATTTTCCTAAATGTATGAATAACACTTTACCATGTAGAGACTTTACAGTATCCTCAACATATAAGTTACCTCTATTTCTTTTCACTTTTCCAATTTTCTGCATTGCTCTCGGCTTTTCCAATCTCTCAGATATATAAAAAAAGAGAGAGGGGAAGAGATAAAAAGGGGAAGAAAGAATGAGAGAGCTTTATATACAATATATATATATACTAGCAGGCTGCCTGGCGTAAACAATCTGTAAAAATCGCTTATATATATTCATGCATATTTTTTTTAGATTATTATAAAGCGATTGTTTTATTGATGATAACGTTTAAGCAACAGTTAGCTTAAATGTTTTTTAAAACTATGATTTGCCATGCCGTAGGCTAGAATCGAAAAAAATGCTCTCCAGGCTTCTTAGTTACGATCTTAGCTATGTCTTAACGTTTCTACTAGCTAAGCATATATAGTTATTTTTATTAGCTAAAACCAAATCAAATATGTATCACAGGTGCAAACACACTATTTATTAAGTTGCAATCTGTAGAACAATTTGTAGCGACTGTTCTACAGACAGACATGCAGGCAGATATGTTTACTGTTATATATATATGTGTGTGTATACTCTCAGGCTTCCCGTCGTTACCTTATCGTAAATACGTACTATCATGATATTTAAAATGATGTAGATTTTTAATTTGTTATTATAGTCAGTTATTTTTCAATATGTATATATATATATCTGTGTATATGTATGTATATATGTATGTATGTATATTTGTTTAGGTGTGTTTGTATGTATATATGTATATATATGTGTGGATAGTTGTGTATGCATTGATATGTATGTGCATATGTGTTTATTTGTGTATAAATGCATATATATGTATGTAAATGCATAAGTAGTTAAATTATGTGTATTTATATGTGCGTATATGGGTACTCATTTGTATATGTATATGTATGTATACGTGTGTTTGTATTTGTATATGTGCATATATGTATTTGTGCATGCATGTGTGCCTGTATATGTATGTATGTGAATTATGTATCATGTATGTATGTATATGTGTGTTTTATGGATATATATGTGTGTATGCGTGTATGTATGCATATATATATATATATATATATATTTGTACTCATCGACATACAGTCCTGTTTCGTTGTATCACAATTCATCAGTGCCGCTAGACTATGATCTCTCCCAAGCCAAGGATTTAACCTAGAACTGTCGTGTTCACAGTCGGCAGTTCTCCTATCCACCGTGGAATGGACGCCCGTAAATAACTCGTCGGAATGTCTATTTAAATAGACACCCGCCACCACGTTTATAATGTTCAAATCGTCTGTTCATAAACAAACAACGAGCTTCATATATATATATATATATACACACATATATATATATATATATATATATATATATATATATATATATATATATATATATAGCAATGGTCGTCTTCAGTGCCATGTCTGCTTGAGCATGTGACTTCGCCGGTAGCACACAAAAGTGTAACGGCTTATTTAAGTGTCTGAGGGAGTAACACTCATCAAACAAGACGTTGGAATCATCACGCATGTATGTTTATGTATTTATTGTTGCGTATGTATGTATTTTTGTTGCGTATGTTTATGTATTTTTTATGCGTATGTTTATGTATTTTTTGTTGCGTATGTATGTATCTATATAGATGGCTGTCTCGGTATGAATATTTTAAATATTATTTCCTTAATTATATACATATGTATGTATAATAGTATTTATGTGCGTATGTTTATTTTTGTAGTTGTTGGTCTGTTTGTTTTTCGTGTGTACATATATATATATATATATATATATATAATGATATATATATATGTATATGTGCGTAAATATAAATATATATATATATTCATTGATAACCATCTATATTTGTATGCATATATACTTGTGTTTGTTTGTGTATCTATACATGGTTTTTCGTGTGCGTGTATCATTGGATGTATGTATATATATATATATATATATATATATATATATATATATATATATATATGTATATATATACATGTGTGTGTGTTTGGGGTTGCACACGTATGTGTATATATGTATAGTTTTTGCGTATGTATGCATATGGATGAAGTCTTGCGATGAATATGTATGTAATAGTCTATTACCTTTTCTTTGTTCTTCACAGTGACAGCGTTCTTTTTATTTCCCTTCTCTATCTATTACCCTCCATTACTTAACTAATGCCAATACGTAACTCATGATGTCAACGAACACATTTGCAAACTTCTTTTCCTGACACGTGTAAGTAAGTGTCTAAACAGAACGCCCCCATACATATTCTCCCATACAATATACAGTTCCAGTAATATTATGACCAACTTTAATCATTTCAGATTTATAAACAGTTGTTTTACTTTTTTTGAATAATCTTCCAATAAGTTGAAATGTGCCTCCTCTATTTTTTACCTTTTTCATTCTTTATCATTTATCCATTTTATCCTCTTTTTTAGAGAGCCTGAAACTTTTTATGATTTTTATGTTCTTTAAGGGATATTTTTCTCTTTTTTCAGTTTCTTTCATTTTTTTTCCATTTTTTTTTCCATTTTTTTTCCATTTTTCTTTCTGGCGTCGCGAGGTTCCAGGTCGCCTGGGGAAGTCCAATTGACTGAGACAGATGGATATTTGTAGCGCCCATATATAACTGTTTACACTCGAATAAAATAAAAATATTTTGATCTTTTTATCGAACACTATATAACAACCTCGTTTTATTCATTAGTCCCGACCTTTGAACACCTCAAACCCTTATATATATATATATATATATATATATATATATATATATATATATATATATATATATATATATATATATATAAACACTCTACACACATTATTCCACATTATACTAAAACGAGAGAATGCAGTGTCTGAATTTTATAATGTATATATTGTATATTTGTGCCCGTTATGTGCTTTCAAGGAGAATAAGGCTCTATTCAATTATACACAAGTATAATATGTACTAATTTATTTATTAGGAATAATTATCCTCATCTTTCTTAGATGTCGTTCCATGACGGTTCGGCCAAATATTCTTCTGGCCTCCATCACGTAGTAACTGCGACGGGATAGGAACTGCGAATTTTCTAACTGCATTCTCATCAATTACTGCCATCCATAGTTGTCGTTTCACAAACTTTTGGCACAGTAAGCTTCTGACCGGCTTTGATTAGGATTGAGACGGCTATCTGTAGACAATTCTCACCTGGCGTTGTAGATTTTAAGCGTTTCCTCCATTGCACCACGGACCCCGGGACGAAGGCCAGAGGAATCCTTGGCCGAACCGTCGTGAAACAAAAACTAAGAAAGAAGGAGATATTAGTCAGCAATATATAAATTAATAAAAAATACTCATCTCGATAATGAATTCCAATTAAAATAATGTATATAATATAAATATATATATATATATATATATTAAGATATGTATGTATATATATGTATATGTATATATATATATATATATTTCACAAACACACAAGCACACACACCCACATATATATATATATAAGATGGCAAAAAAATAAATTTAATTCTTTATGCATATTGATTATTGTATACAAACTGTTGCGTTATATCTCTAAGTAAAGATTTTTTTTCGTACATAATTGACTCATAAGTATTTTATTCCTTTTGAACAGGAGTATATTTAGTGTATTAATATTATCATTTTTTTGTTGTTTGTTAAATTGCGCATGATTAGTTACTTATTCTTTTTCGAAATAAATGCTTTGTCAACTCTTATAAGAATTTTTTTTTATACGTTATTGGTATTAACCTTTCTGATAATATTAACTATTAAGCACATGATATCCGTATCCTTTTTAGGGTTGTGTAAATTAGCTAGTATTTAGTAAGAATATTTTTGAGAATTTAAATAACTTTGTGGTTTTTACGAACACGTCTATACATCAGAACATTATTTAATGTCGTATACGAATGCATTCGAATATTATTTGTTAATGACTTTAGATAAATATTGTTCTGCGGTTATCAAAAAGAAAAAAAAACGAATTGAATTAAAAGAACGCTGGTAAAATGACTAGACTCATATTAATTTAAAAGAGAAAATTCGTGAATCGATGCCTGTGATAGCCGTGATTACGTTTTAAAACAAACATATAATCAATGGAGATGATATATTCAATACGATTGATAAGCTCGACAAAGTTTCAGAATAGAATCGAATAAAAAATATCTAAAATATTAACTGTTCACTAAACAAATGACGTTTATTGTACATTTCTTCTTCTTTTGTAGTTACTGTCATTTTTATCAAAGGCGAACAACCAATGCGTGAATTGAAAATGCGAATTCCTGCCACCTATTGAGTCTGCGTAGTCCACTGGGACATAATTTCTTTTGTATTCTTCGATTTTTTCATATATCGCACAGCAAGATAGAAGAATCATTTGGCTTCAATACAAACCTTAATGTGCGGATTCGACCACTGGGGAAAATCTATAGACTACCAGTATAATGGAAACATCTTGTTTGAATTGAACGCTGTCTTAATTAAGTAAATAATGTGTTGCTGTTTAATGAATACCGTGAATTGATCGATTAATGTTATCATTGAAAACAAATATTCCTATGCAGTTTTCTCTTTTTTTTTTCCTTTTGCGCATTTCACATTTAAAATTAGTTTAATTTTTTCTTGCTATACATAGGAGTTGATATCTCTCCGTTCATTGTCTCTGACTATCTCTCTAATTCGACTGCATATTTAGATGTTTACGGGCATTTCTCTTTCAATAGAATCCTCTACGTTCCTTAAAACTAAATACCTCGTCAGCCGCTGTTGCTTTACAACACGTACCTTTATAATAAGCCACATTTCTGACCAGGCATTAAGTTATCCATGCCTAATTGACGGAAACGTTGCCATGATCACGTAGCGATATTAAAATGTTCGTGAAAGAATAAATTAATATATATTTATATATATACACACATATATATATATATATATATATATATATATATATATATATATATATATATTAATTACATTTTCACCCCAAACAAGGCACATTGCCACTTGGGTGTAGGGAGCTACTATCAGAGGAAACAACTACTGGGGTAATATGTAGGGATTTGGGCAGCAAGATGTTGGTTCACGTTGCATGTCAGTACAGTTGGGGAAGCAGTGACCTGGAATGGAATTCCAAAGGCTACCGGTTCTGGGGAAGAAACTACTGGAGTAAAAATATATTTTACATCTACAGTGTGGGGGTGGGATTTTGCAGCTGGTCAGGTCTGTCGAAGGTGTTCACGTCGCGGGGGCACAAGTGCTGCAGTTCATCAGAGCATTCACCATTAAAATACTTATAGAACAGCCAGAGGGATGCAACGTTTCGTCGATGGGACAGAGGCTGAAGCTTAAATGCCAGTTTAGGGCCTATCAGATTTGCGACTCTCTTTTAAACCTTGTCAAGGAGCAAGAGACTAGTAGCCGATGGAACAGCCCAAATATGACAGCAATACTCTATACAAGGGCAAATGGTTGCCTTATAGAAGTACAGGATACTTTCGGGTGTTAGTAGTTTTCTAGCATGGTAGAGAGAACCCACCTTCCTTGCAGCGGCCCTGGCAATGCCCTCGATGTAATTGTTCCAACTCATATTTCCTGTGAACGTTAAGCCAAGGGGCTTGAAAGACATACTCTCAGATAAAGAGTCGTTGGGAATTGCTATAGGTGGTAGAGAAGGTTTCTTATAATTATTGAATGAAACTAGTTTAGTCTTGGAAGCATTGAACGTGGCCATCCATTTTTGTCCCCATTCCACTACTGATTGGAGGTCATCCTCTAGTGTTGCTGCCATTTCTTTAGATATATGTTCATTTGTTTTCCTGTCGTGCCTGTTATAGAGTGTGGTGTCATCAGCATATTTACCCATCTCAGAGGCAATTTTGTCGGGGAGGTCATTTATGAATATCAGAAACATTAGACGTTCAAGGATAGACCCCTGGGGCACTCCCGCATTTATATCATCTTGTTGATGTACGACCGTCGAGGACAACCTGGATGCTTCTCCTATCTAAGAAGGACTCAATTATGTCAAGTATTCTACCAGTGATACCGTATGATCTAATCTTCCCGAGGATTCCCTCATGCAATACCCTGTCAAAAGCCTTAGATATATCTAGAGCTACCGTACTGCCCTCTCCCGCTTTGTCCAGTGAATGGTATATACGTTCAGCGATTACAGTGAGGATGTCTGCTGTGGAACGGGCTTGTCATAATCTATATTGTTGGTCAGTCAAAAGTTTAGCATCTGTAAGGTGATGGACTAGAGCATGGTAAGTTAAGATCTCAAATATTTTTGCAAAAAGTGGGAGGAGGCTAATGGGACGATAATTTAATGAGTCAGTTCTTTGACCAGAATTCTTGAATACTGGTAACACAGAAGCAGTTTTCCAACAGCCCGGAAAGCAAGATTCATTAAGGCATTGTTTGTAGAGTTTGGAGAGAACTGGAGCTAATTCGGCTGAGCACTTTTTTAATAGCACAGCTGGGATGAGACTGAGTCCACATGATTTTTAAGTGTCAAGGTGTTTTATGATACCATGAACCTGAGCAGGGGTGGTTTTCAGATCGTTTAGCGTTGAGTCTGCCCGCATAGGAAATCTAGGTAGGGGGTGGTTGGAAGGGTCAAGTGTGGAGTTTGAGGCAAAGCGACTGACAAGCATGTTAGTCTTTTCGGTTGCTGAGCAAACAACCTTGTGATTGTTGGTTAGTGGGGGAATTGTTGATTGCCCATTATTTACTACACTGTTCGAGATGTTCCAGAAGTCACGAGTTCCTAGTTTTTGTGCTTCGATGCGTTTTTAGTGGTTTCCGTAAATTCTCTCTTAGTATCACTATTTCCTTCTTAACGTTACTTCTAGCTTTTATGTACTTCTGTCTGTTTGAACTGGGCTTATGTCGGTTAAAACTGCGGCATGCATCCTGCCTTTGAGCAATGGCAGTTGCTTTAGTCGAAGTAAACCATTGGGGAGAGTGGGGCTTGCAATAGAATTTCGGCATGGGAACATGCGCTTCGATTGCAGTTTTGAACCATTCAGTGGTCTCATTTGCACACTGTTCAGCAGAAAGAGAAATAATATTTCCCATGGGGCCTCTCTGATAAGATCTCTGATTGCTTCCCAGTCAGCCTTTTTATAATGTCTCGTTGTTTTGAGCACTGGTTCTTCAGTTTTGGCTCTAGAGTTTAAGGCGATTTCAACCATAACAACTGCATGATCAGCGTTCCCAAGTGGGCTGTCGGCTTTCGTTATGCAATCATCAGGAACTGTGGTAAAAAAACAGATCTAAAAGTGATGCATGTTGTTTTTCCTTGTCAGGGAAACGGGGTGGAAAAGTAGCAATTTGTGATAGGGAGTGAGATATAAAGAAGCTATGAGTTATGCTGCCCGCTGCATCTGTGTAAGTAGATAATCCAGACCAGTTTTGCTGATGGACAATAAAGTCACCAAATACATGTACTGGAGCGCTATATATATATATATATATATATATATATATATATATATATATATATATATATATATACATACATATATATGTACTTGGACGCTATATATATATATATATATATATATATATATACATATACATATATATATATATATATATCTTGCTATAGTTATATATGGAACACAGATTTTATTCATTGTTCGTATCTTGGGTCGTTAATCTGTATAAAATAATCCTTAATATATATATATATATATATATATATATATATATATATACAGATATATATATATATACAGATATATATATATATATATATATATATATATATATATATACTATCATAGGTGCCCGGCGTTGCCCGGGTTTGTGGTGGTGTGTGTTGAGTAAAAAAAATTGGTAGTAGGAAAGCAGGCTAAAACATGTACCGCGAAGGAAGCAAAGAACGGGGAAGAACGTTACATCTTTGCTGTTACGATAACCGCTAAACCAGAACTGACGTAGGTTAAAATTAAGGCTAGACAATTGGAAGAAGGGGAAGACTGTGAAAATATTGGCGAAAAAAAGCGACCTCTTCATATTGAAAAGTGACCAATTGATAGTGAACAAATTAATGTTTTTAGCCAATTTTACGGTATTTATTGTCTGAAGGGTCGAGCTTCAAAAAGATACCGATCGCGTGAAAATCCGTCTGTTTAAAGTTTTAGACAGACATGCAAACATACATACATACATTTATATATTGGTAGCTCAAATTTTCGATTCAAACATATTAGAAAGCTATCCCTATCGACGAATACTCTTTCTGTAAAATTTCAAATGTTTAGACTAGAAATTGTTCGAGTGAATTGGTAGAAACCAGAGAGGTTCATATTCTTTATAACTTTGACCCCAATTATACCCCCTTACCGTTTAATGTTTTGTGCTGAAAGAAAGTTATTAAGTTGATCCCTTTACAAGGTACCTATATCTGAAATTTCAAGTGTTCAGACCCAAAATGGGCGGATGAGTTTGGTAGGGTTCTCAAAGGTAAAATCGTTGAAGGTTGACCCCGTAACAGCCAAACCTCTGGCGGAAAACGAATTACAAAGATGTTCCCAAATCTCAGTACGCAGTATATTAATTTTCGAGTCTGTAGACTTAAAATTGAGTTCTTGCGAAGGGAAATATACACAGACAGATAGACACCCACTTTAACTTTTATAGATATACTTGCATCTGAGCCCGGAATTGCCTGGCTGTTTGGATGTGTGTGTTGAGCAAAAAAAAGGTAGTAACAGGAAGGCAGGCTCGAACCCGTACCGCGACGGAGATAAAGAACGGGGGAAAATACATGACGTCCTTGCGTTTACGAGCACAACCAAATTAGAAGTGACGTATGTTTAAATTAAGGATAGGCATTCGAAAGGACAGGATAACTTTAAAAAATATCGGCGTAAAAGGCGACCTCCTCTGTAAAAATGTGCCTTGTTGAAGGTGAAGATATTAATGTTTTCAGCCAATTTTTCGATATTTGTGGTCTGAAAGTTCGAACTTTTAACGATACTTATCTTGGTAAAATCCGTCGCATCTGTCGAAAGTGTTAGGCAGACATGCAAACATACATACATACCTACATAAATTTATATATTGGTAACTAAAAATGTTCGACCTAAACAAATTAAAAACCTTGCCCTATCTCTGAATACCCTTTATACAAAATTTAAAATGTGTAAACCAAAAATTGTCTGAGTAATTTTGTAGAGACCGCCGAGGTCAATCCTTCTTTAAACCTAAACCCCTGTTATGACTCCGTAACATTTATTGTTTTGGGCTCAAATTGAGTTATTAAGTTAGATCTTTGTCCAAGGAACCTATACCAACAATTTCAAGCGTTTAGACCCAAAATTGTCGGAGGAGTTTAGTAGAGATCTCAAATGCCGAATTGTTTTACTTTGACCCCTTAACAGTTAAATTCTTGGACGAAAACCGATCACATAGATTTTTCCAAATCTCAATACCTTGTATATAAAATGTCGAGTATGTAGACTTACAATTAACAGTGTTATTGCATAGGGAAATGTACACACACAGAGCGACACACAGACAAACACAAAAACGCACAGATACACAGACACGTTTACTTTTATAGATATACTAACATTTCGGCCCCTGTGTTTGGAGGTGTATGCTGAGCAAAACAAAATAAAAAAGGTCAATATTTTTTAACTCTGTCCCCTATTATGGCCCCTTTGAAGTCATTGTTTTGGGCTCAAATCTAGTTAATAATTTAGATCAATGTCCAAAAATCCGATATCTAAAATTTCAAGGGTTTAGACCCAAAATTCTCGAAGCCGTTTGGTAGAGATTTAAAAGGACAGATCGTTGAACTTTGACCCCTTAACAGCCAAATTTCTGGCCGAAAAGCGATCACATCGATTTTCCCAAATCTCAGTACCCTGTATATAAAATTTAAAGTCTGTAGACTGAAAATTGAGAAAGTTATTGCGTAGGAAAATGTACACAGACAGACAGACAGAGACAAACACGTTCACTCTTATAGATATACTAGCATGGGTGCCCGGAGTTGTCAGGGTGTTTAGAGCTGTATACTAAGAAAAAAAACATTTTTTTTTAATTTGACTCCTATTATGGCCCCTTAACATTTATTGTTTTGGGTTCAAATCGAGTTATCAATTTAGATCAATGCCCAAGGAACTTACATCTAAAATGTCAAGTGTTTTGACAAAAAATTGTAGGAGAAGTTTGGTAGAGTTTCCAAAGGTAAAATTGTTAGACTTTGATCCCTTAACAGACAAATTTCTGTCCTAAAAGCGATCACTTAGATTTTCCCAAATCTTAGTACCCTGTATATCAAATTTCGAGTCTGTAGACAAAAGTGACAGAGTTATTGCGTATGGAAATGTACACAGACACATAGACAGATAGACACACAGACACGTTCACTTATATATATATATATATATATACCAGTATTTCAGCCCGGTGTTGCCCGGGTGTTTGGATGTGTATGTTGAGCATAAAAAAAGTGGTAGCAGGAAGGCAGGTTCGAACCCGTACCGCAATGGAGAAAAAACGGGGTAAAAAACTAACGTGCATGCTGTTACGACCACCGCCAAACCAGAGGCGACGTTTTTTAAAATCAAGGCTAGACAATTTTAAAGGAGAGTATAACTGTTAAAAATATCGGCCAAAAAAGACCCCTCCCTGTAGAAAACTGCCTTGTTGAAGAGGAAGGTATTAGTGTTTTTGGCCAATGTTTCGATATTTGTCGTATGAAATGTCGAACTTAAAAACGATACTGATCTTGCTAAAAATCTGTCGCCTCTATTGAAGACATGCAAACAGCTATACATACCTACACTTATATATTGGTAACTAAAATTTTTCGACTCAAACTGATGAAAAGCTTACCCTATCTCTGAATACCGTTTATGTAAAATTCATATATTTAGACCAGTAATTGTCTGAGTAATTTCAAAGAGACCGCAAAGATCAATTTTTTTTTAAACTTTGACCCCTATTATTACCTCATAAAATTTATTGTTTTGTACTTAAATAAAGTTATTAAGTTAGATCAATTTTCAAGGAACCTATATCTAAAATTTTAAGTGCGTAGACCCAAAATTGGTTTCCGGCGCTGCAATGGTGTTTGGAGGTTTATGCTAAGCAAAAAACAAAGAAAATTAAAAAAACGTCAATTTTTTAAACTTTTATCCGTATTATGACCCATTAACATTTATTGTTTTCGGATAAAATACAGTTATTCAGTTAGATCCATGCCCAAGTAACCTATATCTAAAATTTCAAGCGTTTAGACCCAAATTTGTCGGAGGAGTTGGGTAGAGTTCTCAAAGGGCACACTGCTGAACTTTGACCCATTAACAGAAACATTTCTGGCCGAAAACGAATCACATAGTTTTTCCAAAGCTCAGATCCCGTATATCAAATTTCGAGTCTGTAGATTACACATTGACAGAACTTTTGCATAGGTAAATTTACACACACACACACACACACACACACACACACACACACACACACACACACAAACACACACACACAGACACGTTCTTTTTTATAGATATGCTAGCATTTCAGACCGGCGTTGGCCGGGTGTTTTGAGATCTATGCTTAGCAGAAAAAAATGGGTATTTCTTTTTTAATTTCACCCCTTATTATGACTCCTTCACAATTATTTTTGTGCTCAAATTAAGTTATTAAGTTAGAACTATCTCCAAAGAACCGATATTTAACATTTCAAATGTTTAGACCCAAATTTTTTGGGGGAGTTTGGTAGAGTTCTTAATCGTTGAACTTTGACCCCTTAATCGCCAAATTTCTGGCCGAAAACCGATCACATAGATTTTCCCAAATCTCAGTACCCCTTATATTAAATTCCGAGTCTGTAGACTGAAAATTATTACGTAGAGAAATTTCATAGAGGTATAGATAGACTAGCATTTTAGCTGGGCGTTACACGGATATTTGGTGGTGTAAAAAAAAATAAAATAAAATAAAAGGTGGTATTTTTTTCATTTGATCCCCATTATGACCTTTAACATTTATTGTTTTGGGCTCAAATCAAGTTAGTAATTTACATCTGTGAGCAAGTTTCGTATATCTAAAATTTCAAGTGTTTAGATTCCAAATTTTCGGAGGAGTTTGGTAGAGTTCTCAAAGGTCAAATCATTGAATTTTTAACCCCTTAAAAGCCAAATTTCTGACCGAAAACCTATCACAAAGATTTAGTAAAAGCTCAGTACCCTGTGTATCAGATTTCGAGTTAGTAGACTGAAAATTGACATATTTATTGCGAAGGAAAATGTACACAGACACACAGACAGAAAGACAAACAGACACACAGACCTGCTCACCTTTATAGATATACTAGCATTTCAGCCCGGCGCTGCCGGGTATTTGGCGGTGTATGCTGAGCAAAAACAAAAACAAACAAAAAAACGGTCAATTTGTTTTAACTTTGATCCCTTTTATGACCCCTTAAAATATATTGCTTTGGGCTCACATAAAGTTAAGTTAGATCCATGCCCAAGGCACCTATATCTAAAAGTTCAAGTGGTTGAACCCAAAAGCAGGAGTTAGGTAGAGTTCTCAAAGGTCAAAAAGTTAAAATTTTACCCCCTAACTGAACAATATCTGGCCGAAAACCTTTCACATCGACTTTCCCAATCTCAGTACCCTGTATATCAAATTTCGAGTCAGTAGGCTCAAAATTGACAGAGTTATTGCGTAGGGAAATGTACACAGACACACAGACAGACAGAAAGACAGACACACGGCCACTCTGGCACGTTCACTATTATAGATAGATAGATAGATATACTAGCACGAGTTACCGGCGTTGCCCGGGTGTTTGAAGGTGTATGATAAGCAAAACAATAAAAAAAATGTCATTTTTTTTTAATTTGACCCCCATATCAAAATTCGAGTCTGTAGACTAAAAATGTGCAGAGTCATTGTGTAGTTAAGTGTATCCAGACACACAGACAGACAGCCAGCCAGACAGACAAACAGTTTCACTTTTACAGATATACTAGCATTTCGGCTCGGCGTTCCCAGGGTGTTTGGAGGTGTATACTGAGAAAAAAGAAAAAAAGGTCATTTTTTTTAAATTTGACCCCTATTATGACCCCTTAACATTTATTGTTTTCGGCTGACATCAAGTTCTTAAGTTCGATCCATGTCCAAGGTCCCAATATCTAAAATGGCAAGTGTGTAGACCAAAAATTGTCGGAGGATAGTCGTAGTGTTCGCAAAGGTCAAATCGTTGAACATTGCCTCCTTAATCGCTAAATGTTTGACCGAAAACGATCACGAATTACAAAGATTTTCCCACGGACACACACACAGACACGGCCCCTTTTGTAGATATACTTGCATTTCGGTCCGGCGTTTCCCGCGTGCTTGGAGGTGTATGCTAAGCAAAAAAAAAAAGGTCAATTTTTTAACCTTCGACCCCTATTATGACCTCTTAAATTTGTTTGTTTTGGGCTCAAATCAATTATGACGTCAGATTCATGTCGAAGGACCCTATAGCTAAAATTTCAAGGGTTTAGACCAAATATTGCCGTCGGATTTTGTTAAAGTTCTCAAAAGTCAAATCGTTGAACTTTGACCCATTAACAGCAAAATTTCTGGCCGAAAACCGATCACGTAGATTTTCCAAAATCTCAGTACACTGTGTATAAAATTTCGAGTCTGTAGACTAAAAATTGACAGAGTTAGTGCGTAGGGCCATGTACACAGCCACACACACAGACAGACAGACACACAGACATGTTCACTTTTATAGATATACCAGCATTTCAGACCGGCGTTGCCCGGGTGTTTGGAGGTGTATTCTAAGCAAAAATCAATAAAACGGATCAATTTTTTTTACTTTGACTTCTATTATGACCCCCTAACACTTATGCTTTTTGGCTCAAATCAAGTTATTAAGTTTGGTAGAGTTCTCAATGGCCAATTCATTGCCGTTTGAGCCCTGAACGGCCAAATTTCTGGCCGAAAAACAATCACATAAATTTTCCCAAATCTCAGTACCCTGTATATCAAATTTCGAGTCTGTAGACTAAAATCTGACAAAGTTATTGCGTAGGGAAATGTATACAACCACACAGACAGACAGACACATAGAAACGTTCACTTTTATAGATAGATAGATAGATTTGTTTAACAAAAATATATGCGCATATATATATGTATATATATATATATATATATATATATATATATATATATATGGACACAATTTTTACTTTAATATAAACTTTTTTCGCAAATAGTATGCAAGTATTAATCATATAGAATATATGCATGAATATAATTACAGGAACTAGTTAACTAAATATGATTATCTCATTAAAAACCGAAGAAACTAATCAGGAATTAGTTAAAATGGATGTTTAAAAGAATATGCAAATTAGCATGATCATGTGCTAGTGAATGCAATTTCACAACCCATGTATAAAAAAAAATTATATTTTCTTTTTAAATAAATAGAAAACAAGGTGTTTAATACGAATATCGATACACACAAAAGAATACCGGATGTATAGGATTATAGATAGATAGATAAAAGTTAAAATGTATGTCTGTATTTTCTCTATGGTAGTTAAGGAAGACTATTTACCGAAATGCATTACTTTACATATCCATACTTTTTAATATATGCTTATGCACATAACCTAATGAACAGTACATAGGGCCCGAGCAAAACCGGACGGAACTGCTAGTATATCTATAAAAGTGAATGTGTCTGTGGGTCTGTGTGTGTATATTTCCCTACGCAATAACTCAATTTTTCGACTACAAACTCGAAATTTGATGTACAGGGTACTAAGATTTATTAAAATATTTGTGATCGGTGTTCGGCCAGAAATTTGGCTGTTAAGATGTCAAAGTTCAACGATTTTACCTTTGAGAACTCTACCAACTCCTCCAACATTTTTGTGTCTAAACAATTGACATTTTAAATAATGGTTCCTTGGACATGGATCTAACTGAATAACTTGAGTTGTGCCCAAAACAATAAATGTTAAGGGGTCATAATAGGGGTCAAATTAAAAAAAAAATGAGCGTTTTTTTTTTTTTTGCTTAGCATAAACCTCCAAACACACGGGCAACGCCGGACACCCATGCTAGTATATATATTAATGTGACCTTGTCTGTGTGTGTCTGTGGGAAAATCTTTGTAACTCGTGTGCGGCCCGGAAATTGGCGAAGTGGATAAAGTTCATCGAGTTGACCTTTGAGAATTCTACAAAACTCCTCCGACAATTTTGTTTCTCAACACTTGATCTAACTTAATAATATGATTTGTGCCCAAAACAATAAATGTTAAGAGGTCATAATAGGGGGTTAAGTCCTGCGGTATCTACCAAATTGCTCTGACAATTTCTGGTCTAAACATCTGAAATTTTACATAAAGGTATTTAGAGATTGGGCAAGTTTTTTAAATCGGTTTGGGTCGAATATTTTAGCTACCAATATGTATGTATGTTTGCATGTCTGCCTGAAACTTTCGACAGAGGCATCGGATTTTCACAAGATCAGTATCGCTTTGAAGCTCGACCCTTCAAACGACTACTATCGACAAATTGGCTAAAAACATTAATTTCTTCTTCCTCATCTGGGCCCTTTTCTACAGCGATGAGGCGCTTTTTTCACCGATATTTTCGAAAGACATCCCCTCTTTTCGATTGTCTCGCATGAATGTAAACCTGCGTCACTTCCGGTTTGGCGGTGGTCATAACAGCAACCACGTCACGTTTTTTTTTCCTGATCTTTTTCTGTTTCGATCAGGTCAATGGCTCGGCCATGAAGACATTTATAATGTAATATATAAATCTCAGTTCCCCGTGTATGAAATTTCTAGTCTCTATACTAAAAATGTACAGAATTATTGCGTAGAGAAATGTACACAGACATACAGACATACACACACAGACACGTTCATTTATATGTATATATATATAAATATATGTGAAGGTGTATGTGGTGTGGGTTTGTCTGTCTGTCTTTGTAAATATCTCTACACAATATATCTGTCAATTTTCAGTCTACACACAGGGTACTGAGATTTGATTTCGATTCTCGATGGTGGCGCACGAGTCTTTTTTTATTTTTACTTTTTCAACTATTACTAGGTATTGCCTCCAATTTATCTACATTTATCTATCTATCTATCTATCTATATATATATATATATATATGTATATATATATATATAAAAGTGAAAGTGCCTGTGTTTATGTGTGTGTCTGTCTGTCTTTGTAAATTCCCTACGAAATAACTTTGTCAATTTTCAGTCTACAGACTCGACATTTGAAATACAAATTCTTGAGATTTGAGAAAATCTCTGTGATCGGTTTTCGGCGAGAAATTTGGCTGTTAATGGGATAAAAATTAAACAATGTGGCCTTTGAGAACTCTATCAAACTCCTCTGCCCATTTTGGGTCCAAACACTTGCAATTTTAGATATAAGTTACTTGGACATTGATCTAACTTAATAACTCAATTTGGAATAAAGATAGAAAATGTTAAGTCGCAATAATAGAGATCAGATTTAAAATAAAGTTGACCTCTGCAGTCTCTATCAAATTACTCAGACAATTTTTGGTCTAAACATTTGAAATATTACATAAAGCGTAATCAGAGATAGGGCAAACTTTCGAATTGGTTTGAGCCGAAAATTTGAGCTACCAAGCTATAAATGTATGTTCGGATGTTTGCATGTCTGCCTAAAACGTTCGACAGAGGCGACGGACTTTTACAAGATCAGTATAGTTTTGAAGCTCGATCATGCAGAAGACAAATACCGAAAAATTGGCTAAAAACATTCTTTTCCTCACCCCAATACTGGGCCCTTTTCTACAGGAAACTACGTCACTTCCGATTGTCCGGTGGTCGTAACAGCAAAGACGTCACGTTTTCCCCCGTTCTTTTCCTCCTTGGCGGTACGGGTCTCCGAGCCTGCCTTACTACTAACACTTTTTTTTTTGCTCAACACCCCCCCCAAACATCCCGTCAACGCCGGGCCACGCCGGGCACCCGTGCTAGTACATATATATTTTTCTTTAAAAAATTGTGCCTACCAAGCTCCTACTATATGGTCTGCAGACAGGAAACTTCATATATAACGTATCTGAATACATGCGAAACTTTATATTTGGTTTTTACCCGGGAAAAATCGGTGCAAAATATGAAAATAAAAAGAAAAGATTTGCCAGGTTAAGGTCGAACGTCGGCATTACGAATTCATAATGTAGTAATTATTGGTTCATGTGTTAATTTTTAGCGTTGCATTAAAGATGTATTCATAGCCCAGTTATTGACAACAGAGGCAAAACTAAATCCTGAGCTGAACGTTTTGGTTTCGAATCTCGGTGGTGGCGCACGAGTTTTTTTTATTGTTTTTTTTTTTACATTTTTAATCATTACTACGTATTGCGTCCAATTTATATATATATATATATATATATATATATATATATATATATATGTGTGTGTGTGTGTGTATATATATATATATATATATATAAAAGTGAAAATGTATGTCGGCCTGTCTGCATGTCTGTCTGTGTACATTCCCCTACCAAATAACTCTGTCAATTCTTGGTCTACGGACTCAAAATTGTAGATACGGAATATTGAGATTTGTTCAATTTTTTTAATCGATTTTTGCTTAGAAATATTGTTAATGGGTCAAAGGCCAACGTTTGAGAACTCTACAAAACTCCTCCGTCAATTTTCGGTATAAACATTTGAAATTTTAGATACTCCTTCCTTGGACATTAATCTAACATTATAATTTTCCAGGCCCAGCCATGCTGGCTTTATATTAAGAACAATGCACCCACATTTTGTTCCAGTTTCAGAAAAATCTAATCGATGAATCAAAAGTTATGGGACAAAACGTGTAATTTTGCGCCATTTTGGGACATTTTTTTACCTCTTCTGAACCTCTGTGGGATGCAACTGGAATTTTCGCAAAAAATGTGTCTTGGAGAAACTTTACGAAAAGTTTAAATTTGTTTGCTACTTATTGTTAATCAATAATCGAAAAAAAAAAATTAGAAACGGAGCCCGATTATGACGAAATAAACACTTTTATACAAAGTAATATCACAAAATCATTTTAAAAGTTTGATCATCACACAAGCAGAAGGCTCAGACTACAAAATAAACAATATATTAATTTTGTAAGTCTGAGGCGCGTTCGAAATGAATGTGTTTATAGCAAAATTGAATCAAGGTAAATGAACTTAATGCGCTTAACTTTAATTAAAGTCATTATGTTAAAGTAATTCAAATTTTTTATAAGACAAGGAAGGATTCGAAATGATGTTTCTGTAGAAAACACAATTAAACCATGCTACTTCTTGCATTTTTTACTTTAAGTGAAGACATTTTTACAGATAATTTTTATAAAATCTACATTATATTCTCTACAGTGCAATGCAGATTACAATTTATTGTAGACAACGTCACTGCAGGAAGGCATGGCGAGTTTATGCATGATACTTCGCCGGGAGAGGGTCCTTAGTAGAACAGTCAGACAATCGATTAAGTTATCAAATAATCAGATAAATATACAACTATTGATCCTCATTAAACGCCGAACAATGTCGGATCGTATTGTTAGTAAAAAAAAATAGATTATTTCTTGAAAGATATGGAATTTTGATATACCTAACCTAAGTTTTCATTAAGACATGTATACATGAAAAGAAACACATTTAATAGAATGCCTAGGGTATTCTTTCTTGCCTAGGTGTAGCAATCATTTTAACCGATTGAGTTAAGATTGATTTAAATACGTGGCCTGTTCGGCAGATAGATTGCACCACAGTTAAAATAATATATGTGTGAATTTTACTCATCTTTACCCTCTCTCCCACTCCCTTTCTCTCTCTCTCTCTCTATCTATCTATCTATCTACTGTTCTCTCTTTCTCCCCGCTTCTGCTTTCTGTTTTCTCCGTCTGGATTCACCTATGTACACTCTACTTACAGAAAAAAATAATCTGCACATTATAGCATATCGACGGAATTCTATTTTAGCTGTAAATTTAAAGAATAT
This sequence comes from Euprymna scolopes, assembly GCF_053919585.1. NCBI lineage: Eukaryota > Metazoa > Mollusca > Cephalopoda > Sepiida > Sepiolidae > Euprymna > Euprymna scolopes. The sequence continues at coordinate 69,577,989 of NC_136505.1, forward strand.
CACATGACCCCCATTAAAACAGAATATCTACCTTTATCTTTATCTGTACTTCTATATAAAAGGCATTTTGTCTATGTGAGTGTGAGTTCATTTCCCTTGAATTCAAACAATGCTGTGTCGATTTTTATGAAGTTTCACACAAAGTGACTTTATATGACTGGAAGTGTTGTAAGATAGGTTTTTCTATCGATTTTTTCTCGATAATTATTGATAATCGATAATCAAAATAATTGCATGAATCAAAGAGCAGCCTAACATCGCAAGTATATTTGAGAAGTTGTATTACCACATATGCCGAAATACCTAACATATAAAATAAAATAAAAATATATGACAAGCCAACGTTCGAAATAAATATTTCTGGTTAAAGCAGTTTTCACAATAATACTTATCTTTTTCCTTTTTAAATTTAATCTCTAGCCATTATTACCGCAGTAAAGACAGTCCTATCAAATTCACAGGAGTTTTATTTGATATGAACAAGGCGCGTTCAAAATTAATGTTTCCTTTTAGAGCACAATTCTCCACAGTGCAATTTAGACTACAATTTATTGAGAATTAGTCACTATGAGATGCAGGTGAGTCTTTCTCCGCGTTCAATGCGATCCCACCACCCGATTAAAGCAGGTAAGTGATGGATTTGCTTGAAAATAAGGGATTTTACATTGATAGCGGTGACAATAAAAATTTTGAAGTATGAAACATTCGTTGATCATCATGTACTCACTGGTAAAGTCGGTAAACTCTACTAGTATTTAATACAAGAAAGAAATATTACACAGTATGTCAGAATATTTGTTAGTATTGATGTAGACTTCATCATCATTACGTTTTACTCAATCCCGTGATGAATCGTCTGGCAATGGCTGTGGCGCCACTCCCGTCCACATTGAAGCATACCTTCCTTAGAGGACAGTTTGGAAGGATATCTGCGATAGCCTGCACTTCCGCGTTGCAATGGCACTGAACGTACTGTATATAGCCAAACTTGTGCAGGTTCTTCCGTGCTTTGGCAACCTGCACTTTGTCCCGGTTGAGTGTTAACTATTTGTTTTTGAGAAATTAAGGGGCTGCTGGAAGGTCTTCCTTCAGTAGTAGAATAGCATTGTTATTATTGTCTTTACTGATTCATTAATAAAAAGTGAAGAATGACACTGATGTTGCTCCCCCGATACGAAAAGTCGAAGAGCGATGCTAGGCCAGCCAAATGTTTGTATTTTTGTGGACCTTTTTTCGTGAACAATTAACCGGTATAAATAGCTGCTAAAAAGTAGAACAAAGGAAAAATTGGAACCTGATAGGCACTTAGACAAGTCAAGGTTTTATTGCGTGCATATATATATATATATATATATATATATATATATATATATATATATATATATGTGTGTGTGTGTGTGTGTGTGTATGTGTGTGTGTGGCGAAAATTATGGGAATGCAAGCTTACTTCTTAAACGGCCTAGGTATGTGTTTTGCCAACGCAGCGTCATGATGCTTAAAAGGGTAAAGATAGCGCCTGCGGCCTTATATAACAATGACATCTCTCAGAATCTCGTGCGCTCTAGGGCACATATGCAAATATGAAAATGTTGAGGACTCTGTCTTTTATAAAACCAGGCAACTGGAACAGATTTGACAGACCTGAAAACGACTCTACAGAAAGTACCGACGGACGACGCTGTTGCAGTGAGCTGAGGTTTTGTGTAATCTATTTCGGTGCACGTTTTTTACCATAGACAGATTCAATCTGAAACTGATACCAGAGTTTGATGAGTCACCAGCTGGTCCTTCGGTTGTTGAATGGCTGGAGAAAGCCGAGCATATTTGCAGTTTGTGCAAAATTAAGGATCCATCTATGGTCATCCCGTTGAGGCTCAGTAAGGGGTCTTAAGTCGTGTACCAGCAGCTTGGGAATGAGGCAAAAATGAAGCAGATAAAACAAGCGTTGAAACAGAGCAATCGGTGCGGACCCTTTTGTGGCCTGAAAACAATTCTTGGAACGTCGGGGAGCTTGCTGCTCCCTTCGACGGTGCAAGCGACTAAATATTAGCATGCGTGTTTTTGTCTGGGTTTTTGCGGGCGTCGTCGAAGCTTAATGACCTTGGTTTGACGGAGTTTTTGGCTAGATCCCGACACATCTTAAAGGACGGTGTGGAATAGGTCTCGGACTGAAATCGCCTCCAGAGAACCCACGGTGCTACAAATGTGGTGGCCCTAACCACTTCGCTAGAGACTGCAGAAGCGGTGCAAAGCGCACCCCGGACGATGTAGCACGGAAACGAGGACGCTCTCACCGATGCGACAAGCCAGGCCACATAGCATGGAATTGTCCTTGAAAAGAGCAAGGGAGAAAGCCGCGGTGCCAGCATCTTACCCGAAGCAACGCTGAATAAGGCGCTTCCTGTAGTTACAGTGCAAGTTGATGGGTGTAGGCGCTCAGCGCTGGTTGACACTGGATGCACCCAATCCCTCATACACAAAATATGTTGCACTGTATGGACGAAACAGAATGTCCTAGAATTAACCGTTGACGGAGACCCGCTGCTGTGTTGTGGGAGTGTATTATCCATATAACGTTGGCGATGCCCCCCTGATGGTTGTGAAGGCGTCAGTGGTCAACAGGGTGCTTTTTGTATGCGACTTCTAGTTGGACACTATTATATAGCTGGGTGGAATCACCGTGGACGGCGCCGGTGATGTGATGTTTTCCCAAATCGAGGAAAGGTCTGCGCGATAATAATTGATGGACCCGACTTCCAAATGGAATACGACAAGGGAAAAAACGCGTGGACCGCGTCCTGGAAGTGGTCGGGACACCAGTCTCCGGTGTCCTTGCGGAATCGGCTGACGTGACTCAGGGGGCAGTACGAGGCAGAACTCCATGTTTGGATAGATAAGTGCTTGCTGGCTCCGTACACAGAGGATGAGCTCGGGCCACTAATTGGGCTGATAACCCTGGTGGCCGTCAGGCAAGAGAAAAAGCAGAAGGTCCGACCCGTCAGGGATTACCGGAAACTCAATTAACACTTCAACCCACACGGCGGGGCCTTACGTTTGCGCTCATAAACTGACGACTGGCGGCAGCAGGTGGAGTACAGAGCAATCCTGGACCTGCAAAGATCCTACCTGCAGATACGCGTCGAGAAATCGCTGTGATTGTTCCAGACGGTCGAGATTAAAGAGACTCGCTATTGTTTGACCAGGTTGAGCTTCGATCTGAACGTGACCCCGAACATTGTGACAGCGATTATGCTAGCGATTGGCATAAGAATGAAGCCATGCAACAGGCAACTTCGTCGTATCTTGACGACATTTTAGTGAACGAGAGACTCATGTCTGCCCAGGCAGTGAAAGAACAATTTGAGAGCTTCGGGATGTCGGGCAAAACAGAGCGCCTGCAAGATTGAGCGAACGTTCTTGGCGTACATGTGAGCTGCAATGCAGACGGACTCTGCAGGGGAAAAGGTGGTGGCATCCCGAAAGTTCCATCCAACATCACGCGTTTTCTGTCTGCGGAAAACTGGTGGGCCACTTCTCCGTGTGTGGGTTGCTCCGGGTGGAAGTGACGACCATAAAGCGAGATGCTCCTTCCATATCAACGGGATGGAACAATGGAGTGCGAAATCTCGTCCTGATTTGGTACCTCGACGCGAGCAAGTTTACAGTTTGGATGGCGGTCGACGGATTTATCGTTGAAGATGCCTGCCGGCTTCGGCCAGAAAATTGCACCAGTACATTAACCTGGCTGAGCTTGATGCAACACTCAAAGGGATAAATCTGGCGCTTTAGTGGCATGCCAGAGTTCTACACATCGTCACAGACTCTACGTGCGTGCATCGGTTGATAACAGATGCTTGAGTAGGAAAGCGTGGTTGACAACCAAGACATCGGCCGAAATGCTAATACGAAGACGGGTTTCTTCCCTGACCGAAATCATAAAGGAATTCAGTTTGGCAGTAGATGTGACACTTGTGCAGTTCTGTCAGTATCGCCCTGATCGTCTGACCAGAGTGCAACACCGTTGGCTGGACCTGCCGAAAGAAGTGGACGAACCGGCACCTGTGCATAGCTCGGACCGTGCTGCTGATGTTAATTGCCAAAGCGGGCACCCTGGTGTAAACGGAACTCTTTACTTCGCTAGGCTGGTTGACGCCTATGTGTCAAAAAGTGACGTGATAGCTGTTGATCGACCCAGCACCTGTCCGGGTGAAGAAGGGAAAACTGAGTTTTAAAGGAAATTGGAACAGGCTCGCAATGCACGTAACTCACTACAACGGCAGGTATTTTTTTTACCCGCATCAATTGCGGACTGTCTAGATTTTAACTGTGGCGGCCTCTTCGCCTGCAGGACTCCGCCGCAATTGTCCGTGAGATAGAAAGTGTTTTCCTCCAGCGTGCTTCCCCGTCTGAGATACTGACCTACAATTGCACTGCCTTTTTTAGCGAGCAGTTCAAATAGTTCGCTCACAGTTGGGGTATACGTCTGCGATTTCGGTGCGCCCATGTGCCTAACGGAAATAGAATTATTGATCGAAACCAAAGACCGTCAAGACGATCGAAGCTAGGAAGGGGTGTAAGCTCCCTTAGGCGGTCAATTTGTATAACGCCACCCCTAAAGACGACATTTCACCCTCTACAGCGCCGGTCGAAGCACTGCACAGGAACCACGTCAGGGTGAGAGGCATGGAGACCAGTCTACTGCCAGAGCCGGAGTCGGCGAGAGAGAGTATGACAGAAGGGGATGTCGTCTGGGTTAAGAACCTCCGCGGCAAGTGAACCACACGCTACGGAACCTGACGTGTTACTGAGATGATCAGCCCACAATCGGTGCGGGTTGACGGGGTGCCCCGTCACATCGAGGATCTTTCATTGACATCACAAGCGCAGCCTCAGTTCAGAGATGGCAGTGAGACTGTATCCGAGACAAGTGAGCAATCATTCTGGAAAACACCGACTTCGTCGGACAGCGACCTTGAGATTAGCATCCTTGGGTTTAACCAACCTGACGAAAGAACAGGTGGTGACAAAATCCTCGGCCCCTATCCGAAAAAGCTCCCGAAGAAAAAAGCCACCTCGTCCTTGCCCTCTCTGTGATGAGGATATAAGGGGGGGAGAGTGGCGAAAATTGTGGGAATGCAGGCTTACCTCTTAAACGGCCTTGTGCTGACGCAACGTTACGATGCTTAAAAGGAGACAAAATGGCGCCTACGGCCTCATATAAAATTGCATTCTCGCAGAATCTCGTGTGCTGACGCGCACATATGCAAATATGAAAATTTGAAGGACTCTGTATTTTATAAAAACAGGCAACTGGAGCAAATGTGATAGACCTGAAAACGAGTCTACGAAAAGTACCGACGTACGACGTTGCTGCAATGAGTTGAGGTTTTGTTTACTATTTTCCCCTCTGCAACAACAAAAAACACATCAATATACACACACAGATAGACACACACACACACACACACACACATATGTATATATATATATATATATATATATATATATATATATATATAAAGCAAATAGTTAATAAAACACGTTAATAAACACTTTGAAAAAGAGTTAAAACATATTTAATCTGAAAAGGAATAACTTAATAAGTGAATAGTCCTTAGTACTAAAATGCGGGATCGGATTTTGCATAAAAAAGTATGTGATGTAACTGCAACTAAGTCAAGAATCTTACTTGATAAAAACATATGAAGCAGAGGGAATGTAGTGAAGAAAAAGGTGATTTCACGTGAATAGATAGTCTGCTGAAAGGTAAAGTATCAAATGACGGTAAAATCCAAAAATTAAAATCCAAGAAAGTTTATTAAATGTCCATTCGGACAAGTAAAATCCAAGGAAATCGCGTAAGTGGAAGATGGTCCAAAATAATCCAAAAGGAAATCCGTGAAATAATTCACAAACATGTACAGGGAAAAGGGGGAAAACTCAAAAAATATATAAAAGAAAAATAAGGTATGCGTTTAACACGGCTGCCGAAATGAAGTGTAATTAAAAAAATTCAGTGAAAAAGATGAGAAACAGATTAAATGGTGATAGAATTGAATATAAAATAGAACAGCAAATGTCAAAATTACCTAAAAAAGATAACGTAAAAAGGCGCGAAAAATGTAGGCAAAAAATGGTAAATGTCAGCAAGGCTCATTAAAAAGACTAAATGGAAAAAAAAAGAAATGAATTAATTAATTAATAAATAAATACCAAAATAAATAAAACTAATAAAAAATACAATATAAATAAAAGGTAAAACACAAGATAAAAAAATATATAAATAAACATTTTTTAAGGCGAGACGATCCCCGGTATCTGCAAATTCACGATAAAGTAAGTAAGTATGTAAGTAAATGAATATAGTAAAATATAAGTAAATATATATACAGAGAGGATATGAATGTGTATGTAGATTGATATATTTGACCGATAGGAATATTAAAAGACTAAATCGGAAATTGCAGATAAAAAACCCGGACAAGCAAATAAGAAATATTAGAGAAACGTTATATATATCTAAAAGTTTAAAGTAATAGCTATGTAATTTCAAACTTACCATGATTAACGTTGGGTTTATGTTTACAGAAAGAGATCAGTTCGTTTTTAGAATTTATTATATTGTTACTTTGAGGGGAAGTAATTATATTTATAGCTTCGGTTGTGCAGAGGCGACATGACATAGAACATGGAGTATACGACTTAACTTTTTTATGATAGTCCATTTGATTGTGAAGGGGTTATTATTAGAGTTAAGTTTTTTTTTATTAAAAGGCTTAGAGAAGTTGCTTGGTTATTGTTAGAATTATGATTGTTTAAAAAAGAAATGTGGTTTGATATTCTTTTCTTAATTAATGTTATAGTAGCGCCGAAATATGTATGTACTTTATTAAAAGCTTGAGGTCGATATTAATATAAATTTGCTGATTTGTATTAGTTAAAAAGTTTGCATTTTTTCATTGAGTTAAACAAAGTGTGGGACAATGGTAGTACGACGACTGTTTTGAAGGAGAACTATTATTATTATAATTAATATTATTATGATTATTATCATTACTATTATTACTAGCTGTATGATTGTAGATGGAGGGGCTGCTCGAGCCCATATTTCGTCTTCAAGTTATCCTTCTTCCCATCCCCATCTAATATAGTCACTAATCCAATATATTGGTTAGTGACAATATTAGATGGAGGATGGGAAGAAGGATAACTTGAATACGAAATATTAGTGTCTGTTATGGGAGGATTGCGTTGGAGCTCAGTAATTGGGCATATATATATGTATATATATATATATATATATATATATATATATATATATATATATATATATGTAAATATAACATCTTTATGGATGCAAGCATTACTGAGTGGGCAGAGATGGTTGTTATTATAATTACAGTTTGTTTTGGGCTTTATTAGGAAAGGGTTTTTGGGTATGATTTAATTGTTTTGTTATTAGATGTTAAGATTCTTTGTGCTAAGTTAGGCATTGTTAAATAAGCAATTCTGATTGAGTTTTTATTGAAAATAGAACTATATATGTGTGGGTATTGGAAAGAGTTTTGCACAATGTTGAAGAATTCCTTAGGTATATTAGTGTTTACATTTACGCTAAATGAAGGATTAACCCAAATATTTTGCTTTCTCCTGATCGGAGTGGGCGGGTAGATGTTTTACAGTTAGTATTTTGATTTGGATTATATATGCAGACTGGTTCATTGTTATTGATAGCGGCAAATATTGTTATTTGAACTGGTTTCTTGCGTGTCATATTGTGTGTGATTACAGATTTAAGACGGCCAGCAGGAGTAGCATAATCGTTGTGTTTAATGTTTTCTTTGTGTCCTTAGTTCCTTTAGGCAACGTTGAAGAAGGAACATTTTTATTATTTTTTTTTATCAGCAGGTAGAGCAGAAATTCTTCAAGAGACGGATGGTACTATAGATTTTATACTTGAGTTGGGTTGGTTAGAAGATTTATAGACGTATAAAAGCGTAAGGTTGGGGTTATGATGGGGGCTATGAGTTTCGGTGTTAAGATTAAGTATAACATCTAAAAATGTTGAAGTCTTTTTGTTTGGTTCGATAATTATAGAAAGGCCAAAATTATTAAAAAGTCCTGTAATTTTTTAATTGTTTTGTTGTACTCTCTTGGCCTGGCTGTTGTCGTAAAAAGGGTATAATCTCTATAAAGACCCCCTTGGCTATGTTTAAAGTGGTATTTAAGTTCTTCTAGTAAGAAGAGTCCCACTAAATCAGTAACTCAAGATGGCAAAATTATCAGGGGTGTTCTTTCTAGTCCAAAACTTATTATTAAATTGTATAAAGGACTTTTTCGCTAAATTAGTAAAGTCAGAATTTCTTTTAGCAAAGATTAGAACTTTATCAAAAAGGATCGGATTATTGAAAATAATTTTGAATGTCAAAGGTTATGAAGTTAAGGAGGTGTTTATGTTTAAGGGAGACTAACCAATTAATTACGGAATCTGAATTAAGCCAAAGAGGGAAACTTACTTGTTCTTTAATAGAAGAGATGATTCTATTTAAGATAGTTTTGCTTATAGCACCTAAGTAAGAGTTAGATAGACGGATCAATCTGATGGAGGGGTTGTCATAGAAATTAGGTTTATGATGAATCTAGGGGTACCCGGAGAAATTATTTCAGTGAAGTTTTGAATATTCATAGAAGTCAGTAAATGGTTAGCTTCATGATTAATGCAATCTAAAGTATAAGGAGATACTGTTTTATAAGATATATTAAGTTCTTTTAAGAACATCTTTTATATGTAGGATAGTCAAGTTTATAATAAATTTTGTCTTATCAGCAAGAACGAATATATGATAATTCGTTTTAACTTTTTAGACAAAATTATTTATTTTTAGAGTAACAGGATTATAATGGTGTTTTTGTTTCTGAAATTTAATATTTATGACTAAATTTAGCATGGAATTCTCAAACTCATCAAGGTAAGGGTTGTATTTGGGGTGGGCAGTTCTTTCGATTTTCTTTTGTTTTCTATGAGATTTGATAGGGAGCACATTTGTTAAGATTTCTGAGTAAGGTTGGTTTTCAGAGGAAATAGGCGCTTTAAGTTTATTGTCAATGCTTAAGTCATGATGATAAGGCTTCTACCTTGTATTTTTAGGAAAGTGTTCAAAACGGTAACAAATTTGTGGATGTATTCTTATTGGGTAGGAATAGGGATATTTTTGGCAGACAGAAGAATTTGTTCCTTTTCAAACATATATTGAGAGCATAAAAAGCTCAACCAAGTGGGAGCTTATAATAAAATAAAAATTACAATTAAATTTACCAAAATGATGCAAGATGGTAAAAATAAAGTATATTATAAATATTAAAGAATTATTATTTATAAACTAATCACAAGCAGATAATAAATCTCGATCAAACCAAATAGGGGATAGAGCTAATAATAAGAGCAAAGAGTTAATAAAACATGTTAATAACCCCTTTGAAAAAGAGTTAAAGCCATATCTAATCTGAAAAGGAGACACTTAATAAGTGGATAGCCCTAATTCCGCGGAGTTTCGAAGAAATACTTTCCTTCTCATAAGAGGGTAGGAATTAGAAAAAAAATATTTGATGAAACTGCAACTAAGTCAAAGAGCTTACTTGATAACAAAATATGAAGCAGGAGGGAATATGGTGAAGAAAAAGGTGATTTCACGAGGGTGGATAGCCTGCTAAAAGTTAAAGTATCCACTGACGGTAAAATCTAAAAATTTAAATCTGTTACATGAAAAATGCTTGTCCCATTTTTCATGTCAGTAAAATAAACAGAATTTGTAAATGAAAATAAAATGAGAGAAAACCGAAATCGAACCCTTGAGATAAGTTTTAAAGAACAATAGGTTTTAAATGGAATGTCCAGTAAATTGTTTATTCTGATAATATAAATAATAAATAAACTATTCATTGTAAGATAGAACGTGGATAATAAAATATGGGTTTAATGAATTAGATATGTAGGTTGAATTCCTTTGTGAAAACAACAAGGGAAAAATGGGGAATCAGAATGTTCGGAAACGTGCAGGTCGCGCATGGTAATGGCACGTGAATTGTTGTCACGTTTGCCGGACATGCATGGATTTCTCAATATAGGAAGTGAGAGTTAGTAAGTTAGTGAGAAGTCAGAAGAAGGGAGGCAGAGAGTCAGAGTCAGACGAGAGTCTGACCAGGGAAGAGAAGGTTCATTTCGAACCTTGGACTCTGGAAGCGAGAGGGTTTTAAACAGAAAAAAGATGTAAAGCAAGAAACTTTGAATTCTTGAATGCAAAGCCATTGACCGTTCAATTCGAAGCAATAAATGATCATCACGTTTTTTTATAACTGCCGTCTCCTGTGTCCATCATTACAAGGAGAACATTTATTGTCAATTTATGTGTAAAAACCATTTGAAATTCATCAACTAAAAATATGTATGTGTTAGAAAGTATATGTGTCTATTTATGTTATATAAACACTCCCGTTCAAACAGAACTGTCAAAAGCATAAATGTAAACATCACAATCTATCGGTATAAATGCGAATCTATCAGTCTATCCATCTAGATATCAAATCTCCTATCAAAGTGTAATTATATGTACTCTCTCTCAATTATAAACTCTTTCTTTTATATATACCTGTTAATGTCTCCATACCTCACAACATGAATACTTACACATAACTTCAAAGATCTCTTACTTCAATGAACACTCTTAAGACTCTTATCCTTCTTAACATGAATACAACAGAATTTACATTCATCATTGTAATAATAAAACTACGTAACAAATCTAAGAATGTTTATTAAATTTCCATTCGCACAAGTAAAATCTAAGGAAATCGCGTAAGTGAAATATGGTCCAAATTAATCCAAAAGGCCGAAATCCGTGGAATAATTCACAAATATGTGCAAGGAAAAGAGGAAATAAATCAAATAAAAGATAAGAAAAAAAATAAGGTATGCGTTTAACACAGCTGCCGAGACAAAGTGTAATTAAGAAAAATCAGTGAAGAAGACGCGAAAATAGATTAAATGGTGTCAGAATTACATATGAAATAGAAAAGCAAATGTAAAAATTACCCAGACAAGATAACATTAAAAGGCGCGAAAAATATAGGTAAAATAAAGAGGTGAACTGAAATGGGCATGTTATTACTTAGGAAAATGTCAGCAAGAATTATTAAAATACACTAAATAGAAAAAAATTAATTAATGAATAATTAGATAAAATAAATAATAGATAAAAATATAATATAATGAATAAACATTAAAGTATATATATATATATATATATATATATATATATATATATATATATATATATATATATATATATATATATACCAATTTTTAACAACCGTAAAACACAACATCATACGCAAGTTTTAGTGGATCTTTATATAGTTAAAGATTTAAATTATTGGGCATGTGTTCAAACAGTCCTTAATCTCGCTAGCTCAATCCAACCCCAACAAGAATATATGTATATATATATATATATATAATAAAATCGGCATAGCTATACATTAATTCAAATGTTAGGATATCTTTTTTCGTTCATTAAATGGTTAGGTGAAACTACAGATTAGTTTTAAAACACCCACCAACCGGTAACAAGTGCATGTGTGCCAATAAAATGATCTTTAATATCGTATTCAGCTAAATCCATAACAAGCTACAATTAAATGAATGATGTATTTTATTGTCCCTTCACCTTAATCGCACGTTTAAAATTTTAGCACTCTGAAAATTGGGAGACACTAGGGTCAGGAGAACTCAAAATAGTAATTCAGACAGCAAAATGAGAAAATTATAAAATAATAATAGTTAAACAAATGAAAAAAAAATAAATAATTGGCGTTTCATTTTGCGTTTCAGTTTTTAAGTTTGATAAGTTTAAATTATTTTTTGATGTGATTGGGCAAGGGTAAGTCTGTTGTAACAATTACCGGAAAAACCCCATCAAACTCAACGTTACAAATCATAAAAATAATATTTTAAAATAAATTCGTTTTTAAAAACTCCTGGGTTTTACGCTTTAATCGATGAGGTTAACGTGATAAACCATTATAAAAAAACAGGTGTCCTGTGTGTATTTCAGAGAGGGGGTGCACTTCCCTAACCCTCAGCATTTTTCCACTAAGCCAAAGTAACGCGTGGCTGGATAAGCTAGTACTGTATATTTAAAGGATTTTATGGAAATAATTAAAACCTGTTTTGATTCACAAGGAACTTAAATACTTTATGAACTCTGATTAAATTATCTGCATACCTGAGATGTAGATAAATGATGTATGTAAACCACAGAATAATAGTTTAAAATGAATGCCAAACAGATTCTACTATTACCAGTTCACTGAAGTAAAATTTTGTTTATTTTACTGTTGTCTAGAACATTTATTTAAATATAAATACAAGTAAGTCATAATGGTAATATTTGCAATTATTTTATAAACAAATCTAAATATTTTTATATGTACAATATATATATATTTTTACGAAATAATTATTTTTCTATGATATATTATATTATTTACGCGTAAAATAAAATTGAAAATATTAATAAAATAAACAAATCTTCGGCGGACATAAGTTTGGTCATTTAAAGAAATTTATGAAATGTAACGAAAACCTGGATCATAAAATGAATTACTATAAATTTACATCGCATATACGAATATGCAGTAAAAATACAATATATGTAATACACATTAACATGCTGAGTTACCCTGTTCTAACTTAATTTATATATAATTACTGAAAAAAGTCTATGTTTAATGAAATATGCATAATAAAACTGGTTTGGATCAAAGAGAGCTATTTTATCAGATTTCGGAGACCTCTCGCTTTGTTTCGTTTAGAAACTCAGGGAGTAAGTAAGGATATGTGCTATTGCCTTGCGAGAAACTTATGAACTACGAATATGTTAAAGATATCATTTGTGTACAGCATTAATTTTAAAGGGTCCAGGACAAGAAAAAAAAGGAATGATTTGGAGGAGTTAATTAGCAATAGATAAATGTCACGGGTCTTTATAAACAGAAATATAAGGCAAAAAAATACGCATATATAATACATTTATTATGATGCTCTCCGGAGATTTTGGTGTGGAAATATTGCAATAGTGTATTTGTTTTCACAGCTTCCATATTATTATTCCGTATACACCATTTCTCTGGAGATAGTAACAATTGTTTATTTTCTGACAAGCTGTCACTTCCAGTTTTTCTAGCTTGGCATTTTCTATCCATATCTACCAAGAGAGTCAGTTCCGTGTATTGATGTAGATATCGCCCACCATTCTATATCATCTCGTGTTTTCTAAGCTTAGATTTTGTCCCTGCTCGAATAATACATATTGTTTTAATTTCTCATAGGTTTTTTGTTATAAAAACAATGATGGTTTATGAAGTAATCTCGTATTGCTCTATCAGGTCCGTCGTGAAAAGTAAACATTGAGAAATCTGAAGCATTAAATTTCGACGTAATAGAACTAAGATAATGTTTATTTGGGCACCTGTTTATATAAACATGGACTCAAGTGTCAATCGTACACCACAAACATGCCTTATTTCCAAAGGGTTATATTCAATAGAGAAAGTTAATGAATTTGTTAATGTTAAACGCTAGCTTGACGCGTTAACCGGCGTTGCCCACAGGTAGCTTGTCCACTCCCGCTTTAAAAAATAAGATACTGTTGTTGTTCTTTTTTTTAGATTTAGCCAAATCACCAACCCGTATGTGGTAAAAAAAGCTTTCGGAATGGGCACCTAATTTTGTGAGCGGGTTTGTAGTTGTCAGTAAATTTGCCCGAATGTAAATTTGATAATAGCTTTCAGGATTCTCACGCGCAAATATTATGAACGAACAAAACATTTAGTGTTGCAGTGTTGGTCGACCTGTGTGTACAAATATGGATGGCAGGCAATTCTTCATGGTGTGCCATTTATGTTGGCAACGCTTAAGTTTAGGTGGCAAAATACTCTCAAACCCTCTATCACTTAAAACGAACTAAATTTCTGTAGTAACTTCTACGTTACCATGTAAACATGCAAATGTTATTAAAAACCACTATAAACGGAATGTTTTCGTTAAATAATAAGCACTTATTATGTATTATTTATCTTAAACAATATATACAGAATTGTGTTTATATTATAAACAACATAAATAGAACAGTTTATAGTTTGAAACAATGTAAGGTTTTTAAATTTTAAATTTAGAAAAAAGAAACAGAAATTATATTTATTTTAAAAAATTATTGTCCACAGCAAGTTAAATAGTTTTGTGATCTATTTACGGTTCAAATTACTTTAAAGTATTTAAAGTATACAGAAGTATATTTTCCAATAAATATACAGAAAAGGAATTTACAATCTCCTAAAAAAATTGAAAATACTATCGAGCACAAAAAATACCCGCCGTACCCAAAATTGAACGTGTAATGCTAAGAGGAAAACGAAATAAAGGGAAAAAAGAAATAGTTTAGTCGCCTTGGCCACGGTGAAGTTCCAGCGTTACTTGCCTTCGAAATAATTCTTGGAAAACCGGTGTAATTTCTCTTATGCATAGAAAAGCCGGTATAACCCCCCCACCTTTGAAAATATCCCGTTTGGGGATTTATAATGGTTCTGTTTTGGGTACAACCTAGTCAATTAAGCTGATTTCCGTTTCGTTTTGACTTCCTATTCTCAGTAGCTGTTTCTGGTATAGACTCCTGAAAAGTATCAAACACTGTGTCCATGATGTCCTCCTCGGGTGATCTCGTTACCTCACTGTCTGCGTATCTTTTCCGCATCTGATTACTGTGACGGCTGTTTCACGAAACCTGTTCCCTTAATCATATAGACCATATTACCTATGTTCAACAATGCCGGACTCTCAGAAAGTCCTATTGTAGGCTGTCTACAACAATGAGATAATAAAACCCCACTAGCGGTCCCGTAAAGTCTAAGTGAATTCTCGACCAAATGGGTCGGACGAGCTTTCATAGCTAATGCGTATCTTCTACACTCCCTGACTTTTTCTTCTATATTCTTATCCATGTTTGGCAAAAAAAAACACAAAAAAAACAGACAGGCACATAAGGCTTTGCATTCTGGGAATACCTTGATATACTACATGGAATTCCTTGAGCATTCTTTTCGGTAGCATTGCCGGAATTACCACTCTGTCGCTATATAAAAGAACGTTATCGTAAATTGAATAAATCCCCTTATCCAGTTGGTGATTGTTGATTTTTTCTTTCGTGCTGATAACAAATTCGCCAACCTCATCCTTACTCTTAATCTCATCAAGCTTTACTTGAAGTTCTCTTATTGTGTCACATAAAGTATTTTCACTCCAACTTCCGCTTGAAAAGCTGCTAGTACCATATCATGGAATGATTCTCTCTGCTTTAGTATTTACCTTGATAACCCATATGCATGGCCAAATTTTTTAGATGGCACATACTCGATTTGAAAATTGTAGTACAGTAGCATGTTACCTCATCTTTGGGGTCTATTCGCCGTATATTGTTGCAGTCGCTTTCTCGATCAAGAAAACGTTAATAATGGTGTGTCACCTGTTTTTAACACAAATTGTTTAACGTGCAGGAAACGATGAAATTTCTTTATCGCAAATATAATGGCTAGAGCTTCTTTCTCAATGTGCAAGTATTTTTTCAGCTGGCAAAAGTGTCCAGTATCCACTGGGTATGGGTTTTACTTTTCCATCACCCATTTAGTGTAATACGCATGTTCCTATGCCATAGGCGCTGGCATCGCTTGCAACCATAATATCACGCTTGGGATTATAGTGTGCCAGAAACAAGTCAAGCGTTGATATATCTTTAATTTCCTGAAATGCCTCTTCGCATTCTTGCGTCCAGACCAATGTTTTTTTTCCTTCCTTAACAGTTTATTTAAAGGTGATCTTAGTTTATGCATATTTGGCACGAATACATTTAAATAATTCGCCAACCCTAAGAAACTTTGTAGAGACGCAATATGTTTTGGATTAGGCATACCTCTTATTGACCTCCATCTATATGGATCCGGTGTTCTTCCATGGTCATGGATGATTTGCCCCAAGTATTTTTATTTTCCTGCTGAAAAACGTACATTTTTCCTTTTTTACCTTAAATCCATAATCCTGGATCCTTCGAATACTTGGTCCGCATGATCCTTGTGTTGTTCCTTGCTAGCGCTGTTCACTAACACATCGTCCAGGTACCCTACTGCGAAATCCAACACACTTAACATAGTGTCCATAATTTGCTGAAAATTCGAAGGGGCGACTTTGACCCCGAAAGGAAGTCTGTTAAATTTGTACAATCCCTTATGAGTATTGATACATAGCAGCTATGATCACTCCTCATCGATTGGAACTTTCAAATACGCGGCACTGTGGTCGATGTTAGAAAATATTTCCCTCCACTCAGTTTCGATAATATTTCTTCAGAGCTCGGAAGCGGATAATCGTGCTCTAGTAAGGCCCTGTTTAAGCCGGTCGTGAAGTCGGCACACACCCGAATATGTTTGCTCTTCTTTTTAATGTAAACTGTTTATACAACACATTCACTATGATCATGTTTTCGAGTCTTTCTGATTCACCGTCTATTTGTTCTATTGCCGCGTATGGAACGTTTCGCTTCTTTCTGAACTCTAGCTGTTCTTGCTTTGACTTCACATGTTGCTACTGCGTTTGTACACCTTCCAAAACCGCCTGAAAATAGTCTCGAAATTTCTTTTTTAACATCCTCTTAAATTTTTTCCCCTCCACACCGAATCCTCAACCCTTTTGGCAAAAAGAGTTAAACGGCAGATCCCATAGTCTAAACTTTTCGAACAGATATGTTCCAAAGAGTTTATTTTATTTCTGCATGACAAAAAGTTGCGCTTCTTCGGTTTTATAAATAGTCGTCAATAATTCTCCTTCGAAAATGATTTTTCACTACTGACGCTTCTCGCAGATTTATGTGATATAATAATAGCGGGTCTCTCATGCTTCTTTCATGTATGCACATTACTAATGGAAATTATCATACCCACTATCAAGCTGTAGTCTTACTTTCTATTTATACATTTTAACATGTACATATTTCCGAATATTTCGGTCTTCAAGTTTAATTTTTATAAGTTTAATGGGTATCTTCTTTCTACCAGATTTTTTCTACAAGTTGATGCCTTATGCCATTTCTGGTAGCATATGTCACATTGTTTTAATTTATAGGGACACTCATTGTACGAATGTTTATCTCCACACTTCTAATACAGTCGAGGTTTATCTGTTCCATGTTATTTCTCTCTGGTTATTTTCTTAAGTATATTTTTCATCTGATGGATCTTCTTAATGTGGGATACTCCGCTTTCCTCTATGCCATGATTGTTCTGTTCCAACGCAGCAAACCGTTCAGTCTTCCGCTTAACTTTTTTAATTCATCTGATGCTAGTTCCTCCAGTTTTAATTCGTCGCAATGCGTGTTTACTATACTTGCATAAGTAGTTTAGTCGTTTCCTCTGTTCTAGTGACTTCCATACACTTATATCTCCTGTGAAAATAAGATGTCTTTGTAGAAAACATTTATGTTAGTAACGTAACTGTCTCTTAGAAGTTCAACTCACTGTTTTTTTTTGGGGGGGAGAATAAAATTCACGAACTTTGTATGTTCGGCTGTTCCCAATTTTCTTAGCAAAAATATATTTTTTAAGCGTCTGTACATGTACGCAATCCGATACCAAAAATATTTTCATATATCATTTAGAAATGGGAAAAAGTGACATCTTCTGGGATATAATTGAAGTTTTCAATGGTGTTCCACACAGCTATCTGTGAGTATGCGTTATGGTTTTCGTTTGCTTTCGTTAACTGTGTTGCTTCCAGAATTGCCCTTTGTTCTTCCTGTGTTTTCATCAAGATTTTTTCGAAATGTTTGTGTTTTTGCAACAGGAGTTTCTTAAATTTCTCTTCGCTTTGAAGTTGCCTTTGTTGCAAAGCTAGGTTTTGTTCTATTTGCAATTTGAATAATTGCAAAAGAGACTCTAACGTAACGAATTCAATTTACGATACACAATTTACACTTGAAATAAAAATAAATAGTTGGTCCAATATTATTTCCTGAGCAAAAAATCTATCTAGCTTTTCTTACCGCAATTCTTTTGTTTGAAGCATCACAGTTAAGAAAAGAGTATTTTGGAAATGTAATTTGTTGTACGCGATATTTCTACAAGAAACAAAGTCCGCCGAAACAGCATTTGTCAAACATTCATTTTTTGTTTTTTTTTGTTTTTACTTGTACGTTGTTTTACGTGACAAACAATAAAATTCTTCGCTTTTTAGCGAGTGGAAAATCATTTATTTTATTTTTAACCTCTGTGTTTTGCACAATATGACTTGCTTATTAAATAGGTCTTTTATAAGCACTAATGCTTACGAATATAGATTCTTTCTTTCTTTCACAGTCCATTTCTCCTTCTCTTGTCAACTTTGATGGCCGCTTTAGTAATAAATAGGCAGCGTGTTTGTTCCGATATCAGAAATAACGACTCAATTGTGTGGTAGTTAATCTGAACAAGTCATTCGAAGAAAAAAAAAAGACCGTGAAAATACTGGTTTCTTGTGCAAAACAACCGTGAACCGTTTTTTTTTCTTTTTTTTCGTTACAGTTTGTTTGATTATTTTAATAATTGACCATATATTATTCGCGCTCTTTCACCGTAGGTTGTTGACAGCAAGTCTTTAGTTTTTTTTTTTTTCATAACATCGTCACATTACTATTGTAGTAATTAATTTGCTGTTAATCCTTGCGCATCCAAATATCTCTTTGAAATGACGAAGGTGTTTTGCCGTAAAAATCTCGCGAATCCTTGTAGTTCAATAACTTTTGGTGATTGTTTGCACTTATATCATTTCGATTCCGTCGTCACCAATCTGTTGTATTGAAACACAATAGTATAAGAGGAAAATCAAGTCGAGGTTGGTTTAACAAAGGAAGTGTATTAACACCACAAGTACAAAGGTTAGAAAAATTAGTATGACTGACCAGCGCTCAGCTAGGCAGTGAATTACTGTCACTCCTTGTGCTAAAATAACAGCATAATATTTGAAAGCCATTCTTAACATTGGGGAGGTTGTTTGGTAACTATTCTGTGTTTCCACATGACAATTAATAATAAAAAAAAATCTCGTGAAGCTTAGATTAAACCTAAGTAAACTATTTAGAAATAGCGAGGTAGCAAATTTCAACGGGCAGCATCGTTTAGAAACTACTGACACGGCAGTATCGTCCCCACCCCTCAAATAAAAAACTGTCATGAAAAATATACGTGGGTAATGTGCTCTTTTGACACCGTTCTGAAATAATAACCTTATTATTTGGAATATGTTCTTAACATTAAAAGAGAAGGGTGTTTGTTTAATAAAAAAGAGATCGTGATGCATAAATTTAACCTGACTAAACTATATAAAAATATCAAGATGGCAAACGTGCATAATCAACAAAAACATGTTCATCTTTGCTCATTTTTGTTTTTTTGCTTCTGCAATTTACTAGTAAGGTTGGCGGTTACATTTCTTTAAACGCGTACATGTTAACATTTTTTTTTGGGGGGGGTGTAATCAACACACAACGTTCACCTACACATTTTTCGTTACAATTTCAACTTTTGCATTTTGCTATTTACTAGCACAGTTGACTTAACATTTTTTACACGCGCACAGGTTAATATTTTTGATTCATAATGGGGTAGAGTATTTATTTGCTGCCCAACTCAGCAAAATGTGGAATAAGGCGGAAAGTGGGGATCCATTATCTCCCCTAAAGTAGGGGCACTCCTGCAATTGTATACATTGCCTAAATAACCCGTCGGTATTCCCCGGTACGGGCGCCTCAGTCAGTAAGTGATGAACTTACTCCACCGGAATGCCCATTAGCAAGGCCTGGGACGGTTGACCAATTAGGTATTACCCAGGTGGCGTACCTCAGTCCGAAAGGTGATGGGCCGGTTCCCGGACCCTCACCTGTCGGGCTGAGTGTCAAGTGACGAATCCTTGACGAGTACGTCTATTCTGTCTCCCTGGAGCCAAGGCCGCTAGGAGACACATGCCAACATCCAAGATGAATGATGGTATATGATCCCACACAGTCGGGCGATTCTATTTATAAAGGATGCTGCTAGGAACTGACGAATCGAATTAATTCACGTTCTGCTACCTACCAACCAACCAACCAACCAGAAACCAGAATTGCTCCATAAATATTCAACCTTTCCTGCAGCAATTTCGCATGTTTTTTTCCGTCTCGACACGGTGAGAATATTTTGCTCTGTGGAACTATCTACTGTAAACAAATTACCTCTCAGGACTTGTGTGTAACAACGAACCAATCGGAAACTGCTCTGTCTACTGCAAACCAGTCACCTCTAAAGACTTGTTTAGAACAGCGAACCATCGGAAACTGTTCTGAAACTAAGCATAGCTTACATTTCTAGAAGTTATGCGCCCAGCGTGCGTCTTCATTTCGATGGATCTGAATCAAAATTCGAATTGTAGCTAGTTAAATTTCTAGGATATTTATGAATCCAAACCCTAAACAAAGTACTTCAAACACAATCTGAACACAAAAACGACCCCGACTTCATTGAAAAAAATGCAACTGTCTTTGCGGAATTAATACAGTGTTTAGATGACCGAAGTCTATCACTGGTAATGAGAGAAGTCCTGGGCGATGGCTGCAACGAGAGAGCATTATTTATCGAAAGGAAACCCCAAAATTATTTATTTATATACTGAACTGACCTCTCTAAAACGAATGGAAGCTGACACTATGACTGATTATATAATAAGAGCCAAAACGACTGCAAATTCTTTATAAATGTCTGGTGAATTCATAAGTGACACTATGTTAATTTCTGGAAACTGAAAAAATGATCACAGAACAAAACGAATCCACAAATATCATGAAATTTGAAAATACACACATAAAAACACCAAATTAAATTATACCCATGCCAGGAATAAAAACCGCAACTTTGCCAGAAACAATTTTTTGCCTAAGAAAAGTACAAAAATTATTTGCTATAATTGTGGGTAATTTAATTACAAGAGTTTCCAATGTGGACACACGACTAAAAATTGCAACCCCATTAAAATTGTAGAGAGCTCTGTTAGCGAACAGACATTTTTATTTTCGTGTACATTTCATGCTTCAACAAACAATGATACTTTTCTTGTCGATTATAGGGCCACGACACATGTGATTACAAAGGAATCTGATTTTATCAATTTTTATCCCAACTTTAAGCCACAAAATCATTTTGTAGAACTAGCTGACGGGAGTCGAGTAAATTATATCGTTTTAAAAAGAGGCGATGCTAAAATCTCGCTAAAGAACAATAAAGGTGAACTATGTTTCTGTAATCTAGAAAACGCTCTTCTAATCCCAACATTTAAACAAAATATATTTTTTTACAAGCTGCCACTAAGCAAGGTGCAAATATAAACTTTAGCCCCAATAAATCAAAACTGGTATACCCGAATGGAACTGTTCTCGACATTAAAGAAAATGGAAGACTATATTATTTAAATCGCGTAGTCCCATCGAACACCGCCTACCATGATCTACAGACATGGCATAAAATTCTTGGGAATTGCAATATTCCTGATATCAAAAAGTTGCCGACTGTAGTTGATGGAATACAAACACAAACATCAAACACCTTCAACTGCGACGTCTGTACGCAAGGGTAAATTACAAACTATCAAATCAAGATACCATACAAGAAGGCCAAAAAAATCCTATAAATGGTGCATTGTGACTTGAACTGTCCCGTGGAACTGATGGTCAGAGAACATTATAGATATGTGTTGAATTTCGTAGATGACCATTCAGGTGTAATAATAGTTTACTTTTTACAGAACAAATCTGATACCCTGCTAACAACTAAAAATATTAGCCGAGATGGCGTCCTACGGTGAAGTAAAGTGCATTCGCTCTGACAACGGTACGGAATCCACCAATAAATACTTTGAACTTTTGCTAATTAACCATCATATCAAGCATGAAACATCAGCTCCTAGATCGCCACACCTAAATGGGACTGTTGAAAGAGTGTGGCGGACACTTTTTGAAATGGCAAGATGCCTACTCATTGAATCAAAACTCCCCCAAAAGCGGTGGACGTACGCACTTATGGCGGTAGCCTATATACGCAACATGTGTTTTAACAAAACACTATCACAATTGCCATATGAATCTTTATGTGGTAAAAAAACAACTTTAAACAGAATGCATATATTTGGTTCAACTTGCTTCGCATATATAGATAAAAAGAGTAAATTTGATATTAAAGCGGACAGACGTATATTTCTTGGATACGATAAAAACAGTCCATCCAATTTAGTATTTTTTCCAGAGAAAAATAAAAAGAATCCGATGTGTAAAATTTACAGACACGTTTAATTTTACAGACGAAACTCGTCATATGAAGAAGATGAAATTATATTTCTTCAAATAATTAGAACAAACGAAGACAATAAAAAAGACGGAGGCAAGAGTATCAATGATGATGATGATGATGATGATGATGATAAAGTCGAAAGATATCCTAAAAGTAATAGAAGGCGACCCGATTTTTTGTCGTCGACAATATAAAAGATTATCAAATCGGCCATTGCTATTCAATGGAAAATGCGCCAAAAATCTTTAAGGAAGCAATTTATTCAGAACATTGTAATGAATGGAAAATTGCCATGAAAAAAGAAATAGATGCCTTAACCGAAAATGATACCTATAAAATAGTTCCTCTCCCAAAAGAGAAACATGTTATTATTACATGATGGGTCTTTACAAAAAAGACTAGATCATCAGGCGTAGAACAGTACAAAGCTAGATTTGTTGCTAAAGGGTACTCTCAGATTTACGGTATAGAATATTTTTCTACGTTTTCACCGACCACAAACCTAACGGCAATCAGAATTTTACTGCAAATATCATCGCAATATCAGCTAAACATCCATCAAATTGACGTAAAAATGCTTATTTGAATGCCCCAATAGAATGTTACTGCAGAGGAATTTATAATTAAAAATAAAATAGCGTGTGGCGACTTAACATGTCATTATATGGTCTAAAGCAGAGGTCCTAGTGTTGGAACACAGTATTTCATGATTATATTATTAAACAACAATTTAGACAATGCGCTGTGGACCCCCGTTTATATACCCAACACAAGACGATAAACTACTGATTTTGAATTTGTGGATCGATGACATTTTAATCGCATCGAATTGTTACATAATGTTAACCGATGTTAAGAACAAATTAAGTAAAAGGTTCAAAATGATCTATCTTGACAAAATATCCTGGTTTTTAGGGATACAATTTACTCAAAGCAAAGGACTTGCTATGATGAATCAATCGAGATACATCGAAAAATACTATTAAAATTTGGAATAGGAGAGTGCAAGAAACGCTCTACACCGGTCGAAAATGGTATTACTAAAATATACACACAGAATCTAAAATATTAAATGATAAACAATACCGTGAAATCATAGGTAGTCTTGTATATTTAATGACTGCGACCAGACCCGACATATGCTATACAGTAGCAAAACTGTCACAAAAAATATCACGACCTACAATGAAGGATTTAAACAAAGCCAAACAAGTCCTGCCTTATTTAAAAGGAACTAATGAACAGAAGTTAGTATTAAGAAAATAAAAAAACTCCCCTAAATTGAAAAAGAATTTTCGGATTCAGATTGGAGAAACGATGAAGATCGATAGAGTATATCTGGATATTGTTTAAGACTCTCAGAAAATGGGCTTATGATTTCATGGAAATCAACAAGTTACGGATTATATCTATCTCTCTACGAGTGAAGCAGAATTTATTGCGATCACACACACGACCCAGGGAGCACTAACCTTAAAAAATATCCTAAATACTATTGTAGAGCCAGGATTAACTAAAAGCCCTGTAGTAATTGAGTGTGATAATCAAGCCAGTATTGTCTTAGCACAGAACACGATAATCAACCAAATATCTAAGCATATAGATATAAAATACCATTTCATAAAAACCGAGGTGAAAAAGGAATGCATTATTTTGAATTACATATCATCATAACAAACTATCGCTGATGTATTTACAAAACCCGCAACAAGAATAATGCTAAAGCGTTTTTTTCTCAAAACTTATTGAGGGATTCGACTGAATAATTTTCTTCTTCTTTTTTTTCACGGCCTTGTATGTATATAAATTTCTATATAGAAAAAATAGTCATGGACAAGACGTTAAACTGTATCCATTTTATTTGTATTAATACTTTAACCTACTAATTCGTAAATAATACTTTTGCTGAAATAAAACAAAAAAAATGTTTTCTTTAAAAGTCACTTTTTTAAAAACCTCTTTGTAATTTTCCTTTTCGACAAAATACTTTTTGCATGCTTAATTTTAGGCGCGCATGAATTACAATTTACTTATATTTATTTGTTTTTGTTACGCACATTAGTTTTCTTTCTTATTTTTCAAAAATGTCCTATTTTTGCATTGTTTTAATTAACACAAAAAACAAAACAAAAATAAAAAAACAAACAAAACAAAACAAAAACTCTTTAAACAGGTACATATTGCATGTGTGTTTATTTCCATCTTATTTCATTCATGCGTATGCGTTTTTTCTTTTCTTTTTTTTTACAAAACTACATAATCAAATTTAAAAAAATGAATTCTTTTTCACATACCCGCCTCTTTTAAGGTTAAAATACCTTCCATTTGTTTTATTTCTCTTCTCTGTACACATATATATCTGTTTTTACATTTGAACACAATAAAATGACGTTTTAAGATGTTAATGATTTCTTTTTTTTATGTATAATTTAATATAAATATATATATATATATATATATATATATATATATATATAGCCAGTAGAGTTTAGTTTCCTAAAAGTACATCCAATAAAAAAACATGTGTCTACCAAAATAGAGCTCAATTAGTGAACAGAGCAGGTATATTAATTTTATTTATACAAACATTAATGGCTACATATGTGCATACATGTTTCTGTAATCACCCACGTTGGGAGATTACGTCTTCAGGCCAAGAATTACAGTCGAAAGTGATATTTCCACCAAATACATTTTCCTATTTCGTTTATCAAGTTAGAATGCAACCTGGGTGGGAGTCATAAAAAAACGGTAAGAGGACGAGTGAGGTGTTTGAAGATAATAAACATCTTTTTCATTTCCCTTACGCCTATCCAACCTAGCTTTTGGTTTTTATGGCATAAGGTAATTGAGTGTGTTGTATGTGTGTTGCATGTATGTGTGGGTGGATGCAGATTAAAATGGCACCGGTCAGTACTTAGTTGACCATAGCTAAGGTTCTTAACTTACAAACTCCAAGACAAGAAAACTAAGTTCTCATGTACCTTATGCCATAAAAACTAAAAGTTAGGTTGGATAGGCGTAAGGGAAATGAAAAAGATGTTTATTATCTTCAAACACCTCACTCGTTCTCTTACCGTTTTTTTATGACTCCCACCCAGGTTGCATTCTAACTTGATAAACGAAATAGGAAAATGTATTTGGTTGAAATATCACTTTCGACGGTAATTCTTGGCCTGAAGACGTAATCCCCCAACGTGGGTGATTACAGAAACATGTATGCACATATGTAGTCATTAATGTTTGTATAAATAAAATTAATATATATATATATATATATATATATATATATATATATATATATATATATATATTTGAGCAGAAAAAATAGGGGGGTTGCAATATCTTGGATTCATAATGGGGTATGCTCCCACACAGTCTGGCGATTCTATTTATGAACGATGCTGCTAGGAACTGACGAATCGAATTAATTCACGTTCTGCTACCAACCAATCAGAAACCAGAATTGCTCCATAAATATTACACCTTTTCTGTAGCAATTTCGCATATTTTTCCATCTCGACACAGTAAGAATATTTTGCTCTGTGGAACTGTCAACTGCAAACCGTCACTTCTCAAGGCTTGTTTAGAACAACGAACTATCGGAAACTCTTATGAAACTAAGCATGGCATACACTTCTAGAGTGGGGAAGGTGGTAAATTTTACATTACCTCCACCACAACAGTTTTCGCTACAATTACGACTTTTGTAGGTTTTCTTATATCCTGATTATGAAAATCTCATTCTAATTTTGCAAAGATAGGTGTTACTAGATATTTAAACGCATGGATTCTACGCCGTAATTAAATGCCTGCCAGAGTTGTACCATAGCGCACCATGAAAAATCCACTTCTCTCCTGTCGACACTCTCACCAACCATATAAATTGCCGATTGGTATGCTGCCGACGATATTTATGATTAAATTTGAGGATTTATTTATCTGCCACCAATAACTAAAACGCGAGATATTCTGCTCCAGCAGCAAGGGGGGGGTTATACCTTCTATTCTTATTCTAATCTTCCGGTTTTTCAAATTGTAATGTTCCATACGGATTTACACCTCACCTTGTTTGCTTTTTTTCAGATTCATACAATACCTGCATGTTATCAACAACCGTGGCTTACCTTTTGACAACGGTGAAAGAGACTTCCACCGGACAACACCGGTTTACGGGTCCTGCAATTAATGGAATAAATAGTAAACAAAGGACATTACTCTCGAGTTGCATTATCTATATGCCTTTTCAATACTAATTCAAAGAATAGCGACATAATATTCTTACACTAGATATATCGGAACACGTTCATGTTTGCACCGGGAAAGGCAAATCCAACTATAGCCCAGCTTGAACTAGACGTCATTACACAAATGTCACTGAACTGACAAGTTCCTACCTTTTTACACATTATATATATATATATATATATATATATATATATATATATATATATATATATATATATATTATATATATATATATTCTAGACTGGATACTAGAAAGCTGATTGGCTAACTAGAAATCCTCAACATATATAAAAACAAGAAGCAACCACAAAATTCGCGCATAAGCCTGACGAATCCTATAGTGGAGGAAACGCAGAATATTCAGTGCAGCTTACTCGCCATATATATTTTATAAATTACTATATATATATATATATATATATATATATATATATATATATATATATATATATATATATATATATATATATGAATTTTCGGGGGAATACAACATTTAATCATGGTTAAATATAGGCCAATTAACATGATTTAAAAAATAAAAATAAAGGCTAGCTAATTAAGATGCTGTCCCCGCTTAACAGAGCTAAATCGAGGATAATTAATATTAAAAAAAAATGTCATAGCGGGAAACTATGATGACGAAAATCTTTTTAAATACATAAAAATAAGTGACACACGCATGCTTGGTTTAAGATGCTTGCAAATCGAAGAACAACACGTATTACTTAGAACATCCGGAGCTGAAAATTTTCATAACTTATCATTGATGGTACGTGTTGTTTTAAATAAAACTCTAATCTTTGTGATGTCCGCCCAACAAGTTCTCACTGCAACTACATTTGAATAAATAAATAATAGAATTATCATCGTGGGGTGGGGGTGAACATCGTTACAATTAGATGACTTTATAGGTCTAGTTTTAAAAAACAAAGCATTAGTTCGATGCAAAATATAGCCATGTAACAGACAAAGAGATTGGTAATGTATTTAAGCTCGTCATACAGATAAGCTTCAGAACAAATCAGCAATGCTCTATGTGTTAAGTCTGAATTAAATTACATTTTTTGTTTGTAGGATAAAATGAGATCCATCGTGTATAGAGTTCCGTAAATGTTGGTTTATAATAAACAAAAATAAAAAAAAGTATGAAGATGTCATGCAAAGAAGAACACTTAAAAACGGAAGAGTAGAAGTGGTTTTCTGTCTAACACAAAACTTACCGGCTGTATGAACATTATTAAAGGACACAAAAAACATCGGCTTTCGTCTCGTTGTCGAATAACGAAAAAGTTCTCATCAACGTTACGAAAGTAAAGTTCTGGTTTATGCCAACTAGATAATAGACGTTGTTCGTCATTCATACAAAGATATTAGATTGGTGCAAAAGCAATATCAACAATATATGTTAATTTTATATATGATTTCTGAATTAATTCATTAATATATAGAGACATATTATATATCATTTTGAAGGGAGTTTTTATCTATTGAATCGTATTATTCGTTACCTTTCTCTGTCTCTTCATAATGTTTTTGCAGGTTTTTCGATGGAATGGATAAAATTTAAATCAATTCTTGCTCCAGTTCAAACTAGGCCGCAAAGCAATCGAGATAGCTCGTGATATCAATGATGCGTTTGACGAAGGTACCACTAGCGAATGTGTGGCACAACGGCGGTTCAAAGCATTTAGCAATGGTGACGAGAATCTCGAAGATGAAGACCGGCCGACTGCAGTTGATAACGAAAATTTGAGAGCCGTAACTGAATCGCAAAATCACACGAGAACTTAAGAAATCATATAGTCATTTTGCTGATAAGGAATCTTCTTACCGTACGCATTAAAAGTGAAAACATTTCAACCTACATACAGTCAATGTAAAAACAAATATAAGTTCTTACGCATTTAACAAAACACATTTAATCCTACTTTTATGTCATGCCAAAAAAATTAAACCAAAGTTTTATTTTGTTGATTAAGGTATTTTTTTTTTGCATACTTGGAAAACAGTAATTGCAGCATTTTAACGTGTTCTCCTTGGACACGTGTGATGATTCTTAGCGAATAATGAGCTTCTTGAGGGCACCTTTGCTGGATTCGATAAACTTCGCTTCTGAACATAAGTGTGTTTAAGACTCTCGCTGAGTACCAGAATAAAATTATTTTCATCAATTAGTCTCTATGATGCAAGTTTCTATAAAATTCATTCCTTTATACCTATCATATCATACTACAAAAGACCTGAGAAGTCAAGTCTTCTATCACATCATGTACTATGCTTTCGAAACATTTGGTCGACAACATCTATTCTTTCATTTTTACTTTCATCGAAATCAATAACTGCTGGTCTCTTTTTTTCATCTTCTCATATCCTATATTCTTATGCACTAGCATGACTTGTCTTACGACGTTGGCCGTAATTATTTAATAACACGCTAAGTGAATATATAAAGTAATTATTTAGAATGGATAAAATGCATTTATTTTTATCAACATGTTCTTATAAATACCTCAAAATATACTGTCTGACTATTTTTTCATGCTATTTGTTATTCAAGTCTCATGATACAATGAAAATACATCGTTTGTCTTAAGTAAATAGGAAAAAAATCCAAGTTGACATAGAATCGTTGACACTATCATTTTTTGTATATTTTCTTATTCTGCTCATAGGCATGCGTATAAACAGATAAAATACATATTACTTCATCATACATCATAGCAATATCCGAGAGTGTGTTACATATAATGTGTAGCATATTTTAAATAAATACCAGGCCAGGCATCAAGCACAAAAAAGTTTTAAAATTCTCTAACCAACAGAGGCAATTTTTAATTATTTTAATTTAATATGCGCGGGACTTGTGGAAACTCCACAGCTGCATATTTCATATAAAATATATTGCTGCTGGGCTTTCTCTGTGTGTTCAGCGTAATGAAAACACCATCATATTATTCTACCCCTTTTGTTAAAACTGTATTGCCCTCCTTACTAAAATAATAATTTGATATATTGTCTGGGTTTATTAATTCATTACAAACACACTAATAAAGTAACTCGCATTTGATCATCTTAATAATTTTTGGATATGCTACTAAAATCGACTATTATTTTTATATTTTAATCTCACAATGTCACCCTTCCTAGTTTCTAATAAATAATTTGATATATTGTCTGGGTTGATTATTTCATTACAAATACACCGATCAATTAACTCACATTTCATCACTTTTCATAGTTCTTGTATATGTTACTTATTTCCACAATTATTTTATTATATTTTAAACACACGGTATCGCCCCACCATACTTAAATAGTAAGTTTGAAATATTTAGCCATGGCTGATTATGTCATTACAAATATAGCAACATATTAACTCCCTTTTCATCATCTTTCATAATTTTTGGATTTGTTACAAATTTCGAGAATATCTTTTTAATAATTAAAACTCACATTATCTCATCTTACTTGTAAAACAATTACGTTGATGCATAAGCTGCGTTTATTATTTCATTACAAACACAACTATCTATTAACTCACATATCACCATTTTTCATAATTTTTATGTGTGTTACTAATTTCGAAAACAATTGTTTAAAATTTGCTTCCACATAATCGCCCCCCCTTACAAAAATAAGAAGATTGATATATTTTCTGGGCTTATTATTTTATCGAAAACACAGCAATCAATTAACTTGCATTTCATCATGTTTGATTATTCTTCGATATCATTTTTATTTTTTACCACAATATCGTTTCCCCTGTTACTGCTTTCGAACATCCTTTTTCATAATTTGAACCCACATTGTCGCCCCCCTTATCAAAATAATAATTTTGATATATCGTCTGAGCTTATTATTTCATTACCAATAAATTAATCAATTCTGAGTATTCTCATAGTATATATGTTCCTATCTTATCCAATCATTCTGCTAGTATATATCTTCCACTTATCTCATTAGATCTCTGGCGAAACTGGGTATTCTGCTTCTGTATATTTTCCACCTATCTCATCTAATCCTTGGTTACGCTGGGTACTCTGACAGTATATATTTGCACTTATCTCATCAAATTCCGGGACTGACTTTATGCCCACCACCCCACTCTTAAAAATATACATTTAATAATGCAATGTTTAAATCGTATGATGGTTTAACCATTTCCGGACTGAATTTATATCCCAAGCCCACTGTTTAAAATATACATACATAATAAAATGTCTAAATCGTAAACTACTTCTGCAATTTCCGGGACTGAGTTCATATCTCCCACCCCACTCTTAAAAATATACATGAAATAATGTAATGTTTAAATCGTAAACTGTTTCCCCATTTCCAGGACTGACTTCTTATACACTTCACCTTACTGTTTAAAATATAGATGAAATAAAGTAATGTATAAAACGTGAATGATTGCAACCACAATCGGGACGGATTACATATGCCCTTGCCCCACTATCAAAAATATAGATGGAATAAAGTAATGTTTAATGCGTAAACAGTTTCAGCCATTTCCGTGACTGATTTTATATCCCCACCCCACTGTTTTAATATATATGAAATAAAATAATATTTAAATCGTAAACAGTTTCACCCATTTCCCCACCCCCGTTAAAAATATACTAGAAATAAAGTAATGTTTCAATCATAAACTTTTTCAGCAGCTTTTAGAAATTAACACATAAAAAACATTAGCACGGTTAGGGATGTGGAAACTATTAATTCAACATGAATTTTTGAGTGTAGTATCAGTCTTAGCATTCCAGTGGCTTTAGTTTCCCCTCTTAAGACGAGTCTTTGCGATTACCGCAATGATCACATTTAGGACGAAAATATGAACTTAGGATTATGTGATATATTGACGAGAATATTTGACAAATAAGCGCCTTGTGTGCACTGATCCATTTATTATTCTTTGGAATCAGCAGTACATCCATGTAGTTTTTTTGAATATAACATCTCATGTCAATGTAGTACATCATAAATATATCATATGAATTTTTTAACAGAAAAAAATGAAGAAATCACCAGAAGTAAACACGCTAGACTATCATCCCCCTACTCGATAAAGAAAGAGGAGAGTATGCTGAGGGTTTCATTAAAGACTTACTAAATCCAATAACTCATATTTAGTACAATCTATAGATTAATACGATAGCATGCGTGTTCTTAAATCTAAAAGAATATAATTTGCCGGAAAACGTGACACACAAAAGAGCACACACGCTATCGTATTAATACATAGTTTTTAATATGAAACGTTTACGGAGCAGTTTTGAAAAATGCTCAGACCATTCCTGCGCTATACATAAGGAATATTCGCTTTTCTAGAGACAAAGCGTAGTATTTATTCTGGCGCTTAATTTGGTATATTTTTTGAAAACTGTTTACTACTGAATCCATATTTTTGTTCCAACCAGATTTCTCTCCATTGTGGGTAGCGTGATCTACCTTACAAAGTCGATTCATTTTGGACTAGTGGGGAGGCAAGGATCATGTTAAAATAATTGGTGTATTATTTAATAACTTTTTCTTGACCTAGAACACGTAAGGTCTTAATTAACTATTACATACTTTCATCTACCAATCTAATGAACAAAACCATAGGTAGAAAGTAAGCTAATTCGTAAAACTTAATCCATAAAAATGTAAAGTTTTTTCCCCACTTCTGTCAGGCAAGATAAGTTACTATACTTCTTGTGTATTTTGTATTTTAATTTATCAAGGTTCTGAACACAAGTACTGCTAAAAATCAATTACTTTAAATTCCCAAATAAAGTATGAATATAGACGATCATACGTAGCTGCGCTCTTCCAAAATTGAAAAAAGTAGTACGGTTCAACCGGTTATAAAAAAATGATAAACGAAGGAAGTACAAAATAAAAGAAAATATTTGTTGATTATTTTTAAAAAAAAACTATCTTTAACAAAGGGCGTTTGGAGGTAATAAAATTTGTACTTTTATCTAGCAATCTAATGAAATACTGAAATATGTTAACCACCAAAGATCAACTCTTTAAATAACAATGAAGCTGTATTAATTTATCCATTCCACTCACCTAAAATATTGCCAAACGTATGATGAGTTAATCTTCTACTTGTTTAATTTCTGTTTCAACTTACAATGTACTTAAGAAATATACTTGTAAACATTTAAATAAATTGCAAATTCTCCAAAAAGCGTTAACGTGGAATATTGCACGCACCTAGCTTCAAAATGTCAAAATCTAGTACTGTTGAATAGTATTCCGGGCAACGCCTGAATTATTGCTTCTTGTGTACCCACACATATGGAGCTGGATGCACACACGCTAATATTGTGGACATCTGTAAGCCAAAAAATGTCATCAAAACTCATAGAATTGAAATAAGAATGCATAAGCTTGGAAATCAGCGTTCTTCAATTGACAAGTTTAGAAAACAGTCATATTGAAATTTGACCTTGGACAAATTTAATAAAGGTTGGAATGCGGCATAGAAAAACACAATTCCTATCTAAAGTTTTTTGTAAATAAAAACAAATCCCAGCCAAAGAAAAAAGACAGAGAAAAGGGCACAGAGACGACCAGTTGTCATGTTGTCACTCACAACACTTCACCAGCACCATCTCTCTCCTTTCTCTCTCTTCATGGCACATTAAGAGAAAAAAGTTAACAGAAAATAAAATGTCATTTTTTATACACTTATGTCAAGTGTTTTTTTTTTTTTTTTTGTCAAGAACTTGGCATTCTGTTTAAGAAATTAAATAAGCGACACGGTTGAAAACGAAATAATTACAGCATAACGTAACGGTACGCTTCAACCGAAAAAAAGGTGTTTAAAAATAACGTGTAAAGTAATACATAGTTGTTGATTAGTTTTTTCACATCAAATAAGTTAAAAAGCTACGCTCCTAAGAAAAAAACGTTATGGGTTCGAACGCTATGATAAACACGGGGAAAGATTGCACGAAACTATAATTATATATATATATATATATATATATATATATATATAAATATATATATATATATATATATCTTAAATTTAATCAGGAGATTGAGAACTGAGTTAGTTATTTCTTTTGTTTGCACGAAATTGATTCCTTTCTAGCCGACAGATCGAGGAAACAGCGACATATCAACCCGACCGTGAAATTAAGACCAACCAAATTGAATGACGGGTCGTGCCACACTGAGATACCTTGGTGACCTACGAAGGATGGGCCACACAGGCAGCCATGATCGAGCAAGCTTAGCTGTTCGTTTATGTGAGCATCTGCTTTTCTTAACATAAAGTAATTGCGCGCAATATGTATAGCGAGCGAATTAGTTCGGGCTAAACTGTTATTCAGAAAATAATAAGGGAGTATGTATTAAATCGATGTGTAATCGTAATGTACTCTATATAAAAAGATAGTATAGGGAAAACCAAATACTAAAATAGCTCCGTACGTCAAAGTTACAGCAGAAGGCAAGGAATCGATGAGTTTTGGTTACAGAGAAGGAGGCATTTGCATTGAAGTGAACGCTTTGCAACTTTCTCGGTTGGACTACCTATTTGCGATAGTGCGTCTCACAAAGAAGGGAATAGTAGTGGTAACAAGCGATAAACATTTATGTAATAGGGGCTCGCAAATACTTTAGTAGTGACTGTAAAAAGTAATGGGCATGAAAGTTGTGCACAGGAAGTGTATATTATCCTATGCTATTGAAGATATCTGGAGATAAATGCCCATAACTTACGACTTGACGCTGTCCATTATGTAAAAGGGACCAGCAAAGATTTTACATGGCCATACTTTAACTGTCATCTACATAAGTGATATCTTCCATTTTCATTATCAAATCGATTGATTATAAGCTCTACTTAGGAACCTCTGCAGTATGCCTGTAACGATTTAGCACGGAGTACATTATAGCCCACGCTGCATTGTAGAGAATCTACTGTTGATTTTATGAAATTATATGTAAATAATTGTTACATTTAAAGTTAAATATGCCAAAAATCACATTTATTTCGAACGGAAACCTGTCTTTAAAAGAAAAACCTACTGGTTATTGTATACGATGGTCGTTTCCGTTTGGTGATAAACCTTCCCAAATGTCTTATGATATTAGTTTATATAGATTATGTTACAATCTGTTCAAAATCGAACTTCCTTCTTCATTTTTTAGAGATTATCGATGTTCGATAATTAGCTTACCTATTGCGATACATAACCTTTGTAAGAACACTTACAAACACATAAATACATTCGTGTTAAATTAAAAACAACTCTACCTAGCCGTTTCCGAGTTTATGACGAATGAAGCCCTAAACGCAATCAGACTACGTTCCTTTTATATAATAGTAGACATATAGATAGATAGATAGATAGATAGATAGATTATATGTGTATATAGAGTAAAATATTTATAAGATACATACATATATTATTGCTTGTGAAGAAACTTGCAATACATTCATGCTACAAATATCCAGGTGTTATAAACGAATCTTCGGTAAATAAACTTATAACCCACTATGAAATATAATCCAATGAAATGTTTTTCTAAAACTTTTGGAACAAATATAAATATGTCCTTTAATAGAGAATCTAAAGAGAAAAAACAAACTTAAATAATAAGTTCTGTTAGTAAGCAATATGTTTATATGGGCGGGCCTTTTAGGGAATAAATTTATGTGTGCTTAAAATTTTTGCTTTTATTTCCAATAAAATTGAACGAAATAATAGGTTATTGTTTTTTCACTAGAAGTAGTCACACAGATCATCATCAAAAATTGATCTTCGAAGACAAAATGTGGTGTTCTCTAGAGCCTGAGGAACAACAAATATCTTCAATCTTCCATTATTCTCAACCTCTTTAAATAACCTTTACAAAAATTATTGTTATTGCAACAGCCGATTATTGATTTCTCGTTGGCGGCGACTATCAGGAATTTGGGTGTCAAAAAATTTCCCCAAGGTCCCAGTCCTCTTTCACTCAGCCAGTGGAGGTCTGTCGAGTGCTTTCTCACATCAGTCTTTTCATCTT
The DNA here is from genome assembly GCF_053919585.1 of Euprymna scolopes. Lineage (NCBI taxonomy): Eukaryota > Metazoa > Mollusca > Cephalopoda > Sepiida > Sepiolidae > Euprymna > Euprymna scolopes. Next base: position 69,613,704 of record NC_136505.1, read on the forward strand.
TCTTGGATCTCCTCATTATTTTGTGTGGTACTCATTTATAATGACACTTACAAAAATGGTGGGGTGGTATAATTATTAATGGCTCACAAGAGAATTATTGATAAAAGTATTTATAATATAAAATAGAGTACTGGAGTGCCTTCAGTTGAAAACAACCGAACGCGAAACTTATGAAAATTTATTATTAAATCATTTATAAAAAAATCAGACATAATCGAAACCGAAACCAAAACTAGGACGAATTCTTTGTAAAATATTTTACGACAAGAAATGGAAGTACATAATAATTAAATGACCCGGATGTAAGAGTGACACAGAAAATAACACTCGCACTATAACATTAATATATTATTATTATTATTATTATTATTATTATTATTATTATTATTATTATTATTATTATTAATGTTATTATTATTATTATTATTATTATTATTATTATTATTATAAAGCAGCATAATAGTATATATATAGCATAATATAGGTATAATATCAGCATGATCTCTTAATTATGATTTATGCTATATTTGTTGTGATTTTTCTGTACAATTTAGTGTATGATAGCATTATAAAAAACCAATAAAACACATAATATAAAATATATATTATAGGATATAAATTTATTACTTTTAACGTTCTTTCTCTCTATTTTTCTAAAGCATTCACAGGTTTTCTATTAGAAATAAAACTATCGACGGCAGATTTAAGATTCGAATTCTTTTAAAGTTTATTTTATTTTCTAAAGAAATCTGTATTGTTTCACTTCATCAGTTGTTAGTAGTTGTGACCTTCTTAATGTTATCCTGTCAACGAAAATGACATCATTTTTAAAATCTCGAATTGAAGACAGCCAATGTCCGTCGAATATGCGTAAAGAAATTACTACATCACTAGTGACACCTGCTTAAATAACGATAGGGTGTACACCTCCTATTTTGAATTTCCGGAAAGGGAAACTGACATTGATGTAAGTGTGATATGCAAAATTCTATCTGAAAGGTTTAGTATGTACCTTTTATTCTGTATATGACAACCAACTGATTATTATTAAATAAAATTTGAAGATTCTAACATAAAGACTACTTACCAAATCAATAATCATATATTGAATACAAGATATTATACATGTATACATATAAAAACATCTCTCTCTCTCTCTCTCTCTCTCTATATATATATATATATATATATATATATATATATATATGTGTGGGGGATATGTGTTGCGTGTATTTACGCAGATTTTTTCATTGAATTCTTCACTCAAATACGCACACGCATACACACATCTATGTCCCTCTTTCTTTACACCCCCCATATATATATATATATATATATATATATATATATATATATATATATATATATATATATATATATACACACTAGCAGTTCAGTCCGGCTTTACTCGGGCCCTATGTAATGTTTACGTTCAAATGTATATATATATATACATATACTAAAAAGTTTTACTCATGCCCAGATAACCTACGTCTACAATGTCAAGTGTTTAGACCAAAGATTGGCGGATTTTGTAGAGTCTGCAAAAGTTAACTCTTTCAACTTGACCTTTTGGCAGTAAAATTCTCTCCCAAAAACTAGTTTAAAAAAACTTGCTGCCTGTCTGGATACTCTTTATATAAAATTTAAAATGTTTAAACCCAATTTAGTTGAATAGTTCGTAAGAGAACGCAAAGGTAAATATTTTTGAATTTTGACATTTTGGCAGCCAAAATTTCCACCAAAACCTGGGTAAAAAGCTTACCCTGTGTCTGATTACACTATATGCAAAATTTAAAATGTTCAGACCAAAAGATTCGCTTAGTAATCTGGAAGAGATTACAGAAGTACATTTTTAACTCTTACCCCAATTCTTATCCTTAAGAAGTAATCTACATCTGCGATTCCATGTTTTTTAAGCCAAAAACTGGTAAAGAAGGTTGCTAGGGCGTTCTAAGTTCAAATCGTTGAACTTTGACTCTTTGACAGCCAAATTTATTGCCGAAAAATTATGAAAAAGATTTTCACAAATTTTTCTGAACCTAACATAGGACAATGATTCAATACTTTTAAATACATTTCCAGCTATGCCATGACTGCAAATATTGTGAAGTAGACCTTTATGCGATACCCAGTCAAGGGCCTTTCATATGGCAAGAGCAATTGCCCTAGAAAGTCCTAGGAAGCAATTACCTTAAAAAAGAAGGTCTCGTCGAGAGTTCTGCTAATCCTATGAAAAATAACTGTAAGCACACCCGCTGTTGATCTAGCAGGACGGAAAACAGATTGCATGTCACTAAGAAGGTTTCTTTTTGCTGAGGTGTTTGCCTACATCTGTATTTAGCACAAATTAAAGTATAACTCACAGTAGACTTATTATTCTTTATGAGAGGGAGATGATCGATCACCTGGATTCTTAAATACAGGCATACCGATTAGATTTCCCAGTGTATTGGGAAGCACTTCTCCTTAAGACAATGCTTAAATACATTTGTAAGTATGGGAGTTCGTTCTGTTTGGATCTTTTTTGTGCACAATTAATGGAATGCACTCAGGGCCAGTTTATTACTGAAATCAAGGTTTTTTTTTATTAGCTTGACAAACCCAGGCACAGATATTTGTCGCAGATCATGTTTTCTGATAAAGTAGGAAATACGGACGTTTTGCTTTATCTGACGGTGACGGGATTTACTTTGATCCATTGATTATAGTCTAAACAGAACACAGGCGTCTGTTCGGGATCATGTTTGCTATTTGCCAAAACTATATATACTAGCATGGGTGCCCAGCGTTGCCTGGATGGTTGGAGGTGGGTGCTGAGCAAAGAAACCAAAAGAAAAAAACGGTCATTATTTTTTTAAACTTTGACCCCTATTATGACCCCTTACATTTATTGAATCAAGTTATTAAGTTAGATCCCTGTCCAAGGAACCTATATCTAAAATTTCAAGTTCTTAGACCCCAAATTCTCGGAGGAGTTTGATAGAGTTCTCAAGAGTCAAAACGTTGAACATTGACCCCTTAAAAGCCAAATTCCGGGCTGAAAACCGATCACATAGATTTTTCTTAAACTCCGTACAATGTATATTAAATTTCCAGTCTGTAGATTAAACATTGACAAAGTTATTGCGTCAGGAAATGTACACACACACAGACACACATACACGCAGACATGTTCACTTTATATATATATATATATATATATATATATATATATATATATATATATATATATAAGAGACAGATTAAAGACCAAGTGAAATATCGCTTTAACTGTCTGAATCTCAACAGACCATCTCTATACACAGATAAAATTGGAGCACACTCCCATTGTAGAAGAGAACCATTAGGAAAACCCAATTAAATATTAATGGATTCATATGTTTAACTGTGTGGGTGTATGCGCGTGGTATATGTATATATATATATATATATATATATATATATATATATATATATATATATATATATATATATGGAGATGCGTGCTTGTAACTGCGTGTAGATATATGTGTGTATATGTGCAAGTGTGACACATAAGTATAAGGGTGATCGGTCGTATGCATGTGTGCATGTGTACATCCAAGAACGCATGCTGGCTCGTGTGGATATATGTATGGTTCTCTGTGCATGTGCCTTTATTCATATGCGTATGTGTGTATGTTTGTGTAGTGTGTATATATGTATGTATATATATATATATACATGGGTGTATGTATATGCGTATGTATGTGTATAAATGAGTGTATATGCGTGTATATGCATATGTGTGTATATATAAATATATATATATATATATATATATATATATATATATATACATGGATGCCCATATGTGTATATGCGCATATGTGTATTTATTGATGGACACATATATGGATTATTATATAGATAGTCAGATTTAACCACGTCACGTTCAGACCACCTTACACTCAACCCTAAATGCGCATCAAGTCCCCCATTCTAAGAATAGCTAATTAAACTCGAGTATATAAACCCTTGAGTCAAACATCGACTCCAGCCCAACGAACAGCTAAAGCCATTTAGTCATAGATCGCCTACAAAAAGGAATATATATGTTTTAAATAAATTTAATTAAACAAGACTATTACACGATAACAGGCGTAACGAACCAACCGTATGTCAGCCAATCAAGTTACTTTTAAATAAATTCTCATAATAATTAAACCCCTAACCGCCGAGCAACTTCTCCCAAATTAAATTACATTAAACTAAATTAACATTTTCCATAACATCCTCATAAAAGTCTCCATTACATAAACACACCCAACTTTAAACTCAATTAAATAAGTATTTCCCCAACATTTCAAAATTTTAGATTATTACTCATTTTCCTTTCCAACCCGCTTATTCACCCCAATAGCGCCTTAAATAGCATATCCACCTCATCCCATCCCCACTCCCATCGAAAAATCACAAGAATATATACTCCGCATCTGAACCTAAAATTAAGAGGTCAGCACAATGGCCAAGCCTTAACACACAATTCCTTCCCCCGAAGAAAGTCTATTACGTACATACCTGCTCGCCCAGACCAACCCTTCCCCCTTCCCTCCCCATCCTCTCTACCCTTCCTTCCCCCTCTTCGCTCTATTCTCTAAATTGCTTCCTTCACCTCTTCTCAAAAAGAAAACTGGCCCGCAGAATACTAGAATTCAACCCATATTAGAAGCTAATCGTCTAAGACATCGGAACGAATAAACATTTCTTCCGAGCATTTTTCAATTCAGGCCTACAAATTTTCGAGGACTATCGCACCCGAGATATGCATATATAACTCAACGTACAAATTCCATCACCGACGTGGATATATGCAATGTAATGGAGCGTTTATTCAATATTTGATACACTGTCTCCACACCCACAAGGGCTTTGGATCTCATCTACCAAAACGTATTTAAATCACCAACGAATACGGCCGGTTCTAATCAGGCATGACCTAGGGATAGCGCACACCATTTTTGAAGTTCCAGGATTCCAGCTGATGAGAAAGCAACTCAGAACATGAAAGACCCTCCTCCACTATTCCGAGTTGAAATAGTCTCTTTGGGAAAATTTTTATCATGCCAATAGTGTTAAAATCCATCTGGACCATATAGATTAAACTTTTTCTCATCGCAGAAAATTACCTTTTCCCACTTCTCTTCATCCCAAGTCTGGTATTTGGCGGCATAGTTAAGTCGGTTAGTTTTGTGCTGTTCAAGAAGACCTGGTTTTTGCAGTCGCTTTAAATGATTGAAACCCTTCATTTCCAGATGCCTTCTGATGGTTTTAGGACTACATTCTGCTCCTGTTTGCTTTTCAATCGACTTGAGCTCATAATGGAGTTTTTTTAACTTCTTTTGGTACGGCGATCCAGTGATGGGGTTATTTTTTTTTTGGTTGACCTGGACTATTTTTGTGGCCATATTGATCTGGATTTCCTAAAACAATTGTGATGACAGTTTTGCTATGATTCACTTCGTTTGCAATGGATCTATTGGAGAGTTTACCCCTATTAAGCTCAAAGATCCTTTGTCTCTCAAACTCTGATAATGGTTTCCCTTTTGCAATGTATAATTTAGTCAGATGTTTTTTATCCACTAATAAGTTGCTTTTAGTAACATAGAAAGCTTTTCGTATTCATTTTTTGAAAAACTAGTCGATTTTCTTAAAGTGGTCTTATCATTTTGACCATGGGAAAATGTTTTTTTTTTTAAATAATGATAAGATCAGGGTTAAGGTTTCGAATGAAGCAGATTTCATTTTTTTATCATATTTTCCCTTTTGGCAATGGTTTCAACTGTTATTTTTATTAAAAATTCGATAATATGCGTAAACAATTCTTTCTTAAGTGGTCTTATAATTTTGACCTGGACTGTATATATATATATATATATATATATATATATATATATATATATATATATATATATATATATATATATATATACAGTGATGATCATATTTATTGGCACGGTAAAATAAAAGTTAAATTTTGTCTAATAAATTCTAAAAAAGGGATTAAATTAAAGAAAATAACAAAGTATATTATGTATTTTTAACTGGCCTTTCCGATGCAGCAATCGGATTTTAGAAAAAATAAATAACAAAGGAACAACAAACATAATTGCAAAACACCCTTGTTCAAAATTATTGGCACGATTTATTTAATAATCAATTGTATAACCTTTGGCCTTGATTACCTTCCTCAGTCGCTTTTCATAGTTTACAACCAAGTTGGTGCACTCTTCAGTAGTAATTTTAGCCCACTCTTCCTGACAATAATCCTCCAATTGAATAAGATTCTTAGGCTTCCTTTGCATTACCCTCGATTTTAATGTTCTCCATAAATTTTCAATTGGATTAAGGTCTGGGCTTTGTGATGCCCACTCCAAAACATTAATATGATTGTCCTCAAGCCATTTCTTAGTCAGTTTAGCCGAATGCTTTGGGTCATCATCTTGCATGAACCACCAACGACGACCAAGTGAGAGCTCTTTAGCAGAGTCTTTCAGGTTTTCATCCAATATTTTAACATAAGCTTCCTTTTTTATGCTACCTGTGACCTTAACAAGTCGCCCTGGTCCAGAGGCAGCAAAGGATCCCCAAAACATCAAACTACCTCCACCGTGCTTCACTGTGGGTATGGTGTTCTTAGGCAGGAAAGCTTCGCCAGATTTTCTGTAAATATAAGACACTTTATTATGGCCAAATAACTTTATTTTCGTTTCGTCAGTCCATAGAACACGTTTCCAGAATGCAACATCTTTATCAATATGACGTTTTGCAAAGGCTAGCCTTGCTTTCAGGTGCATAGGCTTCAATAAGGGAGTCTTTCTCGGACGACATGCTTTTAAACCAGCTCTCTCTAAAACTCTACCAACTGTATGTCGAGATACATTCACTCCAGAGGTACTCTGTTCATCAACAATCTCCCCAACAGAGATCCTTGGGTTTTGTTTTACTTGTCGAACAATTTTCCGTTCATCTCTTGGGGAAAGAATCCTTTTTCTCCCTCTACCCTCTACACTCATAACGTGGCCTTGCGATTTGAACTTGTTTATTATGGCTCTAACAGTAGATTTGGGAAGGTTTAGCTTCTTTGAAATCTTATCATAGGCCTCCCCATTGGTATGGCATCCTACAACAAGCTTCCTGACGTCTTCGCTGTGTTCCTTAGTTTTAACCATGGCGATTGAAAATTATAATTTAGTCACTTATAATAGTTTAAATAAATCGCTATCTAAAAATTATCTGAAAAAAATTATTCACTGAATTAGCGTTAAACAAGCATAATATGGCTATAAAAAAGTTCAGAAAGCACGTAAACCGGAAATTGATTGATATTATACTGATACTAAAAGAAAAACAAAGCCGTGCCAATAATTTTGAACAAGGGGTTTTTGCAATTATGTTTGTTGTTCCTTTGTTATTTATCTTTTCTAAAATCCGATTGCTGCATCGGAAAGGCCAGTTAAAAATACATAATATGCTTTGTTATTTTCTTTAATTTAATCCCTTTTTTAGAATTTATTAGACAAAATTTAACTTTTATTTTACCGTGCCAATAAATATGATCATCACTGTATATATATATATATATATATATATATATATATATATATATATATATATATATATATTTATATATATATTTATATATATATTTATATATATATATATGTATATATATATTTATATATATATATTTATATGTATATATTTATATATATATATATATATATATATATATACTTTCATACAGTCTATAACATTGAAGTGAACTTGACCAGTCCTGTATTTATGCTCTCAGAGACTTTGTTTATTAGAGTATAGTCATAGTCCGAGGCAACGCTGTCGAGAAATACAAGTAGATAATGTTATGTTACATGTAAAGTATAAAGGGTCTAATCATCTGATTCTAGTTTTGCTTTTCTAGTTAAGGGGAATGTGTTTGGAATATAGATGTCAAGTCCGTGTATATGGCTTCGTTACGGTAAAGTGTCAGAAAACCAATCATGTTAAAGTAGTTAGAGAGGATGGAGGAGGGGAGGTTTGTTTTACTTTGTGCTAAAGTATCCGGGGTGTTTGCTAGGACAAATGATTCAACATCATCTTAATTACTTCAACGCCCGCGAGTATTTGTAAATGCAAATCTCAAGGAAGGATGCAAATTGATTTTATTTTAATTTTAGCCTGTTGTTTCTTTTTATTAGACTGTAATTTTATTCAATTTAAAAGATTTAGTTAGGGTGATAGATGCTAGACAAGTGGTTGTGCAGAATACCAGACAAGCAATCAAAGTAGACTACCAGCCTACTCGTCATCTACAGGATTGTGGTCTCGGGAACAACTGCTGGAGATTGGGACAGGGCCACTTTTCCACGCGCGACATAGCACTAGATCTATCCCGATAATATGCAACTGTAGGTAGATTGACTGCTCTTAACGCTACTATAGAGTAAGGGGGGCATGTACTATCCGTCGGAACAGCATCCAGAAACTGTCAATCCGTTACCCTTAACCCATCAGACAAAAGTCAACTCGATTAAATGGCACTTGCAATATGTATGCGATATATATGCCACTCAAACACCCCAAAGTACTTAGTTTAAGAGGATTTGATCTGGCAGGAGCTGGAAAAACAGCATTCATTCCCGTAATCAGGAAAGAAGGTCAATCACTGGGTGTGTTCACCTTGTCTATGTCTAATAGTCAAAGAAGTATGAAATCCGGACGATAATAAGAATATATCTACTTCTTAAGCACTGTAGATTTGCAAACTTGTAATTGCTTTTAGTCAACAGCTCAAGAAAGATTGTTGTCAAGAACTGAAAATACCTCCCTTTCCTTAGGTTTAGCGTCAGAGTTTAACTTCTCATGGATGATCAGGAAGATCTACAGGTCCATTAGCACCGAGAGGGATTTTTACCACACCTAAGTCCTAAATCATGTATTTCTGCGACTCCACGTGGGTGATAGGCTAATGGGTCATTTAGTAAAGATTATATATCTAATGAAAAGTTACAAAATGATTTAAAAACGACAGTACTATGCTTTCCATTTCATTGTTTACTGGAATAGGGGAAAGTAAAATCCATGCATGGAGACAATTTAATTTGCAACAGGTTGGTTTGATAGAGAGAGAGAGAGAGAGAGAGAGAGAGAGAGAGGTAGAGAGAGAGAGAGTGAAAGGGAGAGGGAGTAAGCAATACATAGTTAAAAAAGTGTTTATATGTAAGTTAATGCATATGATAACATGTTAAAACATGATTATCTTGATATTTGCAGTTACAATAAGATTTAGTGCCCAAGCTCTGAATATTTAAAACGACAGGTGTATATTCATTATGGATACAAGTGAGGACATATATATATGACAAAGTACAATTCAGTACAAATATAACTTAAATAAAGTATAAGCTATGACATATTTTGTATGTATAATGTAGTAAAAGTAGATATACAGGCGTATTTCCAGTAGATAAAAATATATGGATATTGCAGATGTTAAATGTTTCTTATAGTTTGACTTATAATGAAGGCAGATAACCTGCATTTTGTAAGAAATCCGGAAATTGTATTTTGCATGATAGAGAGTATTGGTTCAGATTTGTGTATTGATTGTTGTTATGCTGTCTCCTTTCTAAGGGAAAGAGATATAAAGAGTTACTATTAAATAAAAATCACTTTAAATCTAAGTACAAGATTATGGTTAGTAAGTATCCTTTTTTATAGTTTAGCTGAAATGATAGGAATCTACTCTAATGCATACCTTAGCAGAAGGAATCTAGAGATATTTAGTGTCATTTGATAATTAAGAGGTCAGCTTGCTAAGGTTAAAGGCTGGAAGCTAAAGCGGTCTGCAAAAGTACGTGCAATGTATGAGATTTAATGGCAGCTTGGGAAGTAGATCAATTGTTTTGTTTTCAGGAGAAAGGATCTTACCTTAAAGAATACAGTATAACTACACATTTGGATATAGAGTTTTGGTAGAATTTAGGAGCAAGGAACAAATAAATCATTGGAATAATGTTTAATATAGTCCAAGACGACTACCTTGAAGGTATATGTAAAATATCTATTGGATATATTTGGATATACGTAGCATGCTAACAGCGGCATTTGTTTAGTTTTGAGAGAAACAATTAGCACATGGTGAGTTCTAGTTCGTTGTTCTAGTAAGAAATTTAGGCCAGGAACAAAGCATCTCATGTCAGTCGCTGAGATTGTAACCCTGCTAACTTGACTAATCTTAATCTTAATAGCGATATAACTAAGATGAAAGTACATTTCCATACAAGTATAACTAAAAGATATAAACTATCAGAGATCCATTAGAAGTGATCAAGTTTAGATAGCAAGATGGCAATATTTTAATATACACGAACATATAGGAAGTGTACATATTAAGTATACTATTTAAAGTTTTTCTACCATACATAGTAGAAGGAATATCATCCCCATTTTTGTTAAATTCAGAAATGTATTTTGTGTAAGCGTGTTTAACAGTTGCTTTTTTTGTATTAATTTGACTGTAAATAATTTTTCCGTACTGTGGTTAAAAGTTTAAGCTTTAGTTGTTCATAAATGGTGATTAGCGTAATTAATTAGTTCAGAGCACATACAGCAACTGTATTGGTGGGAATGTGGAAAATTATTCTAAGAATAATTTTTCTCCGTTTGAAGGGGGGGCAGATTTCAATTCAGGACAAGAGAAAACAGTTAGTAAGACAGAAGATAAAAGAGTGAAAGTAAAAAAGATAAAATAAGGATGTTCTACATTTCTTTAGAATTAAAATCAATTTCAGAAGTATAATGTATACCAGAGAAGGCAGGTCGTGTTTATGAATAAAAAATTCTGGTGCAAATATAATTTGCAAACTTCCCGTTTTCATGGGTGACGGGTTTAAATTTTAGATATAAGATAAAGAGAACTGTCTAATAAGAGCACATTTAACAAGAGCAAGATTAAAACCCCAAAAATGAGTACAATTAAAATATTCAGATCATTATTCAAAGCTAAAATAATAAGAAGAATTAATTGCAATGTACAACCGTTTGCGTTATTAAAACAAATGGTTTTCAGAAGTTAAATTAACACGAAAAAATGGCTTAACTTTTGTCCCACAGAAAATAGCCCTGCCTTATTCTGTTGATATCGCAAAAGAGAGAAAGAACTTGCCCGCATGTATTTTCTATACCAGGTACTTAATGACCTGTTGGAGAGGGAGGGCGCGTGAATATAATTTTGTATGATTCTGTATTCTTGTGAATTTTTTACTTTTTCCCCTCTTACCTCTCCTTTACTCGTTTCTTTCTCTAGCTTCATCTACATCTAAAGTTCGAATGGTCGCTGTCCTATAGTTTTAAAACAGTAGGTATAACTTACAATTGAGTTAATGGGTGTTGTATTAATTGAGCCAATCAGACTATTTGTTATTATTTTAGATTAGAAAAAAAGTCGTTTAACATCTGGTAAAAAAAAAACATAATATAATATTAATGTAATAGTAAAATACAAAGACTGGGTTAAGTATTAAGTTCAATCTAGTAAAGGATAATAAATTCTGCAGAAGAAACGCCGTTGTTGGAGAAAAAATAGCGGTGCCAATTCAAGCGGACACTTCTCGTATTCAAAGGTGACGGTGTTTTAATTGTAAATATAAGAAGGGAATAGCACTGGCTAGCAAGAGCACATATGACAAAAAAACTTTAAAACTATGTTCAGACTTTAAGCCAGATGAATTTTGGCATGACTGGCACCTTAACCAATAGTTGCTCCTACAGCATTCATTTATCGCAAGATATGCCGAAACCAGGTACCTGAGCGTATAGATAAGATATAGATAAGACATTTGTAATGGTTGGATTCTCTGGACTAGTTGCACAATTGTTAAAGTACTCAGAAAAAACAGTTGTGAAAGAAATATTCTGAAAATTGAACTTTCAATTCTCAGTGTGAAAGATGGAAAAATAAACATGCGAAATTGAAGAAATCAAAGCATGCAACCAGCCGTTAAGTATATAAGAGATTCTATTTTTTTTTTAAATTGCCTCTAGATTCCCGAGTTTGGCAATAATATTCCCGAGTTCACCAACATACACCTAAACAAGCTCGTATGTTACATCGATGTACACGTTGGGAAAATGACAGTCCAGATATGGAGAAAAGCCCGAAGAATCTAATATATATATATATATATATATATATATATATATATATATATATATATATATATATATATATATATATCCGGAATCACCTTTTTATATCTATACTCCTCGAAATTTAGTTTTCTGGTGTATTGATATTCATTTAAACCCCCTCTTTCTATTTAAATAAAAATACAACGTTGTTATGTATGAGTCGTTGAATTGCATTTATCTGCAAAATATCTAGCTAATTTGCATATTCTATTACACATTCATTTTTAATAATTCTTATATTATTTGTTCCGGTTTTCTTATGGGATGTACATCTTTAGTTAACTATTACGCGTAATTATATCATGCATGTATTCTACATGATATATATTTTCGAAAGTGTTTGTAAAATGCTTATATGAAACACAACATATCTTTCTATACCTGTTATGTATCCGTGTACATGTATGTTTAAAAAAATGCCTACCAAACCCCTCCGCTTTTGGTCTAGAGACATGACACTTAATATATAGAGTGTTCGAACACTTTATATTTGGATTGTAGCCAGGGAAAATCGGTGCAAACGTGCGACAAGTTTAAAAAAAAACGAAATCTGTCAGGCAACGACGGCCTTACGAATGTACTATTTCCTCAGTAACTTTTTGTTTTACTTTTTAGCTTTGCAGTAAACATGCCTTTATAGTACAGACATTAACGTCAAAATAAAAGGGAAATCGTAAGCTAGACGTTTCGGTGTCGGTGGTGAGGTTCGAGTCATTTTTTTATCTTCTTCAATCAATACTATATATTGGGTCAAATATGAAATATGCATTCATCCAAATATCATATTTAAGCATATTGTACGATCGGGCAAATATATATATATATATATATATATATATATATATATATATATATGAGTATGTATGTGGGTGCGTACGTGCGTGCGTGAATGAGCATGCGCGGGTTTCTCTCTGTTGCTTTTTAAATATGCATGAATGTTCTGTACAATCAATTAAATTCCAAGCATTCCAAACTGAATCAATTCTAATTGCTTTCCTTACATGTCGATATTTTACCTTCTCCTACATTGTTACAATGACAATCACTTCCTCAAACAATCTTTTTTGATAAGAAACTTGCACGCGCATGGCATCCAAAATATTACGTTTTCAAAGGTGTGTGTAATGAGAATAGTATATAACTGATCGATTTTATATATATTAAACTCATTGAAACATGTAAAATACTTGCAGATACACTATTTTTCTGAAATATACTAAATTAATACAAGTTGTAAGCTATAAGTTATACCTCTATTCCAGTGCTTATAATATTTATTTATTCAAATAAAAATTATATATCGCCCCAGAAATAATGATATACTGAATAGTTTATGGTATTGAACTCTTGCGTTCTCAAAACAATATTTTTTACATATAATTTTGCGAGTTGAATTATATATATATATTTATATATGTATATATGTATATATATAATGTATATATATAATATATATATATAATGTATATATATGCATATATAAATATATATCCGATTTTTTTATAGTTGGTGATGATGTTTTTTTAAGCAGTTTAAGGCATTTTTGTTTTGGGATATTGTAGAAGTTATGTGTCTTTTCAGCTTTGACATCCAGTAATTTGGAGGAGTTAATATGTATTACCAGTTTGTCTAGGTGGTGTTGAAATGGGTTTTTTTTCTGTGGTGAAAGGATACTTTGTTGGTAAGTTCCCTGATATATGTTTCGAAGTTACCAACAAAGTATCCTTTCACCACAGTAAGGGCCCATTCTAACACCACCTAGACAAACTAGGAAAAAATACTAACTCTTCCAAATTACTGTATGTCAAGGCTGACAAGACATATAACTTCTACAAAATCCCAAAACAAAAATACCTATAATTGCTTAAAGAAAACATAATCACCATCTATAAAAATCGGATATAGATCTAATCAAAGACAGCAATTTAGATAGCAAAAACATAACTGAAAAACTTAACATCAGCAACAAAGTCGGAAAACTAGCGAACAAAGAAGCCTACATAATGTTTAAGGACCACAAACACAACTTCGAGGTAAAACCTCAAACTAGACTCATAAATCCTAGTAAGTCCGAAATAGGAAAAATTAGCAAAATAATATTGGAAAGAATTAACTTATAAATTATAACCAAATACAAAATAAACAAGTGGATAAATACTAAAGACACCATAGAATGATTCAACAACATCCAAAATTAAAAAAGGCCGCTTTCATCCAGTTCGATATTGAAAACTACTATCCTTCCATATCAAAAGAACTGTTTGACGAAGCCTTGGAATTTGCCTCTCTACTCTCCGACCTACAACCATCCGAAATGAACATTATGAAAAAAGTCCAGAAAAACAGACCTAATAAGCCAAGGCCCCCAATGGACTAAGAAGAACCAATCCGGATCATTCAACCTCTAATTGGGAGCGGCACACTCAGCAGGAGCAACTGATATTGTTGGTCTCTTCATTCTATACAACCTAAATAACACTATAAATAACACAAACATAAGAGTATATAGAGACAATGGCCTCATAACTGTTGAAAACTCAAATGCCCCCAAATGTGAAAAAAACAAATAAAGGAAACCTTAACTAAAGAAATGAACAGAATAGGCCTAAAACTAGACATCAAATCCAACATAAAAACCGTCAATTCTCTCAATGTAAGACTCAACCTCTTAAGCAACACATACGAACCATACACCAAAGACAATACTTACCCACTCTAAATACACCCACTATCAACCCGCCCAAAACATATAATTAAACTCATCCCCACATCTATTGAAAAAAGTCTTTGCATCAACTCCTCCAAACTCGAGATTTTTAACAAACACACACCCTTCTACGAAAATGCACTTAAGGAAAGTGGTTACCAAAACATCACCTTCAATCACATTAAACCTAATCCACCGAATACTTCAAACAAGAGAAACAGAACTAGGAAAATAATTTTGTTCAACCCCCCCCCTTCAATGCAATGGTCAAAACAATGGTTGGCACTAAATTCTTCCAACTAATAAACAACCACGTCCTGCACAGCCACGTGCTACACAAAATCTTCAACAAACAACAATTAAACTCAGCTACAGTTGCACGGACACCCTAGAATAAATAACCCAGAAACATAAAAGAAAAATACTTAACAAAGATGAAAACACAAAAACACCAACAAGAACAAGTGCAACATATATGCTCCTTCACAAACCCTAACCACCCTAACAAAACCTCACTAACTACCACTATCTACAGCTAACCCAAAATAAGCTTACACAAACCATTAAACGAGAAATCCTTAGAAAATCTAGCACATGTAAATCCCTAAACCCCACCATGTCTCCTCTGCCTAATCGAGAAACTGTTCATCTCCAATTTTAAAGACAGAGAGTAATTACCAAACAAAATCAGGAAACAACCATAAACTGTAGGCATTACAAATCCTACCTCCTTAGCAACTATACACCTCTCTAAAACATCCCTTAGACAACACCACCTTAAATCCCCCGAAATTATACATCCAATACAACCACCCACCACAACCACGATGACATACACTCAACCAAACCCCCTTAATTAATCCCCGCCCCCACACCACCTTACACCCTCCTCCTTAGAATCTCCCTAAATCCAACAAAATAATCTATACCCCCAATCATCACCAACTCTAAACACCACATAACCTCATCCCACATAACCAACCAAATAATAGGCATCAATTCCCCATCCCCATAGTCAACATTCTGCTTAACCCCAACACACCCTACATGCAACCTCCACGACTTAACACGGAATATTTTTACATATAACTATGTGGATTCACACCTGCACAGGTAAGTACGCATGGAAATGTACAACTGACCGATGCCTTATGTGCATAGACGCATACCTTAGAGTATGACACCCCAATATAGCCTTCCGCCTAAACTGATCGATAATACCCTAAAAAACCAAACACCCCAACTTAGAACAATAATTACAGCACTCAACTCCCACTATAAAACACCTCAAACTCCTCCCAAAAATCTATATACATGGCTTCCTAGGACCACTATACAGGGTACATGAACGTTTATTAATGCGTATGTAAGTATATGTGGATGAAACCTGTGCCCATATTTACGGCATGTCACGCTATATATCTGTATGTATATGCGTGCGCACATATCGGTGCTTGAGTGAGTGTGGGTGCGTATCTTTGCAGATGTATATAACGAGAGCATATGTGTGCATGTGTATGCGTGTATGCATGTATATCTATGCACATGCATGCGCGTGGGGACGTGCATCTGTTGGTATGTATAGGTATGCGGAGGTGTACGCCGGCGCTCCCGTGTGCCCCCACATCTAACCATAAAAATCACTAATGAAAATTAAAATATTATATACATGGCCCTGGGAATGAATTTATGCTTATATCTATGCATAATCCTGTCTACATCGAACGAAAGTATTGCGCATATGTACCCACAAATGAAATTAGATTTACATTATGTAGACGAATATGTCTATACCAAAACTTGCCTGTATGTGTGTGATACACGCACGTGTACATCCATGTGTGCGTCCGTGTGTACATGGGGTACTGATGTGTATATACACGTACCTATGTATACGTGTGTGGATGTGAGAGTATATGTGCCTGCTGCCTGCTGTCCACATACGTCTGTGAGAGTGTGCAGCTGTGTATATATGTCGATGTACGTGTTCACGAGTATTAGTATCTGTATGTGCGCATGCGCTTGCATGTATGCGTGGGGCGCCAGTATGTCTGCATCAATATGTGCATATAGACCCGTGTATACGCCTCCTTGGGGGTATGGGTGTCGATGTGTGTATGTATCTGTGTATGAGTGCATCCATGCTTACGCACACATATCCAATTTAACACCTTAAGGATAATTTGACGTCAGCGGGAGGGGCGCGGGTGTCTATGCATGCATGCGTTCATATGTGTATATATTTGCATACCAGGGCGGAGATGTATGTGTACATGTGAACGTTTCTTTAAGTATATATGTGTGTTCGTGCGCATGTGTGTACGTGCGCGGCCGCTAACACTAACTAAATACACCGAATCATAGGCCCCTCCGCCTCTGAACCTACGCGAACCCCCAACAGGTCAAGACATACTTATCAAGAAATCATCTACTCAACGAGACGCCAAAAACTTTAACATTAAGACTCGAATTTTAAAATAACCCCTCCCTCTACCCCCACATATCCCCCTTCCCCCTCCTTGTATCACTATGCTCTCAGCCACACCAGAAATAACATTTCCTGACCCTCCCCCACAGATCCTTAGACTCCAAAACGAAAACATTACTGATATGCTAAACACCCCTCTCCCACCTTTCCCCTTGTTCCCTTCCTCTTTTTTCACCTCTTCTCGCACCCCTCCCCTGACATCATTCACTCTTTCATCTCATCATGACGAACATTTCTGTAAAAGTATGAGGAAGCTACAGACGGCTAAATAAACTGCCGGGTGGCTGAAACAATAATGTAACTTAACAGAAAGATACGGTAATAAAAATAAAACGCATATTTGCTATTGTATTGAGTACTTTATTCAGTTTTTATTATTTACCATTTCTACTAAACTATATATATATATATATATATATATATATATATATATATATATATATATATATATATATATATATAAAACATTACTTTCTTCATGAAGATGTTTCTAGGGACAAAAGAAAATTTTTATGCACTTTTATTTATACTCACGGCATATTCTTAAACAACATGGGTATGGTGTAATTAAATTTATTTTTTTCCTAAAAATAGTGGTGTTATATATTTTAATGAAAATTTATTGATTTGCACAATAATATTTTCCACTTAATCTTTAATATCAAATACCTAACCATACATTTTAAAGATTACATTTGTCCATAAATAACTGCCTAAACTATAAATGCTTAAGTTATTTTCATACACATGCTTGTTTTTTTATGTCGAACAATATATTTTAATACCCAGCTATGTGTGTCTGTTTGAGTGTATGTGTGATCGTGTGTTAATCCAGGAAGATTAAAGTGGGTGTAATTTAATTGAAAATCGTCTCAGGTAGATTGTTCTTGTATATTATACTTTTAGGATTAAAGTAGAAATTTTAATCCCGCGAGCGAGACGCAATGTCACAATTTTAAACTACATTTATTAGGCAGGACCAACGGTATAGGTTTGTCCCAGGAAGAGACAGTTAGGATATTTGTGGTAATTTCAAATATAATCGCTTTCTCGGACCAAAGTATAGAATCTATTCAATAGGAGATTACCGGAAATAGACTTTTACGCATGCGTGATTGAAACGCTTAAATGGACTTATCCTGCTATCAGGTTACATTCTCATCGAAGCGTAGACTTGTAATAAATTTTAGTTGTAGATATACTTAGTCGATCTCCATATTTTAACATTGCAAAGACTTCAAAACGTAAAATCAAACGCCGCTTTATATGATTTCCATATATATATATATATATATATATATATATATATATATATATATATATATATATATATATAATAAACAAGTGTATGAAATGAAGACACAAAACTATATATAAGTAGGTATAGAATGGATCATTTATTGAACAATGGAATACAGGCAAAGTTGTGGCATAGAAGGGACTCTTTATGCCAGGGCATTTTCGAAGTCTATTGTTTCTCATCAGAAGAGTAGATAAAGTGCTAGGTAGCATGTGAGAGATGCGGCGTCTTAAGTATGATACGAATAATGCTAAAAAAAATATCCAGCCCCTTAGGCATAGTGACCCACAACATGACTAAACACAAGTCTAGGCAAAATAATAAGGCAGGATTGAATTATAATTATCAAATGCCAAACACTCCTAAAAATTAAAAGCTCCTACAAGTTGATCCCCCCCAAAAAAAACGGATCAGAAGAAAGTCCAATATTTAGCTCAACCACTCTATAGTAATAACGTCTAACAATTTCGCATCGGCAGCTGTCCGTATCTTAATAGATGATATTCGCTGACATTTATAAATATCTTTAGCTAACTGCTTCTGCGTATACCTCCCTGAGCTCAGGAAAAGTCTGGAAGAAGGCTTATTAATTCGGGAACCCCAAGAACACTAAAATGAGTTTATCGTTGTGCAACAATCTTCATTTTATGTAAACTTTACTTAAATTAGAAAACAATTACTATTTGTTTTAACGGCAGAATTGTGTTTTTTTTTTCTAGGATTCTCGTAATCTTTCCTGAAACTGATTTTCCCAATGTGGCTGTACGTCGATGTCCAATTATCACAAAGATGTATCATTATCGTGTTCGAAGTCTTGCGTACATCTATCTACAATCCTTAGAAATTTTGATAGCATGTACTAAAAATGTTTAATATAATCATCCGTATCAAAGATGTATCCATTAACATAAAGTCTAAGCGCGTGTACCTCGTATTGGGTTATTAACGTGCCTATATACCGACATTAACAATTCTCTGCCAATCTAATATATATATATATATATATATATATATATATATATATATATATATATATATATATTAAATATAAAGTTACATTAATATATACAAGGCTGAAACCGAGTGAATAATGAAAATATATATTAAGGTTTTAATTTCAATTGAATTTCTCGTGATAAATTTTCGCCGTTTGGTTTGGGTTTCGCTAATTAAGTCAAAGACGGCTTCGTTGTCGGGTTCAAATCTCCCCGCTGGTTGTAATCGTAACTCCTTGCACTGATGATTCGGATAAGATGAAACACTAGTGTTTGTTGGTATTTTAAATTTATAATTATGAAGTAATATTTATGTCAGGCCTCTTAAAACTCGGTCCATATATTCGAGTCCTTTAAAATCGAAATGAAGTCGGTCATTTAAGCTCATATCTGCAGACTATGATGTTATAATCATTCGATCTCTAAGGACTGACGTCTCGACATTTAATAATAATTTTTTTAATTTGAACTTAATTTCCCACGGTTAACGTAGGTCATGTGGTTTGTTCTTTGCTAAATAAGAGATGGCTTTGTGGTCGTGTTTGTGTCTCCCGACCGGCTTTAATATCGAATCACTTCATTGATGATTTCCGAAACATATATATTAATTATATGCATATATATATATATATATATATATATATATATATATGTATATGTATATATATATATATATATATATATATATATATATATATATTAAATAGGATATGTGTTACATTGAACACTTTACAGTCAAATAGCTGCAACGCGAATTTTATTTTTTACCTTTATAAAATAAACAAATGTCTATTTTTAAAGAGATATATTTCGGAGATATACACTCTTTTTGCAATCTATATATATGTTTATATTTTTTCTCTTATCCTTATGGTGTTGAATGGGAGAAATTGAGTTGAGTGCACATGATGTAAGCTGCGGATTTGTCTGTAGCTGGATAAATACGCGTTGGTCGCGCGTGGCTTGAAATTTTGTGTAGGTTATCCATTAAAAGGCGTTGAGGGAAAATTAAATAAGAAAAAGCCAAATAGCTGCAAAATGATCTTTATTTTTACCTTTATAAAATAAATTAATGCCTATTTTAAAGAGATATATTTCGGAGATATGCACTCCTTTTTCAATCTCTCTCTCTCTCTCTCTCTCTCTCTCTATATATATATATATATATATATATATATATATATATGTTTATATTTGTTTCCTCTTATCCCTCGCCATTGTGTTGAATGGATAACCTACCTACATTTTCAAACCACGCCCGACCATGCGTATTCATCCAGCTACAGGCAAATCTGCAGCTAACATCATGTGGGCTCAACTCAATTTATTCCATTAAACACCATAAGGATAAGAGGAAAAACTATAAACATATATATAGATTGAAAAAGTAGTGTATATCTCCAAAATATGTATATTTAAAAATAGACATTTGTTTATTTTATAAAGGTAAAAAAAAAACAAATCGCGTTGCTGCTATATGGCTTTAAAGTGTTACATGTAACACATATCTACTTTCATTTTCAAATTTCGCTCAACGTCTTTTAATAGATAGCCTACCCAAATATATATATAGAGAGAGAGAGAGAGGGAGAGAGAGAGAGAGAATGAGCGATAAAGAAAGAGAGAAACAGAGAGAGTTATAAAAAGATAGATTTATTGGGAATTAATATGATATAATACTTTATTAATTCATATAGAAAATCATTCTAAATCTTATGGTATATGGTTAAAAAATCTTAAAAAATTGGAATGTTTTAGCGACAGAGAACAAAATGTCGTATTGGAAAAATTTTAATTCCAAAATCTATTAAAATTTGCAAGAAAACTGTTATAGTATTCTGATTTTTATATTATAAAAGTCAGGATTTTATCTGTCTGGAAAATAAAAGTTGTTAAAATTAATGGATTTTTAACGATTTTACATTATTTAAGAAAAACAGCAGCTTGGTTTTTCTTTGAATTTTTAGCCTGGCCAATACAATAGTTAATGTAAAACCTCTTCTCTAATTATACCTAGTAAATTTCCCTTTTGTATACTGTGTCTCCGACAGAACAGAAACCAAAAACATGCATACGATATTGTCGAGGATTTCAGTTGACAATACATCTATACTCGAACATACAAAAAATTGAATACTAGAGACATTAATACTAAAAAAACAAAAAAAAAATTAGCAACAATTGTAACATCCTGAAATGTATGTAAAGTTATTAAAATAATAAACCAAGTAAACAAATATAAATAGTTAGTTGAGTCCAATTAGATTATTCTATCCCTGAGGATAAATCTAGAAAGTTTTATTTACTTTTTTTCATGCGCATCACCACTTATCAAGGCCTAAATATCACTCGAGGATAATGGTTAAGAATATAGAACAGTCAGTTGAACAATATAGTAATTGTTAGTAATGGAAGTTCGGTAAATTTGTTAACTTAAGTGGAACGGCTCATCGTGTTTACGTTGGACTTGAAGATAATCAGATTGTAGTCAGCTGGAAAGCAGGAAAAGAGAAGACAGTTCCACAGGCGTGCAGTTCTAAGAAAAATTGTTTCTTGTAAAAGTTTTGCGAGGCAGGACCATAGATTGAATCTCAGTCGGGCTCGGACACTTGCCATGAAAATAGCAATAAAGCAGAGA